>NC_067151.1:44664299-44981621 GCF_903995435.1 Acomys russatus | reverse complement strand
GCCTCTAACTCACAGAGGGACCTAAGGATGCACGCCAATAGCGACAGGAAACATTATTTAGGGGGAAGCAACAGTACAAACCAGGAAGTACCATGAAGCAAAGATGCAGATCAGAGCAAGGTATGCTGTCGAGAGTGACAGCAGGCTACATGAGTGGGGATACGCAAGGGCCTCAACTACTATTTGGGTTTCCTTTTGAGAAGAGGGAACTTGATGTCTAAGGATCTTGGTGTGGGTGGTTCTCTGTCTTGATGGACAGACTTGGATTACATAAGCTCTCCTCATTGTGACTGACCTTGCCCCCTGGTTGTAGTCTCATGCACACTTACTATGCAAAGGTGGAAACGGCAAATAAGGAATCCTCCTAAGAAGTTCACCCAGAGGACCAGTCTGCCTTACTACATACACACACAAAACTAGTTCAGGTCAGAATTCTCTGTACGTGCACACACACACACACACACACACACACACACACACACACACACACACACACACTTTAGTGCCTGGGGTATGATTGAACAGAATCTCTCTGAGTCTCTTGGTGGTTAAAGGAAAGAGAAATGTATTCCATCTTGCAGAGTGGGGTACAACTCCAGATCAATGTGGGGGATTTCCTAAGTTGCTAGAGCTGTTAAAGAAGGTGTGTGTGTGTGTGTGTGTGTGTGTGTGTGTGTGTGTGTGTGTGTGTGTGTGTATAGTACAGGCAGAAAATGATCCCAGGCTGCCAAGTGCACCATTAGAAGAGGGATGTGTACATGGTCTAAACCAAGTAGAGTTCCAGGTTCCTAAGCTCTGCCCTGAGCTTGCCAGCCACAGGAGTAGACACAGAACACTGCTTAAAATCTCATCTTCTGCTTTGGGTGTCTGGTCCAGGCTTCCCACTTTGGAGTCTTACCTTTGCCTTGCTCCTCTGAGTTCAAGGGACTTCAGTTCCAGGACACAGTGCCCTTAGTGTACCTCTCTGTCAGGCACATTAAGTCTGCTTATGTTTAAACATCCTGAATGATCCATGCTAGGGAGAGCTGGTGTTTGGTGGGGAACCTCAAACTTAGATTTTTAATATATGACTTTTTTTTCCAAATCAATTTTCCCAAAGCTGTAATTTTACAAAAAGGAAGAAATCCGTTCATTTTCTTTTTGCCTCCACTTGACTCTGTTTTAAAGTATTTTCCTTTATCTTCTTCATTTATTGTGCTGTTCAATGATATTTGAGAAATTCAACTGAATATTGGGCTGTGTTAAATTATATACTGTATAGAAGACAAGCCAGCATGTGTCTTATATCAGAAAAGCTATTTAGATGAAGCAATTAACAATACAAATGGCACCTATACCCTCTGACTTGAAGAATAGAAAAATAGAAAACTCCCAACTAATCTTTGTAAATGAGTGGATGGGATCTGAACCCCAGTCCGTAAGGCTGTGCAGCACCGTAAACACTGAACTGTCTCTCCAGCCCATTTTCACTATTTTTTAACTTATTTTAGTTGTATGCACATAAATGTTTTGTCTGTATGCATGTGTGCACACAATACATATACCTACTGGGATTTTCTGGAACTGGGGTTACAGACAGTTGTGAGTTACCATATGGATGCTGGGAATTGAGCCTGGGTCTTCTGCAAGAGCAGCAAGTGCTCTTAACCGCTAAGCCATCTCTCCTGCCCTGTTGTCACTATTTTAATGACAAAGGTACGCTTCTTGGATCTGGGTTTCTTCATGCCTTCTTCACGTCTAGCCTCGGGTCTCCACAACCACCCATTTCCACTGCACAGGATTGGCTGTCACTTCCCCACCAAGTGTTTCTTCAAAGTTTAAGCACCTCATGGTGTGGTCCTTGCATCTGTTCTTAGAGCAAACTGGCTTCACATAGCAGGAAAGGTTTTGATAGGTGGAGCAGCCCTCCTCCTTCTTCTAAAGTTCCTCCTCCTCCCCGGTGCTGTGGGGAGCCAAGGATGGTTTCAGGAGAAAGAGAGAGCTGGGGGGCCTCAAAGCAAATGAGACGAGGCCCCCACGTGTAATAGTTGATAGATCATTCCCATGGCCACCACTAGATTGTAATTGCTTTTGCTTTGTTGGTTTTGGTGCTATTTTTGTTTTGTCTATTCATTTGTTGGTAGTGGTGACAGTGATGGTGGTGGTAGTGGTGGTGGTGACAGTGGTGGTGGTGGTGGTGGTGGCAGCAGACTAGTCTCAAGGTTGTGACTTTCTTACATCAGGCTTCTGGGTAGCTGGGCTACAGGTGTGCTTTTCACTTACACCTTTGCTAGCAATCTCTTTGCCAGAAATTGTCCCAGTAGTCTCACAAATGGCATTATTCTCTCCATTTTAGGGAGAAAGGAGCTGAGATGCAAGCAAATTAAGTCCCACTTGAGATTTAGCAGCCATTACTCAGAGCTGAAAATAAAAAGCACTCAGTTTGGCTTGGATTGGTTGGTAGATTTTTTTTTTTTTTTTTTTTTTTTTTTGGAAGGGGGAAAATACCAAGTAGCCCCTACTTAACTCAGACTCCCTATGTAAAAGAGGCTGGCCTCAAATTCCTCATCTTCCTGCCCCCACCTCCTAAGTGCTAGAATTCCAGGTATGTACCACCAGACCAGGCTCAAAACTGCTTTTTTATTTGGTTAGTTTAATGATCTATTTTTATTTTTATTTGTGTGTATATATATTCTTCTCTTTCCCCCCCTTCCCCCACACCCCCCCGGTGTGTGTGTATGTGTGTGTGTGTGTGTGTGTGTGTGTGACACTATGCACAGAGTACAGAACAGGCAGCTGAGAGGTTGTAAGCTATGTGCTGTGGGTGCTGAGGACTTAACTCCAGTACTCTATAAGAGCAAAAAAGCACTCTCCAGCCCTAAAAATCACTTTTAAAAAATACATAACTATTGGGGCAGTTTCGTTACTTGCGAAGTGAAGCCCATGAAGATGAGGGTTCAAAGCAGCCTCCCCTACGTAGTGAGTCTGAGGCCAGCCGCGGTAAGTGAGCCGGCGTCTCGGAACAAACAAACAAACAAAGCACAAAGTCTCACAAACATGAAAACTAAGGAAAGCCTCTGCTGTGTTTCCAAATTCAATAAAATATTAAGACTACAAGTGCACATCCTGTCATCCCACAATTCCTCTCCCGACGTTCATACCGCAGCGAAATCTGGCATGTGTCATTAAGAAGATTGGTATGATCATATTAGATCACTATTGATGATTGAGGCAAATAAGTTTGAAAGAATGGCCAGCTTCTACTTCCCAAAATATGTTCTTTCAAATGGAAAAATGTATCCGGTAGAGTGGCCATGGAATGTAATAAGGAATTAACACAGAGACGGTTTCTGGGGACTTACCTACCATCAAGTTTTCATTTTAAAAATTTGTAATCTGCGGAAGGTAGTAAAACAACATATTCTCCTGATAAAGTCTACAGTGGTAAGTCTTACTTGTCTCTCTTTATAAAAAGCCTAATTCGCTGGGCGTGGTGGTGCACGCCTTTAATCCAAGCACTTGGGAGGCAGAGGCAGGTGAAGCGCTGTGAGTTCGAGACCAGCCTGTTCTACAAATCGAGTCCAGGGCAGCCAAGGATACACAGATAATAATAGTAATAATAATAATAATAATAATAATAATAATAATAATAATAATAATAATAATAATAATAATAATAGAATTTTAAAAGCCTAATTCAGCAAAGGGTTTGGCAAATATCAAAAGCTCCAGAAGAGGGCAGCATGAGGCTGATGCACAGATGAGACAAGGCTTCCGAACTCCGGGACCCTTCTGTTTAACCTCCAAAAATTCCAGAGGCCCACATCACTCCAAAAATAATACTTTGGAAATTGATCTGAAGAATCAGTGCCAGGAACTTCTGTTCCTTAGAAACCTCCTCATGACGGCCAGAGCCAAGTACCCAGTGAGGAATGACGGGAAGGCCTGAAGCCTGGCCTTGAAGCGTCCTTGGCTTTTCCATCGTTATGTCAAAACAGGGCTAACACTACCTGCATTGCACCATAGAGGACAAGTGCCAGTTCCTAAAGGAAATGTGTCCGCAGGCAGAGGAGCCTGAGGTCTGGGCCAAACCACAATCATTTAGAATGCACTGCTGGGTTACGTCTTACACAAGGACTTCAAGACAGCGTGGGTTTTAGAACCATGAAACGGGGGCGGGGAAAGCCAGGCCTCAGCCCTTAACCTACAGCAAAGCAGCTCTTCTGAGCAGGTATTGGAGAGCACACAAAGCCACTTGTTAAAGCGACTGGAGCCAGGGACTAGACAATTTCCTGTGGGTCTCTGTTGGAATAACTCTGCTGTTCGAGGTTGCAGTCCTCCCTGTCAGGACAGCCACTCTGAGCTCGGTGGCGTTAGGTGCAGGACTCCCTCTCCCCAGCAAGGCCTCCTGCTCTCTGCCTGACTCCTTCTGGAGAGTGTCTTTAGACATAGAAGCCTCTAACCACATTTCGTCACATTGATTGAGCCCTTGACATAGCTCCCTGCTATCTCTCCCCTCCATGTGCCTATAGAATAATTAGGTGCTGTGTTCCCGTTCATATGATAGAGGCGTGCTGCCAAATGCAAAACAAGGATCCTAAAAGTGCCTGTTCTGGAAATGTCGTGTCTTCCCACAACTCCACCCCACCCCCACCCCACCACCCGATCCACAAGGGGTAAATAGCCTTTGTCCTCCTGAAGTGGTTTCAGGAGTGTCTTCCCTCGGTGGGCTGGTGGCGAACAGCCCCTCAGAGAAGAGGAGAGCCACGGGTCTCAAGAACCCACCAGCCAGGGGCCTAGAGAAATGGCTTGGAGGTTAAGGTCACTGCCTGCTCTTCCAAAGGTCCTGAGTTCAATTCCCAGAAACCACATGGTGGCTCACAACCATCTATAATGAAATCTGGTGCCCTCTTCTGATCTACAGCTGTACTTGCAGACAGAACATTGTATACATAATAAATCTTAAAGAAAAAAAAATCCACCAACCAGCAATAACATAAGCAGCATGCTCATGCGTGCTCATTTGACAATGCCAGGTATAGTGGAGGCACATGTGTAATCCAGCACATGGGAGGCAGAGGCAAGACTCCCTCTACTTATCTACCCCATCACCCAAACCCTAATCCACATTTGGGACTGAACCCAGGGCCTTGGACTTGGTTCTCAAGAACTCTTACCACCAAGTTAAATCCTCAATACCATGATCCTATCTTAAAAATAAAATGAGGAAGCTGGGCGTGGTGGCACTCACCTTTAATCCTAGCACTCAAGAGGCAGAGCTAGGCAGATCTCTGTGTGTTCGAGGCCAGCCTGGTCTACAAAGAAACTTCCAGGACAGCCAGAGCTACACAGAGAAACCCTGTCTTGAAAAGAAAAAATAAATAAATATTAATTAATTAATTAATTAATTAAGTGAGGAGGCTGAAGAGAGCCCAGCAGTTGAACGTGCTTGTCCAGCAAGTCTGAGGACGGACTCATCCTAGCAACCATGAAAAAAGTGTGAGGTGTATAGACAAGAGGGTTCCTGGGACCTTTTGGCCTCACACCTACCTGAAAAACACAAGTTTTAGGTTCAGCAAAGACACCTTGTCTCAAAGGAATGTAGTGATGAAGTGGAGGATGACAGAGAACCCTGACGCTCTCCTCTGGCCCTTGAGAATCACACACAAACACACACACACACACACACACACACACACACACACACACACACATCCCCATATACGTATACTAGCAACAGTGTACAACAATCTTCTGGGTAGGATTGACTTTTTCAGGGTGATTTTTATGATCTTCTGTGAACTATGCTGTACTAAGGATTTGCACACTCTTTGCCTAAAAGGTGATACCTGACGGTGTGGATGACTTGGCCCAGAGAATCCTACTTTGTTCTCTCTACCTAAGCACATGTAACAATACACTGCATTTATGGTTTGTCATTTTATGAAGTATACCATTTCTCAGTTTAAGACTCAATTTCATCTGTTTGGGTTTTTTTTTTTTTTTTTCAATCTCTAAAACAAAATCTGAAAGTATCATCACTCAGGGTTTTTTGCTTAGAGGGTGGCCATCTTTTTTTCACCAGTCCTAAAATGAAAAATATTAACATTCAAAAAATTAATAAAAACAACCTAGAGATGATCATCAAATCTCCCAGTGGTCTGCAGAGTTTGTAAGGTTGAGCATACACCATAATGAGCTTGGGAAGGGAGCCTGTTGCACACAGACAGCATGGCCTCTGGGAACATGGGTGGGAAACCATCTCATTCTACACAAACTTACCAGCTGGCAAGAAAACAAAACATAACCCTTAGTCAGAGTCATAACAGTCCCAACCCTTCTGTTGAACCAGGGACCATCTATCTGCTGAGCCAATATTTGCACATTCAAAGCTTGCAGCTATCAAATGTACATATTTGTTTTGAAAAGAATTAAGAAGTATGTGGGAAGTATTTTCTTTTTCAAAATGATACCCATTTGATATCTCCTGACATTCCACCCACTGTAAATGAAACTGTCACAAGAGAAACCAAGATTGTCACAGCTTCAGAGTTCTTACTATTGCACCAAGAAACTTAGATTTAGAGTTGAGAGTTGTTCATCCTTTGGGTCCCACCAGCCTCCAGGAATCTTCACTTTTGATTCCGTTCTGTCAAAAAATAAAAGAACAGTTTTAAGAAGCAATGAGAGAAGTAGGGAGAGAGAGGGGGGAGGGAGGGAGGGAGGAAGGGAGAGGGAGGGAGAGAGGACCAAGGAAATGGCCCTGTCGTGTTCAGAGAAAGTTTCTCACTGGTGCTGGTAGTGGAGAATTAACCCTGTTGGTCCCACAATGAAGCTACTATGAACAGTACAGCCAACACTCCAAAAACAGACAAAGATGATGACGAGGCATAGACACACAGCGGGATGTTTCTTCAGCCATGAAGAAGGGTTACGTTGTTTGCAGGAAAGTGGATGTAGCTGGAGAGAATCTTAGCAAGTCAGCTAAGTCAATGTTGGAAAGGCTGATATCAAGTGCTGTCTCATCTCAGGGGCCTAGGCATTATAGGTACATACCATATATGGATTGATGGCATGAAAACACAAGCGAAGTTGGAAAGGAAGCATCCATCCTTTAAGCATCATTTAAATATAAGCAGACAACAGCCATGCTTCCTCCGGTCCTGAGATATTCTTTAGTTTAATCCATAATGAAATTTTCAGGCCAATGTTTGCCCTAAAATGAAGCCTCAGCCTGGTGCCATCCCTGCCAACCCTACCTTTACTGTAATGAAGTGTCTACTTTAGTCCGTGTGTACGGCAACAACGAACTATCTAGCTTGGAGTTATGGGTAAAGCAATTTATTTTCTCACAGTCCCAGACACTGAGAATTTCCAGGTCATGGTACCAAGAGGTACTATGTTCGCTGAAGGTCTATTCTCCCAAGATGGTGCCACCTAAATGCCCACCCACGGTAGACATGAGAGAAATGCAAAGGGAGAAAGCTGGCTGGAGCTCAGCTGACAGAAGGCTGGTCTGGTACACATGGGGTTCCGGCTTCAGTGTGTACCAACTCAGAAACTGGGTGTGGGGGTAGACTCCCAGCACTGGGAAGCAGGGCGTGGGTGACAAAGAAGATCTGAATTTCATGATCATCTTCCTTGCCTGCATAACAAGTTCTACATCAGCCTGGGCTACGTGAGACATTATCTCAAACAGAGAAATACATAAAGAGATGAATGCTGTCTTCATGTGGCAGAGGAGGGATGTAAAACTGCCCTAGAGTTCTCTGTTGTTCTGTTTGTTGGGGTTCTGGTTTGGTTTGTTGTTGTTTGAGGTTTTTTGGGGGGTCAAGGGGAGGGTGGTTCGAGACAGGGTTCTCTGCGTATCCTTGGCTATCTTGGATTTGCTTTGTAGACCAGGCTGGGCTCGAACTCACAGAGATCTGCCTCCTTGAGTGCTGGAATGATAGGCATGTGCCCTGGAGGCCAGTTCTGTTGCCTTTTCTTAAGGAATGAAGCCATTCCTGAAGGCATACCCAGCCTGACTTAATGAACCTCCCACAGCCCTGTCTCTTATTATTACAGTGAGATCCCATTTCAACCCAGGAGTTGTGAGGGACATTCAGACTCCAGCCGCATACTTAACTTTCCGGGAAGGCTAGTCATAAGCCTGGCTCATGCCCCTAGTGCCATCTGTGCTAGTTTTCAGTGGGTTCCACCCACCAGAGTCCTCCCTTTCCTTGACACTTGAGTAACTCTGGTCAGCATGTCTTCCTTACCACACACCAAACATAAGTCTACCATATCAATGACCCAGCAAACAGCAGGATTGCCTAGAGTGATCTGACCCTTCCCGGAAGTTTAAACAAGTGGAATGGGGTTCGCAGCACCACCTCTCCTACTCTTACCTTCTACTTTCAGATTCTTGATCACCCTTTCATACACCTGCACCTCCTGCTCCCCGAGAGGAGGTTCACTCCTGCCTCAGGATTCCACTGAGGAGCTGAATTGACATCTTACCTGGGCTTCTCCAAAGGACCCTGACAATGTTAAAGGACCAGTGTCAGTGCGTAGCACATTTACTCCTCCCCCATCCTTGAGATAATCACCTGTTGAAGGCAACCTCCTAACTTAAAATGCTCTCACACTATTTCCTCATACGCGGGGAAGTATTATAAAACAACTAGATTGCCAAGAACGCAGGCTTTATATCAGTGGCTTTTGTAGATAAGGCCAGGCAGGTTGGTTAGGAGACTACAAGAAAATTTTCACTGCCAAGAAAAGAAGTTCAACTGGACTCTGAAGGTCACAGGTCATCGATAAAGTGTTCTGTGTGAGGGGTAGTACAGGTGATAAGCGATTTACCCACGCTACTCTATAGGAAGAGGAAGGGTCTGAGAGCCAAGTGAGGGCTGTAGCGAAGAACAAAATCGTAACACATTGAATTTAAGTATATAAAAGACTGTGTGTGTGTGTGTGTGTGTATGTGTGTGCGTGTGTGTGCGTGTGTGTAGCATTTAGTAAATCAGCAGACATTCCACCTAAAAATTGAATGATGGCCTGACAAGTGAGCTGAAAATAAAGACACCAAGCGAGTGGCCTGTTGCAAAGTTAATTTTCTTAGACTGTCAAAAAAACATAATCTTCTTTAACACGTAGATTCAGTTTGGGTCCCATTGGATGAGGCGCTATAGGCTCCTTTGTTCTGGAAAAGTGGCCCATTTTCAAGGACAGTTGATTAAGTGATACCTGGTATGTGTGACGCTGTTATTGCTGGCTAGGGCTTCTTGATGTTTCATGCAATAACTCATTTCAAAATGAGTGGCGTCCATACATTTTATTTTACAGACAGAAGGCTGGTATAATTCTGCAGTGGAGAAGGCACGGAGGACCTGAATCAGAAGAAAGCAAATGAAATTCAGAAATATGAACACTTCTGAAAAGAAGAGACAGGAACAGGGCATAGAACAGACAGGATTAATATGAGGCTTCAAGAGCTGCTCCAAATTCAGCATCAGGGCCAGGAGCAGACAACCTTTCATGCAATGTGATGTTACAAAGGAGCAACCTGAAATCAAAGTCACCTGGGATGTGAGGCCCACTTCCCCCCAGTGTTCATTCTACATTGCTCAGTTAGATCTTTCAGCACACAAGGATTTAGGATACAAGGAGCAATGAGAGGAGCCTGAGATGCTGCAGGAATTTTCATCAGCCAGTTTTATGGCTCGTGAGTAATTATTCTGGCTTCTTCATGTCCCAATTTAAAAAGTGTCACTCTGTCTTTATTGGTGATTTCACCATAACTGGTTCCTAAGCCATTATATAAATGTATGCCCTCTCTGAGGCGGTCAATGTAAAGCTGCCACTTCCAACTGTCTGTCAAAGGAGGCAACCTATGAAGAACACCTTGTCAGCAGGTGCAGCCCCAGGCACCACAGAAGTCCAGAGGAACATTCTTTCCCAACTTTACTACTAAAAGCTTGTGTCTCAACTACTCCCAGAGAGAATTCTGTACAATACCAGAGGTTCAAGATGACAAAGCTGGGCTGTCTTCAGAAGCACAGGTCGCAGGCGCATTGTTTTAGAACATATATTACTTGACCCTGAGGTGGTTTAATAATTTTACACACTCTGCAGTAAAACCATTACACTGACACATTTTTTAGGGGGGATATAAGTGCTTCATTTACTTTCCCTTTTAAACAATGAACTGAGATAAACCTAGGGCTGAGGTATTCAGGAGCCTGTGCAGTGGGCAAGGGCGAAAGTGAGGAGAAGGAAAATACACGAGCTCTAGCCTGCATGCCAGGAAGAGAATAAGACCCTGGCAGAGCACCCAGCTCGTGCTCCACACACTTTCAGACAGAAAGGATCTCAAACTCAGACTTTCCCGACATCAGCTGTTTTTTTGTTTTTTTTTTTATTCCTTTCCATACTCTCTCCATTAACTCTGAGTGGAATTCATATGTGCTTTAGAATGCTGAGTCCATTGGTACAAGTTATAAACAGCTGTAAGCAGGTTGTGAACAGTTACAAAGTAGCTCTCTGTAATCAAAGAATCATGAACTGAAAGACTGTACAGCCCTAACAGTGGTGAGGTTTAAGAAAGTGCACAGGTCTCCCCATCCTGGGCGCTATTCATACTGTGCTCAGGCATCTTAACCGAAATGTCAGCAGCTTCTGGCTTCCTATCACCTCATAAGGCCTTCAAAGAATTCAATAGTCCGATTTCCCCTCCCTTCTGGGATGTCTGTGTAAAGCCAGACCAAAGTAAGTCATCTCCATAGTAACCATAGATAAACTAGACATAGCAGTAGCTTTGGATCTCTTAGGCCAAAATGGGAACAGCCAATTTAATCCGTGTGATATTTTTGCTGACAAAGAGAGTAAACATGAAATTATTTAAACCCCTTCCCAGATCTAGCCAATGGTCAGAATATTCTCCACAGTTGAGTGGAGAGTGGGATATGACTTTCTCACGTACTATGGTGCCTCACATTTGACCATGTTCCCTGGAGGGGGAGACCTGGTGGCACTCAGAGGAAGGACAGCAGGTAGCCAAGAAGAGACTTGATACCCTATGAGAATATACAGGGGGAGGTAATCCCCCTCGGGAACAGTCATAGGGGAGGGGAATAATGGGAAAATGGGGGGGGGGAGGAATGGGAGGATACAAGGGATGGGATAAACATTGAGATGTAACAAGAATAAATTAATAAAAAAAAGAAATTATTTAAATCAATAGCCACTTTACTTTAATGTAGAACCTCAGCTTTGACAGTCTTCTTGGAAGCTTGTCATGTTGTGGTGACACTTCCCTCACATAAAGACTTCAGCATGGTTTTCAGAGACCCACAGGGCTGGGGCAAGACATTTTCCAAGCGCTGTGGATGCGTTCTCATCATGAAGCTTTTACTTCTAGTCTTTGCTTTCCCCGGTCCCACTCTAATATCTCAAATTCCATATTTGTTGAACTCCTGGTGGAAAAAGGTCTTTCTTCGTGTATACACACACACACACACACACACACACACACACACACACAATCTATGCTGGAAAAAGAGGGATGTTTCAGTGATCCTGAAAGTAAAACATAAAAAGAAAAACTTGGATGCTAGGTGGATGCTACAGCCAGATAGCAGTTCAGCTAGTACTGGCTGCACTAGCGAGGGCCCTGGGTTTGATTCCCAGCTTACAGCCATCTGCAGCTACAGTTCCAGAGGACCTGGTGCCCTGACACCAGGCACACACAGCGTGCACAGGCAGACACGAAGGCATAAAAACATTGAAGATGAGTGTATCCTCACTCACTGGGCAGAGACTTGCCTAGTTTTCATTACAAACGTGTGGATATGAGCCTGTTGGTACAGTTTGTGCCAGTAAGGATTGTACTGTCAATAACATACCAAGTAACTAGATCACCGAAGAGTTACCAGGCTTGACTGTCTGTCATAGCAGGGAGAAACAAAAACTAGAAATGGCGGGAAAGGCATTTTCACATGAGGTAGGTACGAGAAATAAAGAACCACCGAAGAATTATCCCTAATTATTTGCACTTTTACAATATTTATTTTTATGTTATGCTTACAGGTGTTAGCCCGTGTGTGTGTATGCATACCATGTGTGTGCCTGGTGCCTATAGGGACCATAAGAATATGTCAGATCCCTACGTGGGTGCTGGGAACTGAACCTTGGTCCTCTGGGAGAGGAGCAGGTGCTCTGAAACAGTAAGCCATCCCTCCGGCCTCTAATTAACTGTGTGTTTATAGTCTAATTATCACTCACAAGCATGAGTTAGACACAGTGATTCACCTCCACAAGATAGGCTGAGAACTGAGGGGACCCAGGATGGCTCCATCACGTGCTACTGACCCCTCTTGCTTCCTCGTTGGCTAATTAGTGTGCTCACTTCTCTCCGTGTGGAAACATCCCCTCCATGGTGGATGGGCAAGCTCACTCATGTTTATTTTGTTTATCCTTTCTTTTCTTTTAAGATAGAATCTTCCTTGAGATAGAGTCTTGCCCAGGCTGGTCTCAAACATACAGTCTCAAGTGATGCTAATAACTACATCTCCTGAGTGCTTATCTGTGGCCACATGCTATATATCTGGCTCACTCTGATACATATATAGCATATATCTTTTCATTTGTGTATGTTTTCCCAAATGGGTATTTTATATACATATATGCATATGTAATTTTAATTTGCATATGTCAGTGATACATAATTTTCTATTTCATTTTATCTTGCACTTTTTCTCACTAAGCTATAGGATTTCAGGATCCACTCATGTGGCTAGCCATGTGTTCATCTATTACTTCTCATTTTCCATGATGTAAAATTGCTAAGTCTCTATACCCCAAACATGGAGCCTATGATGGTTCTCAGTGCAGAGAAAAAGATAGAAATATCCCAGTGCAGGGTACATGTGCCCTTTGGCCTGTGTAAACACACACACACACACACACACACACACACACACACACACACACACACACACACAAATATTGCTGAGTCATACCAATTTCCTTTGTTAAAGATAAATATTTAAATACTTAGTCACCTTTGCTATTCAACTTATCATTTTGAAGAATCGTTTTGAAAATGCCTTCCATGTTTCTAAGCCAAAGGAAAATTCTACAATTGCATCTATTAATGCTATACCTTCCAAATTTAGAAAAGTGTAATGAAAGAAAATTTGCTCCTTCACTTTAACTCCTGATTGAAGCATTTTCCATGTGAGCCAGGCTACAATCTCTGGGTCCTCTGTCTGAAACAGACAGGTCTAGAAACATCTGCAAACAGAAGCTCATAGGTGAGCTCTTTGACTCTTTTCTACTCTTTATGTACAAATCTTAAACCTTTTGTACGATCCTGATAGTAACAGAAAGTCCCACAGCTTTGCCCTATTTCATCACTAATAAAGGAAAGAAAGAAAGAAAGCAGAGGACTAGCCAGATGCAATAGCTCATGCCTGTAATCCCAGCACTCAGGGAGGCAGAGGCAGGCGGATCTCTGAGTTCGAGGCCAACCTGGTCTACAAGTGAGTCCAGGACAGCCAGGGCAACACAGAGAAATCCTAGCCAAAAACAAAAACAAAAAGTAGAGGACCAAGGCAAACATACCCAGAATCCCACCTGCCCCGCTGACTGCTCAGGTTGCTCAAGCACAGCAACTGTGGAAGGTGTTTACTATTGCATTAACCTTGACTTTCTGTTGAATTTATTTATTTATTTACTTATTTATGTTTCTTTTCCTTCTTTGTTTTTGTTTTTCCAAGGCAGGATTTCTTTGTGTAGCCTTGGCTGTCCTGGAACTCACTCTGTTGACTAGGCTGCTCTTAAACTCATGGCGATCTGCCTATTTCTGCCTCCGGAACACTACAATTAAAGGCCTACACCACCACCACTTGGCTGGTTTTCTGTTGAATCTAAGTAAAGTGATCGTTCGGTTTCAAACTAGGACACACGGCTGGAGTATCTGTATTTAACGATCAGAGCAGACACTGGCCCCCAGCTTCTCTCTGCAGCCCTCTGTCCCTACCTGTTACAGGTCCCCCTGGTTGGCATACCCACTCCTACCTGCACTCTCCAGCCCAGGGGGATGTGCTGCTCTTCTCTATAGTCCAAACATTTTGGCTACCTGATTTTTTGTGCCTTTGGGCCTCCTGTTTGCTGCCCCTGGTTTTCCTGGTTTCTCCTTTCCCTTCTCCTTCCCCCTCTCCTCACACGGCACAGCTCAGTCTGGTAATGTCCACTATAGACTCTCCAAGATGCCCCTGCCTCTGACTATGTTCTCTAACATAATCTATAATAAGCTTTCTCCTCCACCATACCTAGGAGCAGTCATGTTTCCTTTTTATTTTATTCATTCGGTGAGCAAATGGTTTCATGATGTATAGCAGCTCTTGAGACCGTTTTTGAGGTTTTGTGTGGATACCTGTTATGGTTGGCAAAATGAAATGAAGACATGACTGCACATGGTATGGTTAAGGTTAAGGTTTCTATTGTATACAAGAGAGAGGACAGCCAGAGGCATCTGGAAAAGTCCAGAGCAGGGATAGCAAGTGCTAGGCTAAACATTGACGACAGACTGAAGTAGGCAGTGTGGAGAGAGAAAGCATGGGAGAACAAGAGTGGAAGAGAAAGAGGAGAGAGGACCAAGAGAGATGGGGAGAAGAGAACTGTGAAAGCACATGGCCAAA
The DNA here is from genome assembly GCF_903995435.1 of Acomys russatus. Lineage (NCBI taxonomy): Eukaryota > Metazoa > Chordata > Mammalia > Rodentia > Muridae > Acomys > Acomys russatus. The sequence goes on along the minus strand of NC_067151.1, from coordinate 44,966,955 downwards.
GTGTCAGGGTTACATAAACATGAGAAGCTAGGGGAAGGAAAGCAAAGCCCGTGAACTGGAGAAGTTTAAAGCTAGGGACAAGATGAGAAGAGCTGAGAAGAGACGAGGGTACTGAGTGCACCTGGAGGCCAGCAAACACTTTGATACGCTAGTTGATACCACATTTAGACTTTCGTCCCATTTATTTTGGACCTGACAGTTGGGCGGTAAGATGTCCCCAGAGGGCTGTGTTTTGTGTTTGGAACCCAGCTAGTGATCCTATTGAGATGACTGGCTCCAGAAGGTGCTGACTCTGTCAGTGGGTTAATCCACTGAAGTGTTCACAGCTGAGTGCCCTACTAGATAGGACGCCTAATTGGAGAATGTGGGTCAGTGTGGGTGTGTTTTTTGAAGACAATCTTGTCCCTGGTCTCTCTGTCTCTCTGTCTCTGTCTCTGTCTCTGTATCTCTGTCTCTGTCTCTGTCTCTGACTTTCTGTTGTCGTCTCACACCACACACATACACACACACACACACACGGTTTCCATGTGAGTCCTACTAAATGAGGGATCCTACAAATAACAGAAAGATGACTGAAAGCTGCTGAGGGCCAGGCCCAGAAAGTTGTCTGGGTTTTATTACAGAGGCTCTTACAGTTTTTTGGGGAAATTGGGCAGTTCACAGAACCATTAGAAGGTTGGAAAAGCAGGTTCAAGGTTGAACTTCTAAGGAGAAAACCCAAAACAAAACCATAGAACTGGCCTAGGGAAGAAACTGCCCCCGCTGCCACCCTATCCCGCCCCCAAACCATTTCTGTACCAGGAACCCCACCTCTCAACCACTGACACCCCAGAAACAGAAAACCAAGGCAACAATCCCAGACAGCAAAGTGCGTTCAATATGCCTCTGCCCATCCCTGAAGCTGTGCTCCAGCGAGTAGATGAAAGCTGTACAGGAAGCTGGTGAGTGTTTCGGGTTCCACTTGGGGGACTCGGAACTCATGGCCTGGAATGTCTCCAAATGGAGGCAAGAAGTTCAAAGGGTGCTAAGCAGCCAGGAACTATGGTGAACACCCAGCCAGATGACAGGTGTAGAAGAGGGAGCCAGACAGGTGGTTTCTGCAAAGCCTGAGTGAGCACCACTAAGCCAGAGGGTGTTGACCTTCAGTGACTGAGGCAGTGACTTGGAAAGCAGAAAGCTCTGAGGCAAACTGGCAAGACTGGGTTCCATAAACACCCATCTAATCAGCTGAGAAAACACAGGGATCGTGTGTGGTCTGACCACATTTTTAAAAAATATAACAAATGTTATAAAACTGTAATGACAAAGACTGCTGGGAAAAAAAAGAAAAAGAAAATCAAGGTATCACTTGCATAAGTGACACTAAAATCATTAGCAGAGTTGTTAGACTCAGAACCTAAAGCACAGGGCCCCACCACTTGTCTCAGCGGGACAATTACAGATAGGAAGAGTAGTGAAAGACAGAGAAGGGCCATAGATTCAACGTGGTCACTTTGGGAAGAGGAACAAAGAGATCTGGTGACTCCCTTGATAAGTTCTCTCTGCATGAAGGCTTGCATACAGGGCAAGAGGTCTGTAAAACTAAATAGTACTGGTCAAAGTGTGTGGGCCACTCCTCAGGGAACCATCATCCTGTCATTGTCTAGGCTCCATTCTCTCCTGCAGTGTGGTCCATCATCTCCTGCAGTGTGATCCATCTTCTCCTGCAGTGTGGTCCATCCTCTCCTGCAGTGTGGTCCATTCTCTCCTGCAGTGTGATCCATCTTCTCCTGCAGTGTGATCTATGCTCTCCTGCAGTATAACCTGACAGTTATCAGAACTGAAATCTCTCTTGGGAGACAAGTTTCTGCTCTGCCTGTCAGCAATCGTCAGTCTTTTCCTTCTCCCAGAGAGAAGTTCCTGGGAAAACTTCATTTCTTGGAATCTAGTTTGAACAGTCTGATAGCCCCAGGGAAGAGTACAAGTATCTCTTCGTTCCTACAAGGTTTCTCTCTCTCTCTCTGTGTCTCTCTGTCTCTGTCACTGTCTCTGTCTCTCTGTCTGTCTCTCTGTCTCTGTCTCTGTCTCTCTCTCTCTGTCTGTCTCTCTGTCTCTCTGTCTCTGTCTCTCTCTCTTTCTCTTTTTCCCCTCCTTTCCTTCCAGCCTTTCTTCCTGCCATATTTATATACAAGACTAGAAGAAGAAAAAAACTATACTTTATACAAATGAAATGTCTATAGCTGGCAAGTTAATGTTTTCAGCCCAATTTTGCCACACATTAAGAAGATCTTGTTTCCATCAAAGCACATCAAGACGTTGTAAAAGGCAAGTGACTCTGAACTTAGTATGAGCTTTAATCTACTCTAGCTTGGTTATCTTGGACACATCATCCATCCTAAGCCGATGATGACACAGCTTCCTCAGTTGTCGAACTGTAATCAAACCACTGTGCTTGTTTTGTTGTGCAGATCAGCACGAAAGTTTGAAAGGTCTTGGGAATGTGCTAAACCTCATTAGAGGTTCCAATGATGATTATGAACTCCTTTGTTCCTGTTATTTCTGTAAGGGCTCTGAGTGTTTAAACAAAAAGAAAAATTTAAAAAGGAACAGTCAGATTACTGGAGGATCAATGTGTTTTAGAAAAATTATTAGAGCCATGGACAGACAGATTGGTGAACAAAATCATGATAGTACACTGAGGAGACTTCAGGTCCTAGCACAAGAGACAGATAGCACGGTCAGAGCTCCGAGAGAGGAGATCTGAGGTAAATAGCAGAAGTGGGAGTCTCTTCTTATACCTTTCTGAGGTAGGCTTTCAAAGCACAAGCCTTTACCCAGGCAGAGAAAGAGATAACAAGTGGGGTAGTAGGTACTGGTACCAGCTCTGATGTGAACTCACTTCCCAGGTGAGAGATCCCAGCACTGGAGAGTATGGCTGGCTGGCTCCCAGACAAGGTCCGGATAGAGTGGCTGCCACTGTCTGTGAGAGGGAGAAGGCTACTGTAGATACTGTGGCCTGTGCTGCAGCTGGATCCTGACAGTACATTCTTGCAGATATAATTTTTTATTTTCAACTTTTCATGTTTATCAATTTGTTAAAGATTTTGTTGCATTTTAAAATATACTGGTGAATATTGACTGCATGTTGTAATAGTTTTCATGAAGAACATTTTAATATGTTATAATTATTTTTTATAGCAAACCCCTTCTTGAAGTTCTAGGTAAGCAAAAATAGCAAATAGTTTAAAATTAAGCCTTATTAGTTAAGCTGTTTATGAAGTTGCCCATGATTGTTAAATTTTACTTTACCTTTTTTTTTTTAATGGGCTCTTATGTACGCAGGGTTGACCTCGAATTTGCCACAAGGCCATGGATGACCATGAAGCCTGACCTCTCACAGGAACCAGAGGCATGCACCACCACACTCAACTTCTGCAGTGCTGAAGATCAAACCCAGAGAGGCCTGCTTCCAGGCAAGTACTTTGCCAACTAAATGACACACCCAGTCCTCAATTGATCTCACACTCACTTACACAGACTTCTGACTGAATATTTCTTCTGTGTGCAGAAGAGTACAGTTAGATCAGTTGTCTTATGCAAAACTCCATCAGTTCCTGGCAGTCGAATCGCCTGAACGCACAGGGGGAAATGTTTCTGTTACTGGCACATATCCTGACTTGGGACCTAAATGATGAGAACATGTCTGCACTTCCCTCTTCTCTTCGACTCACGGACTACAGACCAGAAATCTTGCTTCGTTCAGCTGCATTTTCAGTTTTCCCACTCCTGGCAGATCCTGTCCTTTGAAGTAAGAAGTGTGTTAGGAGAGTTATTAATGTCAGGGACAGACAGACAGACAGACAGACAGCATATGGGGGCCTCTGAGGTAGAGTAACAGTTACTTCTTACTGATGTCAGAAGAAAGGGAAAGGCTTTGGGATTCAGATTGTCTGTGATCCTAAGAAGGTGACAAGGAAGTGTGGAAAAGGAAATCCCTGTGGTGGGAATGCGTGGAGGGAGAGGGTGCACATATATTTAAGGTACATCTTTCATATGGTTGGGGAAATGTATTGCCACAGTACTCCCATAAGCCCTTGATGTGCTGAATCCATCACGTGTCATTCTCCTGGAACCGAGGCACCTAAGGAGTCCTCTCAGATGGAGCTTACCAGTTGCTATGAGGCTGTACAGAGAGGGGAAGATGCTGCAGCCTCATAGCCTGGGCTGCAGTCTGTGTATTCTAACACAGATCACGCATTAACCCTTTTAACCGGCCTCCTGGGCCCATTTAGTCTCTGATCTATTCTTGGCTCCTTCACAGCGAATCTTAAGGACGGACGAACTGACCTCTTACTTCCCCATTAGCTTCCGGTGTTCTTTAGCACCTCAGCCTGTTACACAACCAGCTGGCCATTCATTGGTGGGCTCACACCTTTAATCCCAGGAGGCAGAGGGCAGGCTGTGAGTTCTAGGCCAGCCTGGTCTACAAAGAGACTCCAGGGCAGTCAAGGCTACACAGAGATAAACCTGTCTTGAGAAACGAAAACCAAAACTAAACATCACACCCACTCTTATCAAATACTTTTGGCCCTGAGACTGATCTTTCATTTCATCTAGCTCTGCCTTCCCACACTACTGTTCAAAAATCACGTTTTCTCGAAGCATCCATGATGTCACTCCCTACACTCCAGTTCCAAGCTGCTTCATTTCTTCTCTGTCACTATGAACCCCACGACAAGGTCCCCAGCATTTCTCCAGCTCCTCTTGTGAATTTTAACAGTGTTTAGCAGAGAACAGAAGCATCCTGCTAAAAATTCAGACACCTTGGCCTTGTCTCGTTCTTTTCCCAAGGAAGGGCTACTTAGATTGATCCAAAGCTAAATATACATAGGTCCTTGTTTTTTTCCTATGGTCTTTCTATACACTGTAAGACTGTCACAGGAACAGTGTGAAGAAATTAGGTTCTTTCTCTTCCCAATTTAGCCAAATTGCTAATAAATATATTTTTATCATTTTTTTAATACAAGGATGTTGAGGCAGGGGTTTATGTATCTAAGGGTAGCAACTGGTTGCCAGACTATATATTTAATTTCTAGGCTTGATTTCTCTTCCAAGATCTGAACACATAAATATGCTTATTTACCCAATGTCCACATTTGTACATCAAAGTTAACTTGTCCAAGGCAGGAATGATAACCCCTTCTTATCATTTTCCACCTCTGATTATGTGCATAGGTGGAGTAGTTTTCAAAAGTTCTTTTTGCAAATAGTTAGGTTTTGAAACTTATTCAACAAACATACTATGGACTTCCTGCTGAGGATGAAGAATGAGGATCAATAATCCCACTGACCACCAAGATGCTCGATGCAGTGGTACAAAGTCATAGCTTTGACATCGGTGGCCAGCACTAATACCTGTTACCTGGCAACCTATGGATGATGGAGTTGAGATTGAACATATGTAACCCAGAATGCCCTAAAATTCACAATCCTCCTGCGTCAGCCTCTTGAGTACTGAAATGACTGACATGTATCACTTTGCCAGCTAAGCTTGGCAACCTAACTTCTTGTCTTCAGTTTCCTGGTCTACAGAATGATAAAATACTAATCATACTGTCCTCATATAATTGTTATGAAGTGAAATAAAGTAATATATATTATCATTACAGAATATACCACATTAAAAAATATTCAAAACTATTAACTTTCTTTAAAGTGTTTTAAACCACTATGGAAAGATATGCCCATATGTGCAACAGTGGCACAAATGTTATGGGAGGGGTTGTAACCAATGAATATATGAATAACATATATTGGACTCAGTGGATTATTTATAGGAGAGAGAGGGAGAGAGAGAGAAGCTGGGCAGGGGAGAATGGGAAGATTTGGGTGCATCTGGGAAAAGTTAGAGGAGTGTGGAGTGAATATAATAAAATTACATGGGGGAAAAGAATAGAAGAGAATTTTAACCAAAAAAGGAAAAAATGTCTAAAATGAATTATCCAGTGTCACGTAGAGTTCAAAGTGTCTCTCTATGCATGGAAGAGAAGTAGACAAATAAATTAATGTGGAAAAGCATTTGACAGTAATATATGTGTGCCAGCAAGATTGCTCAGTGGGCAGAGACACTTATGACGTAAACCTAGAGACATCATTTTGAATCTTAGAACCCATGTGAAGGTGTAAGAAGAAAACAGATTACTCAAACTTGTCTTCTGACTCCACACATGTTCCATAGCAAATACATCTGAAAACCACACACTATTTATACGTACACACACAAAAATAACAGCAGTAATAATAGACAAATAAAGTACAGTCTGAAAGAAAATATTTTTCAACATTTCCAAACCAAGTAATTTGTCACATAAGTACCAGCTTCATCTCTCTCTCTCTCTCTCTCTCTCTCTCTCTCTCTCTCATGCTTCCTTCTTTTAACTTATCTTGTCTTTGCCTAGGGATCATCTCATTCCCGCAAGCAGTCTTCACTTTAGAGAGTGCCCACGTTCCGGACACACTGACCCTTTTTTATTCAGGTACCCACAAAGGCCATGTTACATTAAAACCTGAGTCCACAGTGACAGCACTTAAAAGTCAGTTATGGAAAGCCGCAAATGAGATACATCCCTGCGTCCTTTTCACCAGTGCTTTTCAAGTATTTCCAGATTGGCAGAAATGCTTCTTCTCGAGGGGAGGCCCCTTGACTCACTTGTTATCAGCCAGTTTTATCTTGGTTGAGAAGATCAGCGATGCCAAAAAACTCTCAGCGGTTTCCTTTAGGGGCTCTTCCTGACTAAGCTAATCATCCATTCTTAGGCTCCTCACAAACTAACTCCTTCCAGGCCTTGCGAAGACCAGAGTTAGGTGAATTTGTTGTTTAAGTCACAATCTTTTCAAGAGTTAAAGGGTTTCTTGGGCAGCAAACTTCACCTCAAATCATTACACTGTGTAGACAGACTTGAATCCAATCTTTGTATTCGTATAAATCATTGAAAAGGAAGCTTATCAGATTTCCCATCACACCCTGAGATGTGTGATAAGGAGCGTCATGCTGAAAGTTGGTGACATCACCAAATCTGGAACAGGGTGGTTGCAAGGTTATGGAAAATAAAGAAATAGCTTCCAAATTCTTTCTATGTAAATAAATCTTATATTTACCCAAACAACCTAATGCGCATTCTAAGCAAGGGGAGCAGTCCATGTGTTTGGCTTTTTGAGATGTGAAAGTATCTTTAGAGGACAGTCTCATCTCTGCATTTTCCCTGTCGCAGAGCAAAAGAATCCCTCTGTGTGCCTCCCTTGGCCTGCTTTACAGACAAATAAGCTTCTGTTTTATCCAGATTCTATAAATAATTCAAGTGTCTTCTGAAATAAAGAGGGTGGCTTGATTTTTCCCATACAAGGAAAAGTCGCCAGCAAGGTCGGCATCAGCATCATATAGTAAAGCTCCCTTCAACCAGTCTTGAAAGAGCCCAGAGAGGACAGCCAGTCAGGAGCTCCCAGGATCCATTCCCCTCCTCACGGGTAGAAGAAGCAGTCTCCAAAGTTAGGATGCCTGCACTCACACAGCCAACCTGAGAAACACTAGATTTATAGAGATTTGTCCTACTTCTGTTGTTGTTGTTGTTGTTGTTTTTTGAGACAGGGTTTCTCTGTGTAGCCTGGGCTGTCCTGGACTTGCTGGGTAGACCAGGCTGGCCTTGAACTCACAGTGATTTGCCTGCCTCTGCCTCCCGAGTACTGGGATTATAAGTGTATGCCACCACGCCCAGCTTGTTCTACTTTTTACTACCACCCTATTTCTGTTTTGCCACTAAGAAAGAACTCTTCTTTTCTAAAATACTTGTGATGTCTATAGCCTGACACTTTACCTTCTCCTCTGTTTCAGTCCTGGAGACAGCCTGAGAAAACCACCCATGCCATCTGAGAGAGGCCTGCCCCGGGGTTATACCAGAGCCAGGGGTGAATTGTGGCATTCAATCGCCATAGGTCTTTCTCCATCAAAAGTAAGTCAGAGTCAGATTAAGTGCTGATGTTAGACAATGCAAAATTTCTGGGCAGGGTCCGAGAATGAGCCATGAGGCAAGCAGAAGACCTAGGCACAGAACTAGGGCTGCTCCACACTTTCTCATTCACTGACAATGGGGGATGGTGTTGCCGCCTCACTTCTCTGAGCCTTGGTTTCCACATCAGGAAAATGGAGCTGCTATAACCTTCTGAGGACCTAACAGCATGACAATGACAATCAAAGAATAGGAGACTAGCCCCTCATGTCTCTAAACAAGACCCTAAATAGACAAAGTGTGAGTCATCACATACAGGGCGTTAGCCAGAAACAACAGGAATGAATTACTGATGTGCGCAGCCAGGGAGACCGAGTCTCACCAGCATTGTGCTAAGGAAGCAGAAAAGATGCAAAGCACTTCACGGTTTTGTTTATGTGAATCTCTGTGGCACAAAAAGCAGACTGTTAGTGATGGGAATTGGAAATGCAGGGGCGTGGCATAAGGAATTAACTGAGAAGGGCCATCAGGACATGCTCTGGGGTGCTGCAATTAACTTACATCTCGGGGCTGGGACACAGCTCAGATGGCAAAGCGGAGGAACTGAGGTCAATCCCAGAATTCATGTAAATATTTGGTGGTTTGTAATTCCAGTGCTGGGGAGGGAAGAAAGAGGCAGATTCCCGGGCAACCCCAGGACAATGGCATACTCTGTGTTGTTGTTGTTGTTTTAAGAAGTTTATTACTCTTGATAGCCTTCACAAACATATGCACCCACATGAATGTGAACTCCCCTCCCCAAATAAATGCTATATCTTAATAAAAGCATACGCTTATCAACATTGTAGAAAATACATTTAAGCTGTATGTAGAATGTACCTCAGTAAAAAAATAATGAAATTCAAAACATTTTATGAATATTAAATTTCATGCAAGTATAAAATATCACTGTTAAGATCAGCATGGTAGTGTGCGCCTTTAATCCCAGTGTTCAGGAGGCAGAGGGAGGCCGATTTTTATGAGTTTGATCAGTGTGGCCTGCATAGTGAGTTCCAGGACAGCCAGAGCTACATAGCAAGACCCTGTTTCAAAACAAACAAACAAACAGAAAAGGCAACTATTGTTGCTCACTGAAATAGTAAACATTTATACAACATAATTGCCTGTATTATCTCACATGAGTGACTTGTAGTAGTTCAAAAAATGTACTTTGGGGGATGCAGAGATGGCTCAGTGGTCAAGAGCATTTGTTGCTCTTGCAGAAGACCTCCATGGTAGCCCACAATCATCTGTAACTCCAGTTCAGGGGAACACAGCGCCCTCTTCTGAACCAGGTAAGCATGTGGTACACAGGGCCGACAAAACACTCGAAACATTTTAAGTGTACTTTTTTGTTTTTATTATCAAGTTCGGGGTTGAATGTGAATACAGGGACTTCTGAGAGAAGCAAAGAGCACACAAAGAAAGCAATACTAAGTTTAGAAATGAGTCATAGTCTAATACCAAAGTGGCATATGGGATGTTCCACAGCATGTATACATGTCCTCTAAATTAGACTCCCTAGATTTCCATAGGAAAAGGAAGTTGCTATTTAAAACTTAGCTCGTGAAAAAAAAAAAAAAGTAGGACTATAAGAAGAATAGTTGTTTGATTTAGGCATGCCAGCACCTTCCAAAAGGTCTTTCCTCATCACAACACCCTGTAAAGCCGTGTTGTTTTCATTTCAAGGACAAGAAAACCAAAGCTCAAGAGTAGCCAAGGCACTTGCAGTAAGATCTATACCAGGAATTCAACCATGTGTGTGACTAACTCAATAGCTTCTAGGTATGATTGCCCATTTGTTGTTCTAATTAATTATCTTCACACTACTAGGTGACTTAGTCACATTGTATAGGATTCAGTGGAAGTACTGCCTAAGACTTATTGAGATTTTATCCAGGGGCATTTTCCCACCCAAACACTGTGGATCAACCCAGGGCCCTCTAACAAGCAAGTTAGTGTTTCAGTGATGAGCTCCGGGCTATCTCCACAAGCCCAAACCATCACTGTGTTGGCAACTCTTGATCGTCAACTTGAATAAAAGCCAACTAAATGAAAAAAAAAAAAAAAAAAAAAAAAAAAAACAAAATAGAAGGCATGCCTGTGAGGAATTTTTAGCTAAATAATCTGTACCTTTAGGATGGGAAGACACACCTTTAATCCAGATCTTGAGGCAGGAAAATACATCATGTTTTAACATTTAATTAATTTATTTTTATTTATTCACTTTACATCCCAATCATAGCTCTCTCCCTTGTCTCCTCCCGCCCCCACCTTTCCTTCCCCTTACTCCCTATCCTCTTCCCCTAGTCCTCAAAAAGGGGGATCCCTCCTCCCCTACCAATTGACCTCAGCTTATTAAATTTCATCTGAACCGCCTGCATCCTCTTCTTCTGTGGCCTGGCAAGGATGTCCCACCAGCATGAAGTGATCAAAGAGCAGGCAACAGAGTCCATAGCAGAGATAGTCCCTGCTCCCCTTATTAGGATACCCACATGGAGACTAAGCTGCCTATCTATCGACTACATCTAAGCTGGGAGCCTAGGTCCTTTCCATGCATGGCCCTTGGTTGGTGCATCCAAGGGAAACACATCTTCAATTTGGGCCCCATCTTCTACTGGAAGGTGATGTATAAGGACATGAAAAAAGGAAGCTTCTACTCTTTGCCTGCTTGCACTCACCTTTGCTAGCACATCCATTCCTTCACTGGCAGTACAGTCTACTTCTTCGTAGTTCCAGCATCTCCTGAAGACCAGCTGAGGCATCCGTCCTTGTGGATTGAGCCTTGGATTCTTGGACCTTCCGTTCACAGCCAGGCATTGTTGTATTAGCTGGACAATAGCTTCTAAGTCATTCCAATACACCCACTTTCTATATACATATAGAGAATGCCTTCTATAACTTCTGTTACTCAAGAGAACCTCAACTAATACAATCAGCTTGAATTTAAAGATGAACTATGAGACCAAAACAGGAAAAATATACCTCACTAGTTACAGAGTTCTGTTTGCAGCTAAAATTAAGTTCCTGTTTGTCCTATGTCTGTGTGACCCATCTGATCTGCAGTGGAGGTACTTGGAATCACACGGACATGAAATAAGCAGGATGTATGCTTGCCCGTGATTGGATGTAGGTGGAGGCTGTATGCCTGCTCCTGATTGGACTGATGAAAGCACAGTGGCCCCATGGTTTTCCCTTTCTTAAGTCCCTGCCAAACATAATTTGTGGTCATGTCTCCCATGTTTCCTGGGAGCCCATGAGTGGACCTGGCCAGTATGTAATTAACGCTTGCTCCAACAGGAAAAGGGAGAAAAGAAAGGAATCCCCCTCCAACTTCCCATGCATAGTAAGCAAAGCCAGGGTGTGTGCCTCTACACCCTGAGTTCATGGACCATAAGACCAAGACAGCTTTATATCCTCTTTTCAGAGTGAAAGGGTAGGTTGCCTCTGAGATGCCTAAAATACAAAGTGTATGCAATAGGATTAAAAAAAAAAATTTCCCCCATAACAGAATGGAAACATTTTCAAATGTCTTGGGTATGTGCTGCAAGCTGAGTGACCTTAGATTATGACATACTCTCTCTCCTCTTCCTTCTCCCTGACTCAAAAGAACAGTTGGGATTAGCAATGTAGCCTAACACAAAGACAACAGACACATACGACTTTGTTTAGTTAAAAGGTCACGAGGTCAGGATATGATGCTATGATCTTACTTCCTTCACTTCATCTAGAGCAATGGGTCTCCACCTTCCTAGAGCTGTGACCCTTTAATACAGTTCCTCATGGTGTGCTGACCCCAACCATAAAATTACTTCATTGCTACTTCATAACTGTAATTGTTCTAGTGTTATGATTCGTAATGTAAATATCTGTGTTTTCTGGTGGTCTTTGATGACCCCTGTGAAAGGATCATTCATGCCCAAAGGGTGTTGAAACCCAGTTGAGAGCCACTGGTCTCATGCTTCACCTGGATACTTCCAAAGGCTGTGTCACGTCACCAGCACACTGTCTTGTGGTACAAAAATGAGAACAAGGGGCATCAGCAAAGAGTTGGTCAAAGCAGTGCTGGCACTTCTCACAGTCCCTACAGAGCTGCTACTCTGGGGCTCCTATTCTGTATCACAGGTTCTCAAACTTTAGCATGAGTCAACGTTCCCTGGAGCCGGGGCATTTCTATCAAGTTCCCAGCTGAAACTATCACTGCTGGCCTAGAGCCCAGATGGTTTAGAAGCACAGTCTTGTGCCTTTAATCCCTTCTAAACCTGCTTTAAAAAATCCCTCCAGCCACAAGAAACACTGCCCAGTTGTTTAAACTGCCCACTGCACAAGGCAGGAAGTCACTATTTCATTTCTCAAGGATGAAAGCTTTAAGTAAGAATAGTTTTCATTCACAAAGCATAAATAAAGTTACTTATTTAATAAAACCAACAAAAGTAGGTATTCATCACTAAAAAGTTGAAACGCAGACTCTCGCTATTTTTTCAGTCAATCCCAGAACCACCTGTTCTACACTGTCTCGTGTAGGATTTAAATGATCCTCAGAAGAACCCTCGCAGACCCAGAAGCCAGGCACAGTCTCTGCATCACACTGACAGCCACAGTCTCAGCTGAGCTCATTTAAGCTTAAGAGGTCACTCACTCCAGTTGAACCCAGATCAGCAAGAGCTGTTAGTCTCTCATCTTCCTCTGCTGAGGTGAGAAGGGCTGGGCACAGCGCGCATGAGCCAGGCCTGCCTGCTCACCAGCGCTCACTGCAGTCACAGGGCCAAATAGCGCCTCTTAGGTGAGCCCTGTGCTTTACAGTCCCTGCTCAGCTTACTCTGCTACAGACTACCACATCCTAGCCCTGAAAGAAACCTTAGAAACTCGACAGTTTAACTTGCCATCAGCCCGTGTGGCAAGCATCACACCTACAGTGTTCCTGAGCAGAGTAAGTGGATAGTCGTCAAGCCAGAGATGAATACGGATGCTTGGGGTTCTACAGGAAATATCTGGTTCCCTGGTCTGTTCCTCATGGGTGCTGAATGTGGTCTCAAACAAACCCTTTAAAATTTTGGTATTTACAAGAAGAACATGATAACGGGTGGATCTGGGCCCCGGGGGTCCTGCTCAAACTATAGCACCAGCCAAGGACAATGCATGCAGTGGACTTCGAACCCTTACCCAGATCTATGTAATGGACAGGACATTCTTCACAGTTGAGTGGAGAGTGGGGTCTGACTTTCACATGAACTCTGGTGCCTCATATTTGACCATGTGCCCTGGATGGGGAGACCTGGTGACACTCAGAGGAAGGACAGCAGATTACCAAGAAGAGACTTGATACCCTATGAGCATATACAGGGGGAGGAAGTCCCCCTCAGTCACAGTCATAGGGGAGGGGAGTAGGGAGAAAGTGGGAGGGAGGGAGGAATGGGAGGATACAAGGGATAGGATAACCATTGAGATGTAATATGAATAAATTAATAAAATATATTTTTTTAAAACTTTGGTATTGAGATAATGAAATGGCTCAGTGGATAAAGGCATTTACTGTCAAGCCTGGCAACCTGAGTTAATCCTAGAATCCACATGGTGGGAAGAGAGAACCAACTTCTTCAAGTTGTTCTCTGACTGTACTCATGTACCATGGCACTAGTATACCCCCCCCCAGATTTATAGTAAATAATTAATGTAACAACTACTTAAAACTATGATGTTGGGAGCTGGAGAGATGTCTCAGGTTAAGAGGTTAAGAGCACTGACTGCTCTTCCACAGGTCCTGAGTTCAAGTCCCAGCAAGCACATGGTGGCTCACAACCATCTACAATGTGATCTAATGCTCTCTTCTGGCATGCAGGTATACATGCGGGCAGAGCACGGTATACATAATAAATAAATAAATAGATAGATAAATAAATAAAATCTTACCAATAAAAACCCCTCTGTTTAAAAAAAAAACCAAAAACTATGATGTCTGGGGGGTGAAGAGATGACTCAAATAGTATGTGCTTGCATTGCAAGCAAGAAGACCTGAGTTTGAGCCCCAGAACCCTTTAAAATTTTCAAAATATGCTGTTTGTGGAGAAAGGGAGCCCTAGGAAGTATAATAGCACTAAGCCTAGTGCCCAAATGATAAAAAGGTTAAAGAAAAGACAAATGTTAAATGGAATAAAGAGACTGGTAACCTCAGGGCAAGACCCTACCTGGTTAAGAGTCCACCTTCTAGAAAGGAGTTAAAGAAAAACTTAAGCAGAGAAGAAAACCATGCAAACAGAAAGCTGGTGAAGATGAAATTGAATGAGGGGACCAAATTCCAGCCCCAGCAAGCAGCAGAACTTGGCAGTTTCAGCCTTTAATGTCAAGGATACAAGAAAGAGGCTGTGAGTTCTCCCTCTAGGGTTAAGGAAAACTGCTGAAGCCAGGCATGTGGTATGGGTGTTCCTGCATGGAGGACCAGAGATGCCATTGAAGACATGACAATAAAGCCTGGATTTCACTGAAGATCTCAAGGTGTTGGAGATGTCAGAGTCATGGAATACCTCCAAAGGAGAGATGCTAACAAGTTGGGTAAATAGCCCAAGAGAGAGAAGGGGTTTACAGTCAGAAAAGCAGAAAGAAGTCAGAGATCTGAAAAGCACTTTAACATCACACATAGAGATGCAGAGTTTGGAGTTTGTCCTGCTGGTTTTTCATCTTGCGTTGGTCCCATTTCCTCTCTTCTAGAAGTGTAATGGGTAGTCTGTGCCATTTATATTTTTATTTTATCAGGGTTATAGTTAAGAGATTGCCTTGGGTCTCAGAAGAGACTTTGAACTTTGGGGTTTTAAATAATGTTAAGACTTATAGACTGTGGGGGCTTTTGCATCTGGACTTAGGGCATTTTGTAGTACACTATGACCACAAGCCTATGGGGGCCAGGGAGTGGAACATCGTTTGAATGGGAATAGCTCTCACAGGCCCATAGATTTGAGCACTTGGTCACCAGGGACAAGAGGGGAGGTGACGGGGGGGGGGGGGCAAAGGGGGTGTTTGAAAGAATTAGGTGTGGCCTAATTGGAGGAAGTGTGTCACTGGAAATGAACTTAGTTTTCAGAATCCCCATTGCTGGCCCAGTCTCTCTTTCTGCTGCCTGTGGATGTGGATGTAGAACTCTCACACACTTCTCCATCACCCTGTCTGCTTGTGTTCCACCATGTTCCCCACCATGATGACAAGGATGAAGTAAACATCTGAAACTGTAAGCAAGCTCCAATGAAGTGCTTTCTTTTTATAGGAGTTGCTGTGCTTGTGGTATCTCCTCACAGGCATAGACCACTGACTAAGACACCAAACCAACCAAGTGACTTTTCTGATAAATTTAACTTAGATGACATAACATTTATAATGGTAGGGAGTCAGTGACAGAGTGTCAACACAAGCTTTGGTCCCATGTTGAATGACAAGAACTGGAGGACACAGCATTGACTGTATGAGGCAAGAATAAGAAACCCAGGACAAGTCCAGTCGGGACTACCAGTTACAGAGTGTTGGCTGTGGTCAATAGATGTTGATTCACCTCCTCATAGACAAAATGTCAACCAGGAAGACTGCAAGAGACCATTAAAAGGCTACAAAGAAGGTAAGAGTGACCACACCATTCTTCACAGAGGTCTGAAAAAATCCTCAGGCTGCAGGGAAATTCAAATCAAAAGGCAATGCTTGCCACAGTGTGTAAGATGCCATGCCACCTGAGCCTGAGTGCCACTAACTCCTCCTGTCAGTCTCATTTTCTAGTTGGTGTCTCCCACAACCCACCCCCCCCCCAAGTGACTACAACTGAGGAAGAAAAAGATGTCTTCAGCTTTACAGTTCTTGATCAAAACCCTGTATAATTTGTAGGCTTAATTTTCTTAACCAATATATTTTATTACGAACTTATTAACCGAGCGTACATCACTTATAACCCGACTAACCAAAACAATAGGAAAAGAGGATTAAAGAATACAATAAGAAAACCCAATAACAAAACCGTAAGGATATCCGTTCCAAGGAACGATTCTCCTGGCGTTATCAGCAGGATTTCTTCAGCTGGAACCTGGAGTAACCAGAACCCCGAACCTCAACAGGAGCCAGAGCCCCAAAGCCCACCCTCAAGCAGT
Source organism: Acomys russatus (assembly GCF_903995435.1). Lineage (NCBI taxonomy): Eukaryota > Metazoa > Chordata > Mammalia > Rodentia > Muridae > Acomys > Acomys russatus. The sequence continues at coordinate 44,950,814 of NC_067151.1, read as the reverse complement.
TCTCTCTAGGAGCTTCTCGAAGTGGAGCCATGAACAACCAAAACTATCCCAAGTCTCCAAAGGCCCCGCCTCCAGTTTGGGCTCATTTACATATCTCCTCCCAGAGTCTGTTCACGGGATCTTTTCAGCTGGCAACAATCAAGCTCTCACACAAGGTGGTTTGTCTTCTAGTGGATTAACCTCACCAGTTCTCACAAGACCATTCCGATCCCCCACTTGGGATCACAACAAAAACAGGTTATCTCTCCTTCAATAATTCTTTTAAAATGTGATACCTTTGTGTGTGTTTAAGTCTTGTTTAAAACCTCAATGTGAGGTCGGGATATAACTCAAGTGTGGGGTGTTCATATGGAGAGTACAGGGTTCTGGTTTTTATTATCAGAACTGCAACCCCTCACAGAACACCAGGAAGGCAGGCAGGAGAAATGGATCAGGCAGAGGTGGCATACACCTTTGATTCCAGCACTTCAAGGGCAGAAGCAGGTGGATCTCTGTGAATTCAAGGCCAGCCTGGTTTACAGAGCAAGCAAATTCCAGAATAGCCAAGACTACACAGAGAAACCCTGTCTCAAAAAACAAAGAGAGAGAGAGAGAGAGAGAGAGAGAGAGAGAGAGAGAGAGAGAGGAAATAAGAGAAATGGAAGGCCAAGGTCACCCTCAGCCAGCTAGTATGTTCAAGGCCATCAAGAATATATGAGACCCAGTCTCAAAAGTAAATTATTTAATTAACTGATTTAATTAGGAATTAAAAGTTCAAGGTTTTACTATTAAATAGTCTCAAAATGTGTTTGTTCTAAGTCCCTATGAAAGCTAATTTGAGATGGACTTATGCAATGCATAATTTATGCAGTCCAAAAGGAAAGAATGTATCCAGGAATGCCTGATCATCTGTAAAGCCAATTGCTGAATTAAGGGTAAGAAATAACAAGAAGTCAGAAATCTCAGCACAGAAAGGGAGCAGCAAATAGGAAAATGCTGTCATGGAGATACAGTGGCTAATTCTCTAGAGACCATCCCATTGTTTCCATTCAGGAAAATACCTGAAGCATGGGGCAGGGCAGGGGTGTGTGTGTGTGTGTGTGTGTGTGTGTGTGTGTGTGTGTGTGTGTGTGTGTGTGTGTGTGTGTGTGTTTGTGTGTGTGTGCATTTTAAAGGCAAAACTATTAATATAGGACAATTTCAATGGAAAAATTGAATCTTCAAGTTTTCAAACAGAAATTCCATCCCAAGTCTCTCTCCCAATTACCCCTTCCTTTGCTATTGCTGATTTCAAAATCAGAAGGAGTTCTTACCGTTTCTCCATTTAGTCTGGCGCTCAAATGCCTACAGGGATGGCAGGCTGACAAGGAGTAGGTCTTCCTGCCTCGGAAGCTCCTACATTTAGAACTGGTCTCTGAGCTAACGCTTCACAAGGGAGGACACGAATACAGGCTGCTGGCCAAATAGGTTTGCCCTGCTAACACACCGGAGAACAGCTGTTGCTCTCCAGTACAGCCTTCACAGCCTCAGGGAGAAGCCTTCTGAGGTCCTCTCGTGGGCCTAAATTTACAGTCTTTCTTCATCACAAAACCTAATGAAGCTCACTCTGGCTCTGCCCACCTGGGCCCTAACACACAGTCAGACCTCAGAAGGTCTTGAATTTGAGTTTTGCAAAGTCCTCTTAAAGAGAAGTCTGAAGATGCTATCCACAAAATGAGTTGCACTCAAACAGCTACTGCAGAGAGACAGCTCTAACTCTTGGAAGCTGAAAGTCATAACCAGGAATAGATCACATATTATTCCCCAGCCCTTGTGGAAAATGTCTTAGTACCTATTACTCAGGAGCGTATCTCAGCTTTCCTTAGCAAAACCAATACTCTGATTCTTTTTCCCTTTCTAAGAAACTGAGACCACTTGAAACTATGTTGAAAAGAAATCATCTGTTTTAGTTCTTACCTACCTTTATCCTGAATTTGGCTATCGATTGTGGAAATGCAGACTCCTCACAACCCTTCCTACCAGCCCCTCCCCAACACCACTTCTAAAAGTATGAACTGAGACTGTCGGTCTCCCTCATGCTAATGGGAAGCAGGGATAAACTAAGATAAAACATAATAAATTTCAGTATCTCCTGTAGATACTCTAACACCTCTTAGCTGTTACCAGAGCTATTGGAAATGAAAATCAAAACCATCAGTAACAAATTAGGGAGAAGGAGTTCTCAATGTGAGGTGGCGTGTTCACTGAGCAGCTTGCTTAGTCTCGCCTCCAACTCAAGCTCCGACCTTAGCAGGGTAACAAACTTCATAGACCTCTTTGAATGTGGTAGGCAGGTGGCGGTTATACCCATTTCATGGCCTCCGTAGTTTAATGACAGACTCGATCGTTTCAATTCTCAATCAGCAAGGCAGTAAATGGATAGCAGTTCACACCTGCATCTGTAAGTCCTCTTGCTTCTGTGCTTTTTAAGAATCCCTCTGTCCCTCTGCCTATATTCCCTACAGAGGAAAACCATCTGGTGTTTTAACCTGGCTTCCTTGGTCAATAGTCCCTGGTGTATAGGGTTATTTTTTAATCATTTATAATTGAAAGTGTCTACCTTTGAGGTTCAGGAAACCATCATCATTCACTCTGCTCAAAACTGAGAAGTCTAAGTCAGCCCCAACAGTTCTCTCCAGACCACAGCGTCTGGTTCCCTTGGTAACCAGCATTTCTCTTACTTCTTCCCTTTCTGTTAGGGCTGCCAAGACACTCTCAGCAGGTTTCTATTCTCTTGTCGCACAGTGTGATGGTGGGCCTGGGCTCAGACTTTCACTTTCATAGGTTGAGAATCTCCTGTGTTCACTCCAACGTCTCTGGTGTGTAACAAGAAAATCACTCTTAAGTTTCCTTTCTAACTCTAGAAAGACATACATCTCCTGAGTGAAACCCTTCTTTTAGCCTTAAAGGACCCGGATGATATGATAATATGCATTTTTAATGTAATTCAATAAAAGTCACTTAATGTCATCCCCTCTTATCTCCTAAACTCCTCCATATCCTTTCAGCTTAAAAGATATTAAAATCAATGCAATATCAGAGGGAAATGTGAGATTGTACTCTTTTTAAAATTTGACATTGATTCAGTACATTTGACCTTGAAAATTAACCTTTTGGTCTTCATTAGTAAGTTTCCTTATTTAATAGGGTTAAGGCTCTTTCTGTTTTCTTAATGGTGTGCAAGAGTAAAAAAGAAGTGTTACTGTGAATTTTCCATAAGTGGGAAATGTTTTTCAACTCACTTCAGCAAACATATAGATTTCCAACCACAAGCCAGACGTTAAGCTAGGGAGCAAGAATGCTGCAGGGCTAGTCACAATATGACGCCAGGGGACTGCTAAAGTTCATTCAGATTTGGAGTTTCAAATAATAGTTTAACAAAAGTGCAAGAGCTTTACACTAAAAATTGAAAAATATCTTCTGAAAAAAAGAAAGATACAGAATTGATTAGATAGTCCAGCAAGTAAAAGTGCTTGCTACCAAGCCCCTGATTAACTTAAGGTGGAGACATAGAGCCCGTGTCAAAGGGCTGCACTTAATGAGCACAGTTATGATACCAAGACTCCTGGGGTGAAATGAAAGACACCAGAATTGCCCAAGAGCCCGCAGACCTGCCAGCTTAGAGAGGAAATCAGAAAAAAAGAAAGACCTTGTCTCACCAAGACAGAGTGAGTGTTCCTGAAAGTTGTTCTCTGACCTTCACAAGTATGCTATCACACACACACACACACACACACACACACACACACACACACACACACACTGCTTAAAAATAATTTAAAAATCGATTTTAAGAACTCTTAAAGAAAAAAATATAGAAACAAAAGACTGCCCGTGTTGATGGATTAGAATATGTAATATTATTAAGATGGTATGTTTCCTCAAATTGATCTACTGATGCAATCTACAGGGTGTCTATCAAGATCTAAGCTGCATTTTTTAACTTAGAAAAATTGAGAAGTCCATTACCAGCCAGACTCTTTCTCTGTTCTCAACTTCTTCCCCAGCGTCTTGTTTGTCACCATGTTCCCACCATGATGATGATGGGTTAAGCCTCTGAAACTGTAAACAAGCCCCAATGAAATGCTTTTTCTTTTAAGAGTCATGGTGCCTCTTCATAGCAATAGAACAGTGACTAAGACACTGACATTGCTGATGTTCGTCTTTATGTCTCAGGCATTCTGGGTAACAGGAAGTGGTAACTAGTGTAATTTTGATTGGTATTTCCTCTCTGAATAGAGATGCTTAGCATCCTTCCATATATTTGTTGGTTTTATTTTTTTACAGTAGGGATTTATTTAAATAATGTCCCAATTTGAAAATCTTGCCTTTTTTGTTGATGGTTAGTAAGAATTTTTTAAATACCCTGAATATAAATCACCTCTCAGATATATAACTTGCAAAACGCTCCCCCATCTTGTGAGCTATCTGCTAACTGTCCCGTTGGTGTTCTGATGGAGTCCAATGTACACCCCCACTTTGGTGTTTTATTTATTTTTGGTTATATCTGACGAACCGTTGCAAAAATTTACTTCTAATTTTCTTCTAGCTTTAGCTCTTATATTTAGATATATAATCCATTTAAGTTAATTTTTATAAATGGTATAGGGTAGATTCCAAGTTATGCAAGATCTTCCATATTTTTGGGGAAAATCCCCATTGAGTTATCTAGCCTTTATAAAAGTAACTGACCATCAGTGTAAGATATTTTTTTCTGGATACTTAATTTCGTTTCCTTGAGTCTTATGCCTAGGCTTATAACAGATTCATAATCATAATTGAAATTTGTGAACAGTGGGTTCTCCAGTTAGGATTACTTTGGTTATTTGTTTATTTATTTTTGATTTTCTGAGACAGAGTTTCTCTGTGTAACAGCCCTGTCTCTCCTGGAACTTGTTTTGTAGACCAGGCTGGCCTTGAACACATAGAGGTCTAACTCCCTCTGCCTCCTGAGTGCTGAGTCTCAGTGTCGTTATTGGGAGCTGGCAACTCAGGGACAGTGCAGCAATACATGTTTTTCTTAAGCCTAAACATGGCAACTGCAAACACCTGTCAACAATGAAATGGGTAAGCAAAATAGAGTCCGGCTGCAAGAATGGACTACTATGCAAGTTGGGAAGGAATGAAGTCCTGATAAGCAATGCCACAGCAATGAACCTTGACAATATGACACTAAAGCTGAAAAATTCATCCACCAAAGACCATTTATGCAAAATGTCTGGAATTCACAAACCCTTATAGATAAAAAGTAGATTGGTGGTTGGAAGTATGGGTATGGAATGGGATATGACAGCCAATGAACATGGAAAAGGGTGTCATAAAGATATTGTGGAGTGGTGACAGTTAACTTAAGGCTGAATTCTCTTGAAGCTTTGTTTTTTATTTATCACTTTTATTCCATGTTTGCTCTTTTCATCTCAAATAGAAACACTGACCTGAAATCTTAATTTGACAGGAATTAAAATAATAACTTTACACTAAATGCCAAAGTCTTCACAGAAAAATGTCATGACAACAGAATGGCTATGAATTTTCATGGTACCGGGGAGTTGGAGGCGTTGATTCATAGAACACAACTGACAGTTTACTAGGTGGAACTGTGAAACAATAGGAATGGATTCTCCCCTGTCTCACACAAATACTAATTATAGCAGGAGTCTCACTCCAAGCCATTAAAGACTATCTAGAGAAGTTGCTGCTAAATCAAGGTTTTTAAAGTTGTTGACCTGCTTGCAAAGCATAGGCGAAGTATGCTTGTTTGGGAAGGGACCTGTTTACATACCTAAAGCAAACTCGTTGAATTTTTTTTACCCAGTTTCAGAACTTCAGAATTTTGCTTTTAGCTGGATGGTGGTGATAGTGCATGCTTTTAATCCCAGGATTTAGGAGGCAGAGGCAGGCAGATCTCTATGAGTTCAAGGTCAGCCTGGTCTACAGAGTGAGTTCCAGGACAGCCAGGGCTATACAGAGAGAAACCCTGTCTGGAAAAAACAATAATTAATTAATTTTGTTTTCCCTTTGCTGGGTCCCAAACCCACCTTTTCCCCCCTCATAATAGGAATCCTGGGCCAGAGGAATGGCTAAGTGGATAAAAGGGCCCCTGAGGACCTGCGTCCAGTCTCCTGGACCCACACAGGAGGAGAGAGGTGAGTTCTATCAGTTGTTCTCTGACCAACACATACTGTGGCACATGTCGATCTCCCCAACATGTAATAAAGATTTTAAATAGGAATTCTACTTCCTTTATACTAATTTCAAAACCTGAAGACTTTTTTTTTTTCGAGACAGGGTTTCTCTGTGTAGCCTTGGCTGTCCTCAACTCACTCTGTAGACCAGGCTGGCCTCAAACTCACAGCGATCCACCTGCCTCTGCCTCCTGAGTGCTGGGATTAAAGGTGTGGGCCACCAAGCCTGACTGGCTTTTTTATTTTTTAATTAACTACCATTTTAAGGCATCTTTGGAAGAGGTAGGAGTGCAGTGTTGCCCCCGATGTGTAGCACTGAGGGCGATGCTTCCCTAACTGCTTTGTGCATTTCCTTTCTGGCTTGCAAAACAGTAATGGGCACTTACTGGAGAGACGCTCAATGCTAGATTCTCCTACAATCTTCCTGTGTGTCCATTTGAAGAAGTTAATGAATTTCGTATCTTCTTTTTCTTTTGGCAACCAGGCTCATTGAAGCCGTAAGGATATTTAAATTTCCTTCGATTTCGGTTTGTTTTTCTAGGAAGGTTGGCTGCAACAACTACTGTCTTAGTGTGCGTAACCCAGCCACTCTTTCTGAGAGAGAAACTGATATATGAAATGGAAACGTCATGAGAAGGATTCAGCAGAGCATGAGAAAGAAGGGCTTCAGAGACCAACTCTCTGGTTCTTTGGTTATTGTCTATAACAATGAGATAAAACCACCTTCCTTGAGAACTCGTGAGAGAAAAGGATTTGTAAACCTCTTAGTAGTTAAGCCACTGTTAGTTGCCATCATCAGCATCAGCATCAGCAAGCTCAAAGAAAAGAATGACACAGAAGATAATGATAATGATGATGGTGCTGCTGGTGCTGATGCTGATCGTGTTGCTGTTGATACTGATGATGGCAACCACTACAAGTTTCCTCTTAAGCCAACAGAATTTTGTAATAAATAACACCAAAAACACAATGCTGATAGACACTAAAAGTAATTAGTACTAATAGAGGTATCAGATTCATCTTCGTAGCAAGATAGCTATGAAGGGCTATATTTACATCTTACACAGAAACAAAATTACTCACTTATTCTGAGAAAGCAAGATAAACATGGGATCCCAGTAGGACTTTCCTCATAGGGGCCAGAAGGAAATTAAGATAAAGTCATTTATTCCAGTAACTTATTCAAGATCTCGGATCAGCCCTGATATGTATTCAGTTTTGAGCTACCTGGAATATCCTCTAACTGGGAACTGATCCATTTATTGGTATATCATTGGGCACAAAAGTGCATCCCGGTGTCCGTTATGGGATGAGTGATAAGCTCAATGTGGTGTGCACACACAGTGGAATTTCATTCAGCTTTTCAAAGGCAGGCAATTCTTGAAAGTATTTTAAACTGTCTGAAAGTTGAGGGCATTCTGTGCAGTGAAATAAGCCAGCCAGAAATAAGACAAAGGTGTATAATTATACTTCCATGAAACAGTTGGAGTCAACAGATCATACCAACTGAAAGCAGAATGGACACTGTGTAGACCTAGAAGAGGAAGGAACAGGAGGCCGTTGTTCAATCAGTATGAAATTTCAGCTTTATTAATAAACACGACTCCAGAGATAAATTGTGATGATAGCTGGCCCAACATGAAAAGGGATTTAATACTGCTGAATTGCATATTTTTAAATATATGTGATGGTAAATTTTGAGGTATATACATGTATCACAATAAAAAGTGTGCTATCACACAAAAAGGGTAACATGAGTAAAAATAATCTGACATAAGAGCTAGAGAGATGCCTCGGCAGCTGAAGAAGGGAAGCACCTGCTCTTCCAGAGAACCCATATTTTATTTCTAATTTCCAAATGATGGTTCACGACCATCTGTAACTCCAGTCCCAGCAGATGTTACATTCTCTTTTGGCCTCGCTGGACACCAGGCATGCATGAAGGCAACACACCAAGCACATTAAATGATAAATAAACAAACAGGAATTAAAAAAAATAATTATTAGACCTAGGTATGGTCACCAACAGTTTAAAATCTAATAATATTTATATTTGCATTATTCACAATAAAGACGAGCAACTTGAATGTCTATGAGCACATCAAAATAATTAATTAAATGATAACACTTTTGTAGGATACTATGTATCATCTGTTAAGTTAATGCTGAAGTAACAAATCACAGAACTTTGTGGAGGCATTGGTCTAAACTGTGCACATGGTCGTGGATTTGAACAGTGGTTGTCTTTCTGAATGGTAAAGTTTTAAGTGATTACTATTCACATTTTTAAAATGTTGCTAATGTTTTCATACGTGCATGCCACTTTACTAATCAGAGACATTTTTTTTTCCTTTCAGTCCCATTGACAATAAAATTATCGACAATAAAACATTATCTATTCCAATTATAAAAAATATTATTGAGGTTGAAAAATATGATTGTGACACTTTTTGTTGCCACGATGAGCATTTTAATGTCATTTCTTCAATATATCAGTTCTCTAAAAGAAATTTCAAATTAGTGACAAAATGTTCTAATTGTAATTCCAAGCTTCAAAATGTCAACCACAAATCCTCTCAAGTTGCCCAGGCATTAAGGAATATAGAAGATGAAATAGAAATTAAATCTATAGCTTAGATCCAGACACAAAAATGTATTCCAAACACAAATTAGAAGAATCCGTGCCAAAGTAGGAAAATACATATTGTTCCACTCTACAATCATACTTTCCTACTATTGGCATGTTCATTGATTTAACCAAATACTTTAATCTGGATAGAGAGCAGCCTTCTCATGCTCAGATGTTTTCATGTCCTAACTTTCCATGAAATTGTGGTAGCTATACTTTGTCAAAGAATTTAAAAATATATCTGGTACATAAATTATGCACAAATAATTTTTCTAGAATAAATTAATGACAATGGGCATGGTGGTACATACCTGTAATCCTAGCATTCAGTCAATGTATGCAGGAAAATAGGAGTTCAAGACCAGCTTAAGAGAGAGAGAGAAAGAGAGAGAAACTAATGATACAATGAATTAGTGAATAATCTATAATATAACTATAATTGTTCAACATAAACATAATATTAAAATAACATCTGAATATACGTTGGTATGGACTTCAAATCATTTGCTAAGGTTGACAGTATTTTATAAACTGCTTTGAAAGACATGTACAGTGCAGATGATTTTAGATTGTCTGGCAGGACCTTGAATACAACCACATACAGTATAAAAAGAATAAGTGAGTATGGGTAGAGAAATTATAGAATGTTAGGAGCTGCACAAAACAACATAAGTCAAAGACAGGAGCCAATTGGTTGCAACAGAGCTACATAATTAGTCAGTGTCTGTGAGTGTGGAATGCAGATTTGGATGTAGAACACACAGGTAGCTCCCTTTCCAGTACCATGTCTGCCTACAAGCTGCCATCTTTCTGGCCATGATGATGATGGACTAAACCTCTGAACTGTAAGCCAGCTCCAATTAAATGCCTTAATTTCCTTTAAAGAGTTTCCCTGAGGGTGTCTGCTCAAACTATTGCACTAACCAAAAACAATACAAGCAGTAAACACCGAACCCCTACTCTGATCTAGCCAATGGACAGGACATTCTCCACAGTTATGTGGAGAGCAGAGACTAACTCTGACATGAGCTCTAGTGCCCCATATTTGACGACCTCCCCTTGGTGGGGAGCCCTGGTGGCACTCAAAGAAAGAATAGGCAGACTAGCAAGATGAGACTTGTTAGCCTGCAACTATAAAGTGGGGCAGGAGATCCCTTTCGGACATGGACCAAAGGGAGGGTAATAGGGTGGGGGTGGGAGGATAGGAGGAATGGGAGGATATGAGTGATGGGAGAACAGTTGAGTTGTAATCTGAATAAGTTAATAAAAAATAAAAAATACAAATAAAAACACAAAAAAAATCTGGAAAAAAAAAAAAGAGTTGCCTTGAGGAGCTGGAGAGATGGCTCGGCAGTTAAGACCATTGTTTGTTCTTCCAAAGGCCCTAAGTTCAATTCCCAGTGGCTCACAACCATCTGTGATCTGATGCCTTCTTCTGGCATACAGGTGTACATGCAGATAGTGCACTCATATACATTAAATAAAGAAAGAAAGAAAGAATTATCTTAAGCACACCTGAAAGCTCTAGAACAAAAAGAAGCAAGCACACTCAAGAGGAGTAGATGGCAGGAAATAATCAACCTAAGAGGTGAAATCAATAAAATAGAAACAAAGAGAACAATTCAAACAATCAATGAAACAAAAAATTGGTTCTTTTAGAAAATCAACAAAATAGACAAACCCTCATCCAAACTAAAAGACAAAAAGAGAAAATCCAATTAACAAAATCAGAAAAAGAGGGAACCTAACAGACATCCTGCCCCAAAATAATCCAAAGATTCATTAGTATCGAGCCCAGTAGCTGAGGTGCCCATTTAACATATCAAAGCAGACCTGGCCTCCAGGTTCTCCCAGCATCCCTTATCCCTACTTCTTGCAAGGTATGCCTGGTATATCTACCCTTTGCCCTGAGCTCCAGCCCAAGGGCTGTGCTTCCCCTCCCCCAGAGGCTCTTCCCTATATAATCTAGACAGTTTGTCCCCCCCACACAATTTCCCTGTCTGCAGGGAGATTTCACTGGCCCTGGTCCTTGGGACTGAAGAACCTGCCTGGGAGCTGTTCCCAATAAATCTGTGGTTTTTCACTTTTGATTCAGCATGAATTGGTTTATTTCATCAGCAGAAAAAAACCAATTAGGCCATACTTTTAAAACACATACTCTACAAAATTGAAAAATCTAAAAGAAATGAATAATTTTCTTGATATATACCACTTACCAAGTTAAATCAAGATCAGATAAATAGCTTAAATAGACCTATAACCCCTAAGAAAATAAAAAGTCATTAAAAGTCTCCCAACAATAACAACAAAAACAAAAAACTAGGACCAGCCAGTTTTAACCCAGAATTCTACCAGCCTTTCAAAGAAGAATTAATACCAATACTCCTCCAGTTATTTCACAAAATAAAAACAGAAAGAACATTGCAAAATTCATTTTATGAGGCCACAGTCACCCTGCTGCCCAAGCCATACAAAGATTCAACTAAGAAAAATAATTTCAGATCAATTTTCCTCATGAACATTGATGCAAAAATACTCAATAAAATACTCACAAATCAAGTCCAAGAACACATCAAAAATATCATCTACCGTGATCAAGTAGGTTTCATTCCAGAGCTGCAAGGGATATGAAAATTTGTCAAAATAATCTACCACATAAACAAACTGAAAGGGAAAAAAAAAACCCCACATGATCATCTCATTAGATACTGAAAAGGCTTTTTGCAAAATCCAGCACTCCTTCATGATAAAAGTCTTGGAGAGATCAAGGATACAAGGGGCATACCTAAACATAATAAAGGCAATATACAGCAAGCCTATAGCCAACATCAAGCTAAATGAAGAGAAACTCAAAACAATTTCACTAAACTCAGGAACAAGACAAGGTTGTCCACTCTTTCCATAGTTACTCAACATAGTAGTTGAAGTTCTAGCTAAAGCAATAAGACAGATAAAGGAGAGCAAGGGGATAGAAATTAGAAAAGAAAATATCAAACTATCTTTATTCACAGATGATATGATAGGATTCATATGCAATGACAAAAATTCTAGCAGAGAACTCCTACAGTTGATAAACACCTTCAGCAATGTTGCTAGATACAAGAGTAACTAAAAAAAAAAAAAAAAATCGGTAGCCCTCCCACATACAAATGACAAACAGACTGAGAAAGAAATCAGTGAAGCAACACCTCAAGACCCAGCTATATCACTCTTGGGCATATGCCCAAAAGATGCCCCATCCCACCACAACTATGTTCGTGAAGTCTTTATTCATAATAGGCAGGAAGTGGCGACAACCTAGATGCCCATCAACTGAAGAATGGGTATGTAAAAAATGGCACATTTACTCAGCGGCAACATCTTGAAATTTGCAGCCATATAGATTGAACTAGAAAAATAATCCTGAGCAACCAAACCAGACCCAGAAAGATAAACATGGTATATACTCACTTATAAATGGATATGAGCTGTTAAGAAAAGAATGATCATGCTACACTCCACAGACAGAGAGACTAAGTAACAAGGAGGGCTCTAGCGGGGGGACACATGGGAAGGGGAAATAGAATAGATTTTGTGGGTGGGCAGGGGGCAGGTAGGCATAGGAATGGGAGGGATCCAGCTGGGGAGGGAGGAAGGACAGGAAGATAATACAGGGAGAGCCAACAGGAATAGGGAGGGGCATTTATGAGTGATTTAGAAGCCAAGAACATTGGAAACTTCCTGGAACCTATGAGGGTAAACCTAGTGAGGACTCCTAGTAATGGAAGATATGGAACCTTAACTAGCCATCTTCTGTAACTAGGTGAGGTTCCCAGTGGTGGGACTGGGACACCAACCAACCACAAAACCTTCAGTCCACACTTGTCCTGCCTGATGTGCTGGAGCAATGGTGGCTCATAGCCTGTGGGCATGTGTTGCAGGATATTTGATCTCAATGTGTTCCAGGAGATTGCGAACTGTAAAAACCTATCTTTGATCCCAGTGTGATCCCTGAGATTGCTAACTGTAAAAAAAAAAAAAAAAAAAAATCTGTCATTGATCTCATTGGGAGCCTGCAGATAGAACTTTAAATCCCTGTTCCTTGTGGTTGGGCACTAATACACCTTTAATACAAGACTCTCTGTTTATTGTAAACAGGTGGTTAAGGTGTGGTTCAGCCAGTCTTACACATACATACCTGTAATCCAAAAGCTATCTGTACATGGGATCTAATAAAGTTAACCCTAGGTCAAGAAGTGGAGCAAGAAACCAGCTGACAGGGATTAAAGAGTAGGAGGGACTTTAAGTCAAAGGGTATTTGAGATAGTGTAAAAGTAGAAGGGGTCTTTGGAACTTTGGCTTTTGGGCTTTACTCTTGAGGTTTTTATCTCTCTAACTCTTGAGCTCCTTGGCTCCTTGGTCTTTGGCTTTTTGGGCTTTGAGCTAGCAAGCCTTTGGCCTTGGGTTTTTTGTTTGTTTGTTTTGGCCTTTTATTCCCAGGCAGAGAGCTAAGCTAGTGAGCCTTTTTGGGCCTTCTCCATTGATATGTGAGCTGAGTATAAAGGTCAGCTGGGTTCTTTCTCTGCCTCTCTGAGCTAGGAAGTTTTTCACCACAGCATCTGGCTCCTGTGTCTTTGTTGGTAAAAATAGAACGATCCGGGATTTTCAATTAAAACAGCAGCAGTGGGAAACCAATGACTGGTCTAAAGTGAGGCCCAAGCCATGAGAGGAGGCCATGCTTGACACTGCATGGATGGCCAGGAACCAGAAGCTGCATAGGTAAGAGATCTAGGGTAGAACCAAACATGACAGACACAAAGAGGCTTCCTCCAGCAGCTTATGGGAACAAATGCAGAGACCTAAACCTGAGCATAGGCAGGCAGAGCTGGGGAAACTCTATGGAAGAGGCAGGGGAAGGATTGTAGGAGCCAGAGAAGTTGAGGCCACAAGGAGACCATGGCCCAGAGAATTAGGTAAGCAGGGCTCATAGGGGCTCACAGAGATGGAACCAACAACCACAGAGCCTGCGTGGGTCTTTGCTATGTCCGCTGCATATATGTTGTGGTTTGTCAGCTTGAGGTTTATGGTGTGAGAGTTCTAACAGTGGGAATTGAGGTATCTCTGACTTGTTATGCTCTTGAGACCCTTTTTCTCCTACTAGGTTGCTTCGTCCAGCCTTGATAGGAGGGTTTGTGCCTAGTTTTATTGTATCTTCTTACGCTGTGTTTGGTTGATGTCACTGGAGAGGCCTGATCTGTTCCATAGGGAAGCAGAGGAGTGGATCTAAGGGAAGAGAGGAGGTCTGTAGTAAGGGGTGCTGGGAGGAGTGGAGGCAGGGGCTTCCTTTCAGATGTACTGTATAAGACATAAGGGTTTTAATGGTCATTGTGTCTTCACAGCAGTAGAAACTCTAAGACGGATGATAAATCTCTTACGTTTGTTGATGACTGATAAAGATGCCTACATCTTGGCTTACTGATGGAATTATTTTTTATTTTTCAGAACAAACTTCTGCCTTTTATTATCAATGCAATTTTTATTCTATTGAATTTCAGGAAGTCTTCAATTTCTTTCTTTATTTCTCCCCTGACCCAGGTGTTATTAAGTAGAGAGTTGTTTAGTTTCCATGTATGTGTGGGCTTTTTGTTATTTCTGTTGTTGTTGAATTGCAGCCTAAGACTATAGTGATCTGATAGGATACAAGGTATTATTTCAGTCCTCTTGTGTCTGTTGAGGCTTGCTTCGTGACCTACGATGTGATCAATTTTGGAGAAGGTTCCATGGGGCACAGAGAAGAAGGTATATTCCTTTTTGTTTCGGTGAAAGGTTCTGTAGATATCTGTTAGATCCATTTGATTCATGGCATTGGTTAATGATGTTATTTCTCGGCTAAGCTTCTGTTTCAATGACCTATCCTTCAGTGAGAGTGGGGTGTTGAAGTCCCCCACTATTATTGTGTGGGGATCAATGTGTGGTTTAAGCTTCATTAATAGACCTTTTACAAATTGGGAGCATAGATGTTCAGAATTGTGGTGTCATCTTGGTTGATTTTACCTTTGATGAGTATGGAGTGTCCTTCCTCATCCCTTTTGATTAATTTTGGTTGAAAGACTATTTCATTAGACATTAAAATGTCTTTGCCTACTTGTTTCTTGTGACCATTTGCTTGGAATATTTTTTCCAGCCTTTTACCCTGAGGTAATGTCTATCTTTATGGGTGAGATGTGTTTCTTGAATGCAGAAGAATGTTGGATCTTGTTTATGCATCCACTCAGTCTGTGTCTTTTTATTGGAGAATTGAGACCATTGATGTTGAGAGATATTAATGACCAGTGACTGTTAAGAATCTTAACTTTGATGTTGGTTCCAGTAGAGCATTTGTATGGTTGTGTTTTTGCGATGGTGTAGTTATTTATTTCCTGTATAATTTTGGTTGTAGCTTGTCCCTTTGGGGTGGAGTTTTCCTTCTAGTACCTTCTGTAAAGCTGAATTTGTGGATAGGTACTGTTTGAATTTGTTTTTGTCATGGAATATTTTGTTTTCTCTGTGAATGGTTATTGATAGTTTTGCTGGGTAAAGTAGTCTGGCCTGGCATCTGTGATCTCTTAGGGTTTATAGGATCTCTACCCAGACCCTTCTGGCTTTTATGGTCTCTGCTGAGAAGTTGGATGTAATTCTGATAGCTTTGCCATTAAATGCTATTTGGCCCCTTTCCCTTGCAGCTTTTAATATTTTTTCTTTGTTCTGTATATTTTGTGTTTTGATATTATGTGATGGGAAGTTTTTCTTTTCTGGTCTATTCTATTTGGTGTTCTGCAGGCCTCTTGTATGTTATAGGCATCTCTTTCTTTAGATTGGGGTTCTAATACTAGCTTCTTTAACTTTTAAGGGATGGGGTTCTTCCCTGATAAAAGGCCTCTCAGCCTAAGCATAGGCAATTTGAGAATCTGGAATCAGTGTGTGAAGGCAGCATCAGGTGTGTACAGCCTTTGTAAAGGTGTTTTAGTTCATCTCCAAAGAGTCCTGTGAAGTCAGTATCACTCCTACTTCATAATTGAGAAGACCAAAGACGGAAGTAGTGGAATGATTTGTTCCAGACTACACGTCTGGTTATTAGAAAGATGGGTACTTGAACCCGTAGCTGGTTTACTCCAAAGAAGTCCACGATTCTCTCACCATGCCACAATGATCAGGTCTGGGAAGTTTCAGAAAACACACGTTTTATGTCTGAACTTTGCTGCCTGGAGTCTGCTGCCTGAAGCTTGTAGGGTTGGCGCCTATGATGGTTAATTTTAAATATCAACTTGCCACAGTTTAGAATGATCTGAGAAGGAAATCTCAACTGAGAAATCGAGTAGATCAGGTCAGCCTGCAGGCATGTCTGTGGAGAATTTTCTTGGTAATTGATGAGTGGGGGTGGGGCGGGGAAGCTAGCTCATTATGGGCAGCACCATCCTTTAGGCAGAGCATACTGAACTATGTAGATATGAGAAAACTAGAGAAGCAGCGGAAGGAAGTAGCTTCTAAATGCTCATTCTCTCCACACTCGACTGAAGGTGTGATGGCTGCTTCAGTTCCTGCCTCTACTTCCCCTTCATTAATTAATTGTAATACAAATACGCCCGTCACCTGCTTCCTACTTTTAGGTCAAGTATTTTAGCACACAACCTAAATGAAAATAGAGAAGAAATCAGCTCCAGGAATAGAGTAGCTTCAAATGAATTCTCACATAGTTCCCCCTCCTTCCTTCCCGGAACCTTAGCTCCAGAGGCATTCTAACCAACGTAAATAAGGTAAATAAGAGGCTTAAGAAGTGATCAGCTCTCTTTCCTGTAATATCTGACCTCGGGTCTCACATGTTGCCTGAGGAGTGTCTTCCCAGTGCTTATGACTTTTTTAAAAAGTTTTCATTGATCCACTGTGAGTTTTACATCATGTACCCCAGTCCTGCTCATCTCCTTGTCCCCTCATGTCTGCCCTTCACCCTTGCAACCTCCTCCCCCAAAATAAAACACCCACACGCAAACAAGCAGCAACAAAAAACTGGAACAGAAAACATCATGGAAGCTATAGTACGTCATATATATATATATATATATATATATATATATATATATATATATATATATAGTGTGTGTGTGTGTGTGTGTGTGTGTGTCCTACAGCCCCTCTATTCACACATCTTCACTTGCAAATGTTCATTGCAATGAGTTCTGGCTCAAGTCTCTGGCTTTCACCACACTATCAATGCTGGATCCTTACCAGGACTCCTCCAGGTTATCCTGTTGTTGCCCTGTGTCATGAAGATCCTAAAGCTTTGATATGGCAAGACTGGCCCTTTCACACATCTCAACCATCAGCAAATGATGTAGATATGAGGGTGGGCCAGCTCAGAGCGCTGGTTCTGGGTCTGGTTGGCAACTGAACTGGTCAGCCCACTGGCTCTCCCTTATCTGCACCACCAGGGCAAGCACACCATCACTTAGTCTGGCTAGGTCACCCGGTGTCACTATGGACAGAAGGCAGGGTCAGCTCTCCTGCTCTTCAGCTCTCACGCTCTCAGGGCCCCGCTCACCCACACCCACACCTCTGGATCCAGTTCCACTGTGCTGCCCAGTTAAGGTGCAGGACTTGCTTTTTCAAGCGTTATAGGCTGCAAGGGACTGGGTCAGCTCTCTGGATCTCACACCCTGGTGACTGGCTCACCTGTGCCTTTACCAACAACAGCAATTCCGTTGTGTTGCCAAAGTGAGGAGCAGGGCCCACTCTGCTATGTACTACAGGTGAGGGGCAGGGCCAGCTCACCTGACTGTTGACTGCTGCAGGTGTTGAGGGGCACCGCCCCCTGCCATAAGGCCAGATCTCCCACACTCTTGCCCTCCACGTTGGGGCTGTCTCACCTGCTCCCCATCCTCCAATCTCTGCCTCACAGCACCAGGATTACAAGTGCACAGCAAAGTCCAGCTTTTCACACGGGTGGTGGAAACACAAGCTCAGGTCCCCATGCTTACACAGCAAGTACGTTGAAGACTAAACCATCTCTTCAATCCCAAGACTTATTATTTCTCAACACACTGTACCCCATAAATATTTACAATTGTTGCATATTAGTAAAAAATCTTTATTTTAAGGTAAGGAGATAAAATTATTAACTGTCCTGTTTGATCTTTACAAACTGCACATATCCATCAAATAGTACCGTAGCGTACCATTTCAATTTGCACAATTAAAATAATATTTTAAAATACTGTGATTTCTTCATTTGTGTTTGATCTAGATTTAGTTTATTGTTATTATTTGTTTGATTGGGGTTGGAGGGTCTTTTCTCACGTAGCCCAGGCAGGCCTTGAACTCCTAACTGCTCAGCCTCTACCCTCCAAATGCTGGATTTACAGGTCCGTACCACCACTCCAGATGGTTTAATCCAGATTTAACGCAGCTTTAGATTTCCAAATCTAAATTATATTTTGCTAATTTTATCCTTATTGTATTTCAAAGAGAGATATAATTTGAATTATTTCTGCCTTTTAGGTCCTGGTGACCTTTATCCTGTGACTCAGTGCTGTGTTCGTATGGCACACAGACAATATTTTCTCTTTTGGGGAGGTGTCCAGATAAACATGAAGGCGTGCCTTTTAAAAAGTATCATATGTCAGGGCACCCCTGCCGGCAAAGTGAGTTTCTTCCAACCTCTATGTAAAGTCGTTGCAAAAGGCACCCATTTCACAAGTTTTGGGCAAAAAGATCTATGTCTCTTTTTCCACAGATGCACAGTCACGTGGGAGGTGGTGTCACAATCTATGGGAGAACTAGAGAGCATATAAGATCCATAAACTAGTACGAAGAACATTTGTCATCCCTCAAACAGTCATTTCTCAGAGCTTCTATTTCCTCTTTTCAAGCCATAAGTGATCATGTCAGCCCAGAAAATATTGCAAGGTATGTCAGGAGGAGCCACGAGAAAAGAAATATGATCAACATACAGTGATTAAGAAAAAGCAAAAGTACTATATACATGAGCTAAAAGGAAAGATAGCTGTAAGAAACAGCAAGCATGGGCAGACGGTCTACTGGTTCATTCCCAGCCCCCAAGCACCTTCAGCTTTCGGGGACACCCTGCCTCCTGCATGGAGACACCGCCGCCCAATAGCGTAAGGCTCTCACTGCGTAGCACTGGAGCTCCCATCCTGCTCAAAGTGTGTTGTGAGAAAGAGCAGAAAGCTGCCAGTAGCTCAAATTCGCGCTTCAGCACCATCAGCACAGTGGAACCTATGATGCCTCCCCCTCCTGGAGTGGAAGCTGAATGGCAGAAGCTGCCCAAATGTTCATTAATCGAGAGGCTGCCGTCCCCGAACGCCCCTGGATCTTGGACAGAAAACAGTCTCAGTCGGATATGCAGGATGAGGAGCCTCCAGACCCTCTGCGCCCTTAGCACCCAGCCACGGAGTCAAAAGCAAACATTGCTTCGGATAAAGAAGAAAAAGATCGATCACGGTTTGGCTGCGGGTTTCCAGCGAAGATGCTGCGCGCAGGACACGCCTGCCCTAGAGCGGCTCCGTGCGTCTCTGCGGCACCCAGCTGCCTGATGACCCCCTTTCCCAATTTGCCCACCGGCCGTTAGTCGTCTGCAAATGAACTCCCGGCACTTGTGAGTGAGCCCACACAAGTTCCTCAGGCACGGTCCTCCTATCTCTTTCCTCCAGGGAAGGGTCGGGGTAGTTTTTCAACCTTAACCTCCCTGCTACCCCGGGAAGGTGACTGTTTTGGGAGGAGAGGGATTGTTTTACAGATTCCAGGGCACCACAATTATTAGCTGCCAGTGCTAAAGTGGTTTGTTGTCTTCTATCACCTTTAGACAAACGGTGGATGGGCGAAGGGCTGCCAGGGCGCGATCCCGGGGCTCACTTTGCAACCTTGCACTGAGTTTCAGACTGCAGCCTTGCAGTCACCCTGGCCTCTTTGCTCTCCATCCTAGTCTGCCTAAGGACGGATGCTGACAAGCTGCCTCTGAGCCTTGGTTAAAGCCCTAAAGTGCTCACCTTTGCACCTCCTGTTTATCTGCGGTAGCAGTAGCCGCCGCCTCCTCTCCCCGACCCCCCCCCTCCTTCTTTTCCCATCTCCACCCTATTATCGTTTGCACCACCATCAAATACGTGCCCCTTTGGTGAATCGAAGCTCCCCATCGAAGAGAGGGGGAGGGCGACACCCATTCTCTCCCCACCCCATCTCTGCCTAGACTCTGGGTTTTACTGCAGCAATCTGAGGTGACAGCGCCACCTCGGTCTCCTTCGGTACCTCTCAGAGCCCCTGCTCCCCCCCGGGTGATCAGGGAAAGCGCCCCCTCCTGAGAGGAAAATCTCCGGAGAAGTGCGAATGAGCTATAGGAAGGCGAATCTTAAAAATGTAGAAGTCACTGGGTTGTATTTCTCGGAGGACAGCCCTATCTCCCAGGACTGAGTGTTAGCGCGTAGGAAGTTGGGCTATAGAGCGAAGGGGGAGGGGAATGGTGCAGCCCTCATTTTCTTCTGGAAGGAGTCGCTGCAAGCCCTGCGGTTGGACACAAGTTTGCGTAAGAGTGTTTTCCTTTTGTCAATTATTAATCACCGGAATCAGTTTGGCAGAACTGGAGTTTTAGCAGTAGTGCAGAGGGCGGGGCCCGAACACCTAACTCTAGGAGCCTAGTCTGCGCCCAGCACAGTGGCAAGCTAACAGCTCCTGGGAAGGAACCAGAGAGAGCATCCAAGTTCACTGAAAGGCAGGAGGTAAGCATCTTCCAAAATACCTACGTCCAGTCTAAAAGAGCTTTCATAACACGAGTTTCTGTCTTCGTGGGGGGAACTAAACTGAGTTTTAATACAATTTATCTGCATATTATTTAACCACATTACAACTTTTAAGAACTGAATTGGGTCCTCTTGTCATTTACTATGTCGGAAACCAAGATGTTTCACTCAACAGAGGCCAAACTTTATTATTAGAACTTTTCCAGCCAAAAGAAAATTATATTATGTTATATTTTCATTATTCATCTTTGTGTGGTTTGTTACTATTCAGGGAAATATCTTGGGATGTGCTTGGCTTCCTTCTCTAAGTGGCAGTATTTACCTAGTTCTCTGCTCTTCTGGTTTTTTGTTTTGTTTTGTTTGTTTTGTTTTGTTTGCCTCTCGGTTAGGCAGGCACACTGAGTCGGGGGCCAGCAGGTAAGGCACAGCTAGCAAAGATTGTGTCTCAGTATTTTCTCTTGATTATTAGGCTCAGAGTGTTTTCTCAATGATGCTTACATGATTGTCGCAGAAGTCAAAGTCTTCAGCACATGGAGGAATGTGTGTCATAGCCTCCATGGGAAGCAGGGACAACAGATGGAGAGAGGGGTTTTTAGATACAAATATTGTCCTGACTTGTTTCAATTGGGAGAGCATGCAACTAGTTGTCAGTCTACGCATTAGTCCAGCCCATGCGCCAATACAGAATTTGAGGAAGTGTTAAATCTAAACTTTTAGCCCCCAAAGTCCAAATGAATGCACCAGAGAAATTGGGAGAAATTGGGAGGTTTGCTTTTGTAAAAGACTTTATGGCAGCAGCAGTAGTTGTTTCTCCGTATGGGAAGACATGAAGAAATACACAGCCATTTTTGCTAAAGAACTTTGAAAAGGATGTGTACGGGAATCTGGGGTGGGAGGAGCTTAGTCACTTGATTTTCACATCTCACATATTCCTGTGCTTCTTAAGTAGCCTTCATTTTCATGATTTTTAATAGTTGTGATGCCTTCGTACCTGGATAACTTACAGCAGTGACCTTCCTAATGCTGGGACCCTTTAATACAGTTCCTCATGTTGTGTTGTCCCCCAAACATAAAATTATTTTTGTTGCTATTGCACAACTGTAATTTTGCTATTGTTATGCCCCGCAATATAAATACCTGGTATGCAGACGGTTTTAGATGAGCTCTGGGAAAAGGCCCTTTTGGATCCCCCAAAGGGCTTGCAACCACAGATTGAGAACAGCTGACTTAGAACAGCAAACTCTTCTGTGAGACAGACAACTTTAGTTTTCAAATCTTTCTAAGCAACAATTAAAATGTGATTAATTAAAAATGGCTAGTTGAGGCAAATGCACAGGCATTTAGAAATTTTACTGTTTGTCAAGTAGAAATTCTACCAGTCTTCAACTCTGGGCTGCTTATAAGTTTGCTAATCTTAAAATAAAAATGACCTTTTATAAGCCCATGACCGATTTATCTAACAAAGACAGTATAAATGTTTGCAGCCAAATATACAAGAAGAAAAGTCTTAATTTCAAGTTATCCCAATAGGGATTGGGGGCTGAAAAGATGGTTCAAAGAGGAAAGCACATGCAAGCATGGGACCCAGGTTCAAATCCCTAGCATCTACATAAAAAGGCACAACGGAAAGTGCCTGTAATCCCTGAATTAAGAGGTGGAGACAGGAACCCTGGAGTCTTCTCCAGCTAGCCATTCTAGCCAAATGGGCAAGCTCCTGGTTTAGTGGGAGACCCTGTCTCAAAAAGTAAAATATTGAGCCACAGAAGGAGACCCCAGATATTGACTACTGACTTCCACACACATGCACAAGAATGGACATATACCCATACCCATGTGCACATATACCACAAACACCCATGTGAGCAAAGCATCCAGATAACACCCAACCTCCAGAATTATGTCCGTGAACACACCCCTTACTGGACAACAAGTGGTGGGAAATGACCTATGGACATTATCCCAAGGGAATATAGCACATGAAGAAATGTTTGTGAAAAATAATCTGTAACACTGCAGGAAGAACCACAAGGGTGTATGGTATCTGAGCACACTCCAATCTCCCCAGTCTCCTCTGGCTGGTGGTGATCTACTCTGGCTGGTTGGAGCTTTGCAATCCGTAATATACACAGTTCTTTCTCGACCTAGGATCCCGCCCATAGCTACGGCCTATTCAAAGGAGAAACAGGCCACCACCCTCCTCATCTCTCTCAGCTTTGTGCTAGTTATAGAAGCTTTATTTCAGGATGGACCAAGTGAGAAGTCACTCTTCCTATAGCCAATACACACACATGTATGCATGGCCAACGGTGAGGGACTCAATAAGAAAAAGACAAACAGCAAAATGAGCAAAGTTTGAGTAGATGTTTCTCCAAAGAAGTGCATAAGAAAGGTATTTATCTTTACTTATTAAGAAAATGAAGAAAAATCAACATTGTAATGAACTATCACTTCACACCAACCACAGGGGCTATAAACACACTGATCCCTATTGATGGTTCAGTCCAGTTCATGCTCAAATAAGAAACTGGGGCTTGGAGGATAATGTAGGACAGCTGGAGCTGGGAGCACAACTCAGTGGCAGCATGCTTGCCTGGTTGACTCAGGACCCTGGGTTTGATTCCTAGCACCCAAGAAGAGTGTCGTGTAGTGGCAATGAGGGTACAAAAATGATACACCTGTCCGCTGTACCAAAATAAAACAACTCCACCCTTAGATGTGTATCCTGGAGAATTGAAAGTTTATGCCCACAAACAAACCGGTACCCAAGCCCTCATCACAGTACTTATATAATAGGCAAAACCAAACAAACAGAAAGCCCCAGAAACAATCCTACTATCCACTGAGTGGTGAGTGAGTGAGCAAAGCACGGGATAGAACAGGGGGTATTATACAACATGCTCCTGCAAGATTGAACAGTGAAAAGGTTATCTTAAGTGAAAGAAGAGCACACACACTCTGTGATTCCCTTTACGTAACACATCTCAAACCAGCAAATCTATAGGGACATAAATCAAATCAGTTGTTGCTGAGGGCTGGTGTGGGAGATAAGTTAGGGAGAGATGGAAAGTGACTGTTAAAGGGTTCAGAGTGCCCTTGGGAGATGGCAAGTCTTAGGCAGTGGGAGCGGTCAGTAGCTAAGGATGGGGCGCTACTGAAAAGCATTGAACTGTGTACTTAAACTAGGTTATCTGTATGACACATAAATTGTATCTCAGTAAGGCATGTTATTAAAATGCCATCCAGTGTAGGCAGGTGTAGTGGCACTCCCCTCTAAACCCAGCATCTGGGAAGCTGAAGTAGAGGAATTGCAAGTGTTGCAATTAGCCATAAAAAATTTTTTTAGCATGACTCTATCTTAAAACACAAAAGGCAAACTGGGTATTAGTGGCGCACAACTTTGATCTCAGCACTTAGGAGACAGAGGCAAGGGGCTACCCAGAGAAACCTTGTCTCAAAGGGGAAAAGAAGAAGGAAGCAGAGGAGGGAGGAGAAGGTGGAGGAGGAGAAAGAGAAGGAGAAGGGAGAAGGAGGAGGAGAAGAAGAAGAGGAAGAAGGAAGAGGAGGAGGGGGAGGAGGAGAAGGAGAAGAAAAAAGATTAAAGGTCAGACGCTGAAAAGATGCCTCAGCACTTCAGAGCACTGGTTTCTCTTCCAGACGATGCAGGTTTGGGTCTCAGCTCCCACATGCGGCCTGATTACTGTCTGCAACTCCAGTTCCAGGGAATCAAATGCCTTTTGTATTTGTGTATAGTGTATAGTGTAGACACACATCACATAAAAAATAAATAAATCGTTTTTTAAAAAGACGCAAAGGACTAAAAGTATAGCAGAATCTTAGAGCATTTGCCTAGTGGATACACAACCCTGGGTTCAATCCCCAGGACCAGAAAAAAAAAATTATGGGAAGCATTGAAGGAACAAACGAATTTAAAACCTTTGAGTTGATAAATTCCCATGTGCCACTAAACTGTCATGAAGCCTTTTTTGCACAATGGCCATATGGAAATATATGAAATAATTAAGGGTGGCACGGGAGTTGCACAGATGTATGGTTTACATAAGTTTGCATACTTGCCTGAGCTTTTCTTCTATTCAGAAATAAATCAGGTGCCATTAACTCCTAGTCATAGGGGATTTACTTCCAATAAGGCATCTGTTTGAACTTACCATCTATTACATTAGCCCAGGACCTGTTGAGACCAGTTATTCTTCTTGCTTTTAGGTAAATCTAGTCTTTATCAGCTCTTGAGGCCAGTTTTAAATTTGCTGTGCCCCACACTGGCTTAGAGAGGAAGGTACCTGAATCTCAGCAAAACGTGGCCTTTTACTCAGATTAACACACTTCCTCTTACCTAGATCAACTCTGAAGGCCAGAGCCATGGGAGAGCTGGGAAGCAGCCACTATAGTCCCCACAGTACACTGATGAGTCCTTGCTGGAAAGCATCGACTGTAATTATGCCAATCCCCCAATGCACACGCTCCTAAATAATTAATTCATTCCTCTATTTGTCTCTTGTGTTTTGAGTTCCCACAGCTTCCTGAGCCTGTCTGTGCTAAGTAAGAACCATGGGATGGGATGGGATGGCAGTGCTTTGTCCAGAGCGAGAATAAAGTTAGTGTGTCTTGGAATCTTGTGAGTTAGAAAGCAGCAAAATGTGGTCATTGCCAGGACAGTTATGGGCACACTGAACCCAACTGTACTCTGCATTGTATGGATTAAAGTCTGCCTGCTTCAGGAAGACTCAGCGAGTTTCCTTTTCACACTCCCCACCCCCACCCCCCAGGCTTTTCCTTCCATGTACACAGTTTTAAGAGTGTGCCAAGCTGATGGAAACAGATTTCATCCAGTATTATTATTATTGTTGTTGTTGTTAATTAAGTTATTTGATTACTTCACATCCCAATTGCCGCCCCGCTTCCTCTCCTCCCAGTTCCTCCCTTTAATCTCTCCTCCCCCTCACTCACCCCTCCTCCCCTTCTCCTCAGAAAAAGGGAGGCCTCCCATGGATATTAAACAGCCTTAGGATCTTTTCTTATTGAGGCTGGACTAGGCATCTCAGTTAGGGAAAAGAGATCCAAAGGCAGACAACAGAGTCAGAGATAGCCCCTGCTCCTGCTGTTAGGAGTCCCACTTGAAGACCCCGCTAGACAACTTTGTTGTTACATATGTGCCGAGGGCCTGGATCAGTCCTATACATGCTTGCTGGTTGGTGGTTCAGTCTCTGTGAGCCCCTATAGGCCCAGGTTAGTTGATTCTGTAGACTTTCTTGTGGTGTCCTTGACCTCCCTGGGTCCTTCAATCCTTCCTCCCTCTCTTCTTCAGGATTCCCCAAGGTCCACCTAATGTTTGGCTATGGGTCTCTGCATCTGTATCCATCAGTTGCTGGGTGAAGCCTCTCTGATGACAATTTTGCTGGGCTCCTGTTTGAAAGCATAGCAGAATATTATTAATGGTGTCAGGGGTTGGCTCTCTCTCTTGGCATGGGTTTCAAGCTGGGCCAGTCACTGATTGGCCTTTCCCTCAATAGGAGGATGGACATTTCTGCTCCATCTTTACCCCTGCACATCTTGTAGGCAGGACAAACGATGAGTAGAAGGTTTTGTGGCTGGGTTCGTGTCCCAGTTCCTCCAATGGAATCCTTGCGTGGTTACAGGAGATGGCTGGTTCAGGTTCCATATCCGTATTGCTAGGAGCCTTAACTAGGGTCACTCATAGATTCCTGGGAGTTTCTATTGTCCTAGGTTTCCAGCTCATCCCAGAGTTGCCACACCCTCCCCCAGTCCAGTTGCCTCTGTTTCCATCTCCACATCTCCACCCCCTCTCCAATCCAGTCCCCTCCCTTCCATCCAATCCTTTTTTTTTTTTTTTTTTTTTTTTTTTTTTTTTTTGGTTTGTTTTTGTTTTTCGAGACAAGGTTTCTCTGTGTAGCCTTGGCTGACCTGGACTCTCTTTGTAGACCAAGCTGGCCTCGAACTCACAGAGATCTGCCTGCTTCTGCCTCTTGAGTGTTGGGATTACAGGAGCACATCACCACACCTGACCCAATTTTTAACTGCAATGTTTAGTGTACTATTTTGTCCAATTAGAAGACTCCCGTTGGAAAAATATTATGTGTCTGTGTCTCTGTTTCTGTTTGTATGAGTGTGTGTGTGTGTGTGTGTGTGTGTGTGTGTGTGTGTGTGTGTGCACATAGATGCCAGGAGGCAACCTTGGATGTCATTCTCAGATGCAGTCCATCTGCTCCCCTGCCCCCACCCCACACACACCTTGGCGCAACAACTTTTACCTGCTTGGAACTTCCAAATAGGCCAGGGTAGGCTCAGCCAGTGAACACCAAGGAGTCTAGCTCCCCCTATGCTCCCAGCACTGTGATTACAAGCATGCACTTTTTTTTTTTTTTTTTTTTTTTTTTTTTTGGCTTGGGTTCTGGGGGTTTAACTCAGGTTCTTATGGTTACTCTTTTACAAACTGAGCAAGCTTCTCAGCTCTAATAAAGAATGATCTTAAGGGTTAATCATTTGTCCATACATTAGATAAGAAAAGTTGATCATATCTTTTCTTCTTCTTTTTGGGGAAGGGTGTGAGAGGAAAAGAAAGGTTTTTGAGGCAGCACACATTTCTATATAGTTTAGGCTGGCCTTGAACTCATAATACTCCTGCTGAAGGCTATACCAAGGGCTAAGATTATAGAAATGCACCACCGTGTCTAGCTTAATCATTACTTTTAAATATCACTTTCATTCAGGATTCATATTATATATATTCAGCAGATATTTACTACATATCTGTACTGTACCATGACACTCTTGGGCCCCGGAGAAGTAATAAACATACAGACAAAACATCTTCCCTTTAAGGTATTTATATTCTAACGGACATCTGAGACATTAATAACAAAAATAATAGGTAAATATAAATATATAAAGAGATAAGAGCTCTGGGGAAAATACAAAGGGGACAGGGGACAGTTTTAAATTGTGGGCTCAAGCTAGAAAATAAGATTGTATAACCTGTGCTATAGAAAGCGTGTATAAACTTGGCCCTATGGTTCCAGACGGAACTATAAGGATTTCCAACTGCAGATAAGCTTCTGTTCCCATGCTGAGATTTGTTTTTTTGTTTGTTTGTTTGTTTGGTTGGTTTGTTTGTTTGTTTTTTCTTCATATTTGCTTCTGCCACCAGCATTACTTTTCTACCTAAATACCCCATTGTTCCCTAAAGGAAAAAATTATCATCAACACACACCAAGTAGGTACAAGGAAGAAATCCTCCAACACCTCCTTGAAGAATTACAACTGAACTATTAATAAAGCAGTCTTCTAAAATAATACTTTGTTAATTTTGTGATAATCTCATGCATGCGTACAATGTGTTTTAGTCATATTCAATTTCCTGCTCTGCCTCCTAAGTCGTCCCAGATCCACGCCCACCCCCCACCTCCCCCACCCTCCACCCCTGTGCTCCTTATGATCCACTGAATTCAGTTTGTGCCACTGTAACCAAGCTACCTAGAGCCACACCCTTAACGAAAACTGCCTCTCCCTTCCCAAAACAGTGTCGTCGTCGTCAGCCTGAGCTGTCAATTTCCTTTTGGCCTTTTTTGTTCAGTGTTTCCAGAGCCTATAAATAAACAATACAGACTTGGTTCCCCAAAGACAGCCCCTTTGGGAGAGCCGAAGAGAGTTTGAGAGGAAGGAAAGGTTGAGGGCCATGCTGAAAGACAATGAATGGAATAGCACCTCTTTCTGAGCTGCAGGGAGTGAGCCAGGGAGCATGACATCCCATAGGTCGGCCAGGTGGGCGTGGAAGGGAAGAGGGAAAAGCCACCACCCCACAGTTCAAGAATTTCTACACCGGTACCTGATTTCAAAGGTACCCAATGAAGCCTTGTTCTAATAATACACAATAGGTGTAGCAACATTTCTGGAATAGACCTTTTTTTGGGTCTGGCTTAAAAGGAGCAGGGATGGGATTTTGTAAATCAGAGGGAACATTTATTTTAATCTCAAATGAGAAATGTGTAAGAATGTTAAGAGTAGAACTAGAAACAAGTTTTTTTTTTTTTAAAAGATCTATTATAATGGGACATTAGAATTCTCATTCATTTATTAAACATGCTTTAATTAAACAGCTACTGTATGCTAGTCATGGAGAAAACACAAGACAATAGAAGACCTACTTCAAATTTCTTTTTTTTTTCCCCAGAGAGAGAGAGAGAGAGAGAGAGAGAGAGAGAGAGAGAGACTAGAAACTGAACATATGACTTCCCTGATGCTAAGCAAGCACCCTGCCAACTGAACTATATCCCCAACCCAGTAGTCCATTTGCTACAAAATGGATAAAGAACATAGGATAAGATCTTCAAGAATGTGCTGGCTACCAACCAGGCCCTGACAGCCTTTCTTCACCCTTTCCTATGCCTCAGTTTACCACTTGCCAGCCATAACATTTGCCACACTGTGGGGAGATACTTACTTAATTGTCCCTCCTCTCAGGACATGGCCTGGAGACAGTAACCATGCCAGTGTTAATGAACTTCATGCCTTTTTTAATGTCCTTACTACCTAGCTGATTAAAATAGCTAGGATGGATGGATAAATGGATGGATGGATGGATGGATGGGCCAACAAATGGATGATTTGCTGGGCTGTGGTCAAGGTTCTTTGCATAGCAAGACAATGTAGCAGATTAGTTCGGGTTATGTGTTCTGCAATTTAAAAAATAAAATAAAATAAAATAAAACTGGATCAAATTTTAAATGTCCTAATATTGCCATTTCCATGTTTATAAAATGAGCACAGAAACACTGCTACCCTTACAGTGTTGTTGAGAAAAGCCTGTAAGGTAATACCTACAAAGTACTTAGCAAAATCCTGGAATATAAATTGCTCAATAAATACCTACTGCTATTATCCAACTTAAGGGCTTTCAGGTTGACAATATGCTATTTCAGCGCTCTGCCCCTGCTCTTTCAGCACCACCATAAGATCAAAGGCTGTCAGTAGTGCCAAGCTATCCTGCTGATCGCCAAGATCAGTGGAAATGTTTAAAAGTAAATTTGGAAAGAAACGTAAGTAGCGCATTGAACAAGTGAATAAAAATGATCAGAGGAAGAAAGAAGGAAGGGGCTCGAGATGATGTGTACAAAGCGAGCTCTGGCTTGTGCTCCCTCTGTGGCTGTGCAGCCTGTAGAACAGGAAAGCTAAAGCACCAGTTATAACACATGTTCACTGTGCCTTGAAGAACACCATGCCCAGCACCAGTGAATGGTCACTGATGTAAAAGAAAGGAAGGTGAGGGAGGAAGGAAGGAAGGGAGGGAGGGAGGGAGAGAGGGAGGGAGGGAGGAAGGGAGAGAGGGAAGGAGAGAGGGAGGAAGGAAGGAAGGAAGGAAGGAAGGGAGAGAGGGAAGGAGAGAGGGAGGAAGGAAGGAAGGAAGGAAGGAAGGAAGGAAGGGAAGGAAGGAAGGGAGAGAGGGAAGGAGAGAGGGAGGAAGGAAGGAAGGAAGGAAGGGAGAGTGGGAAGGAGAGAGGGAGGAAGGAAGGAAGGAAGGAAGGGAGGGAGGGAGAGAGGGAAGGAGGGAAGGAGAGAGGGAGAAAGGAAGGAAGGAAGGGAGAGAGGGAAGGAGATAGGGAGGAAGGAAGGGAGGGAGGGAGGAAGGGAGAGAGGGAAGGAGAGGGGGAGGAAAGGAAGGAAGGAAGGGAGAGTGGGAAGGAGAGAGGGAGGAAGGAAGGAAGGAAGGAAGGAAGGGAGGAAGGAAGGGAGGAAGGAGAAACAAGTCCTACTTAAAGCTGAGCTTTATCTGTACCTTGGGGCAGGAAATTGTCTTTTTGGCATCTTTTGAAAATCTAATAATCTTTTTGGGGTATGTCAGACCGTTAGTCAATTATTATGACAGTGCCACATCAAGCTATCTGTTAACACTCCAAATGAAGTGAAAGAGAGAGCTAACTGGACCAGTTGATGAAAAGCTAGAAACTCTAATAATTACCTTTTCTGCTGTTAAAGGAGTAAAATACCCCTGGGCTCTTCTCCAATGGAAGAATTCGCAGAGAATCTTAAATCTTACAAAGAAATGTCTTAATTACTGTCTGGAGCCTCAGATGGTCCTGGGACCGCTGAACTGACAGGCAGAGTGGCTTCCATGGCAGACAGCAGGCATGGGCCAATGAGGTGGCTCAGCACATAAAGGCGCTTGCCACCAAGCCTGAATACAATCCCTGGGAATCATGTTGGGAAGAAGAGAACTGATTGCTGCAAATTGTCCTCTGGCTTTCACATTTGAGCTCACACACACACACACACACACACACACACACACACACACACACACCACATACACAAATGTAAAAAAAAAAAAAAAATGAATATAACAGCATGCACGATGGTGCCTAAGGGGAAGGAGCTATTCTATTCAACAGAACTTTGTTTGTCTGAACTTTTCATTGCCATTAAGACATGACTGCTGTAGACTTCTTTGGAAAGAGAACATTTGTAAAGCTTTTTAAATGCAATAGATTTATACCTGGGGCAGTACTTATCCAAACATATATTTTTTCCCTTCCCTTCTTGGCTGATACCAGCAACATATCTGACACTAGCTAGCAATTGTGCCAAAATAAGAGATGAAAAACGTAGCTCAGAGGTAGAATGGCATTCACGGAGCTCTAGGGACCACACAAAAAATTAATATGCAAATTAAAATATTATAGGTTTCTTTCACAAATCACATGTTTACCCTCTGCCATCCTCCCATAGAATGCACAGCACCCAAAAACAGTGCTAGGTTCATACAAAGAACGCAATAAATATTTGTATGAATTGAACAAATCTATGTTAACTTAAAATTTAGTTCAATGTAATCGGTAAAGAAGTGATTTTTCAAATCTATGTGGTATTAAATGAATAAAAATCCTTTGGGTAAAATGAATTGAAAAGCTTAAGATTCAAAATTAAGTTTATAGTATGCCTTAGCTGGGGTTTCTATTTCTGTGATAAAATGCCACGGCCAAAAGCAACTTGAGAGGAAAGGGTTTATTCGGATTACATAGCTGGGTCACAGTCCACTGAAGGAAGCCAAGGTAGGAACCTTGGAGCAAGAACTGATGCTGAGGCCATGCATGAGGTGCTGCTTAGTGACTTGCTCCTCGTGCCTTGTTCAGCGCAATTTCTTATACCATCTAGGACCACCTGCCCAGGGCTGGCGTAGCCACTAGTGAAGTGGACATTATTCAACAATCAAGAGAATGTTCTCATGGATTTGTCTACAGACCGATCTGATTGAGGTGTTTTCTCAGTTCAGATTCCCTCTTCCTGAATACACCAGTGTGTGTCAAGTTGACAAAAACAACCAGAACACACCACAATAATCACAAGTGGGTTTAAAAGAAAAAATGCACAGAAAAAATAAATCAAAGAGTAGAGGATATTGTAATTATGTGCACCTCTATTTCTAGGCTTCTCTGAAATTCTTACTGTTACATTTCAGCATTATATGTTTTAACAACTAATGCAGGTTTAACAGTCATCGAAATTGTTAACAAGGAAATTTTTTCTGTGGCCCACATCAGTGATTTCAGCTCAAAAGGCTGACACAGGATGGTGAGTATGAGACTAGCTTGCCCTACGTAACTACAACTGTCACTAAAGAGGAAAAGAAGTTGTAGAACCAAGGACTATTTGCAAAGCCACAATGCAACACCGTTTCCGTTAAAGGTACAAACCCAGCTGAACTGGATATTAACTGCCTTCTCTAAAACTGAACTAGGGTACAAAAATCAATGTTTGTGACATTGAGATAGCTAGGATGCCCCTAATTACCTGAGTGATTTTAAGTAATACACAACTGGGGGAGGACCTGTCACATAACGGATATTGTAGGTCTTTACCTCAGTTAAATGATAAAATGACATTTTTCTGAAATATTTACATGTGCTCTCTGTGACGTTTGTTCCATCTGAAAACATTTTAAATTGAAACATGTCATTTATAAACACAATGAGCATAAAATTTAGGAATAAAAATCATTCGTAGTATTTAGCAATGATAAATATTAAGAAACATACATAAATAATCCCCTTTGCAAAACTCATAAAATAAATTAATTCTGTTGCTTCTAGGTTGACACCTCGCATATTCTAAGTATATCCAGTGTATGTGTGTGGGTAAACAACAAAGATTTGCATAGAGATAGAAAGATGTGCAATCGATTAGCATCATAATATGTAAAAAATTTACCTTCCTACAAAAATGTCTCAGATTCTAATTTTGATAATCACTAACTGCTACAGAAAGTGATTGTCCAGTTGCCATAGGCCTTGTGAATAACACATGTTAAACTACCAGGGTTCCTTAAGAAGCTTCAAGTGGATGCTGTCACTAACAGGTTATGTAACCTGCTTGACATCAGTGTTCATCTGCATGACAACTCTTTAAGCTATAAGAGCCATCACTATGTTGACCTCTTAACACATCAGTTTGATTAGCTGGAATCTGTTTCCTGTTTACATAATTACTTAAAAATCCATTCTAATATGAGTGAGTTCTTGCAAAGAGCCTGAACTTTGAGCGACTTATGCTATAGAATATAAACTTGATCTTTAGAAGAGAAAACAAAAAGTGGTAATAGAAGGGAGGGAGAAGCCTACAATTTGAAGAGAAGCCAGTATGGAGGGGGCTGAGGAGCACAGCTTCATTTCCCACAGGCAGGAGATAGATGCTTTATTTGGCAGGATGTCTGAAAGAATGGCATTGTGCTCCTTTGTTCTGCTAAGAACAGTAAACTACTCCCTTTTAAACTCAACAGTTGGAAAATGAATTTGTTGCTTGGGCATAGCTTTGTTACTGGTCAGATAAGGCAGTGATGAGCAATAAGGCCGCAAACAGCAGGTCTCCACCCTAGAGAGACTGAGCCCTGATATATTTACTGTAGTGACACACCTTTAATCCCAGCACTCTGGAGGCAGAGAACAGCCAAAGCTATACAGAGAAACTCTGTCTTAAAAACTTTCTTTTTTTATTTTAACGACACGGTCCTATCATGGAGTAGTTCTTTCTGTCTGGCCTAAAGCTCGCTCTATAGAACAGGCTGGTCTCCAGCTCACAGATATTCACCAGCCTTTGCCACTTAGTGTTGGAATTAAAGGCATGTCAAGGCTTCTGCCACGACACCCAGGTAGGCTGCGTGTCTGAATAAATTATTTCATTGCCTAAAAGTCTAAACAAACAACAACAACAACAAAAAAAAAAAGTCAGGTTGGCCTTATTCTGGCTTTGGCTGGCAGAAAAATCAGATTGTAGTTTACGACGAAAGGAAAACAAAAGGCAAAGCTAACAAAAGGCAAAACTGTTCCACAGTTTCCTCCACAGAGGGGCACACAGAACACACTGTGCCACTGCACTGGTGAATCCCCAGTTCACGGAACCATCCCCCTTCCCCACCTACCTCCCAGTCTCTGAAGGGTTCAAGACAGTAAGCAGAAAGGAATATCCCAGATAAAAGGGGGCGGGGGGGGGGGGAGATACACAGAAAATGTGAGAAACCAATAATAATTGGGATAAATTTGCCATTACGTGCGTCAGAAGTGATGGGATACTTCATTAGGTTGGGTGGGTTAATCTCTACATCATGCAGGGGTCACGGAATCATACAGATTATCCATATAGCTGATGCTCAAAAAGGGTTAGCAGCCACTAAGACAGTGGGGTTCTCAACATGTGTGTTACAACAGCTAGAATTCATGTATCAAATTCCTGCCTATCACACGTTTACATTACAATTCATAACAGTAGCAAATTACAGTTATGAAGTATCAACCAAATAACTTTATGGCTGGGTGTCGCCACAATATGAGGAACTGTATTAAAGGGTCGCAGTGTCAGGGAGGTTGAGAACCACTGCCCTAGACGATCACAAAAAGTTAAGTTCTTGATGCACAAAGTAAAATTAATAACAAATTAACACATTCTCCTATGACATTTGTTCTACTTTAGCGATTGGGTCTTAGAATGGTGAAATTTTTAGTAACTCTGTCTCTTGTTTTCCCTCCATGGTTCTTTGAGACAACTGACCTCAAGTTCACGCTTCAGTCATGAATGATCTCGAATGTATCCCTCCACCTCCCACACTATAAGATGATAGGCTTGTGCCACCATGCCCACTATTGTAACCTCACCTTAAATCCTTCCTCTCGGCTCATGGCGGGCTGCAGGAGGCATAGAGGAGGCTCTGCTTGAATCATTTACCCGATGGGACCCTCAGTATCTCACCAAGAACCCCAGAGTCCCCCCTTATTTTGTCATTTTTTTATAATTATTTTGCACGCTACACAAGTGCTCTGGCACTAACCATGCCTCCAGCCACACCCCCTTCTACTTTACCCAGCTCTCACTGTCAGTTGATCCTGAGATTTGCCTCTGAAAACACTAAAGCACCTCTGAAGCTCCTCAGTGACGCCTGTGGCGACAGCTAGAACTCCTTTCCGGACCTTGTGATGTACTTAGGATATTGGTGTGGGCATTTCTAAGAGGTGGAAGAGCCACATCCCCTTTTCCTAAACCATGGTGTGTAAGCACCTTTTAAGACTATTTTTATTTAGAGTCCCTTAATTGCCTCTACCCTTCCAACCCCCCAACCCTAGGTAGGCCAGAAAGGTTAGAAGGAACAGGGGACAAAGACCTTTTAGACTTAGTTCCAGCCAGTTAAGGTCATCAGTCATTGGGTTCTTTAGGAAAATACCAATCTCAGTCATCAGGATATCCAACAGAACCAACAGCCTTCTTGTTCGTCTGTCTGTCTCCTTGAAGCATCTTTTTGAAATGTCTTCTTTCAAAATCTCTCTCCTCTTCTCTCCTCTCCTCTCTCTCTTCCTCCTCCTCCTCGTCTTTCTTCTCCTTCTCCTTCTCCTTCTCCTTCTCCTTCTTCTTCTTCTTCTTTTCTTCTTCTTCTTCTTCTTCTTCTTCTTCTTCTTCTTTCTCTCTCTCTCTCTCTCTCTCTCTCTCTCTCTCTCTCTCTCTCTCTCTCTCTCTCTCTCTTTCTCTCTCACTCAGAGCATCCCTGTGGTAAAGCTTTCCAATACTATCTCTTTATTGGACCACTATTGTTTAAAGTAGATACTGAGAAAGCAAATCTTTCCCTATCCTGCTCACACAAGGGCATTGTTAAAAAGCAATATTTTAAATCAATTACTATTATAGGCCATAATCTAGGTAACAATGGGGTCAAACTTTGTAGATATATAAGAATATTGAATTATTCATCACACAAAGTCAACCACTTATTCCAAGGACAGATTTTTTTTAACTCAAACATTAAACTTTTTTATTAATTTCTTTTTCCTCTTCTTACTCCCTACATGATATTAACACACTATTTGAAATCATGAAACATTTCCCACAAACAAACAAACTCAGAACCGCAATACTTGAAAGAGATCAGAGCAGGCACTTTAGTAGAAGTTGGGGAAAGTCCTAACTTGTCAACCCTAGTATCCGTGGCAATGTCTAGTTCTCAGGATACAATTGCAAAGTCACAGTGTCATGTTCTTAAACTCTGACTTTTCCTCAAAATAATTTTTAAAATAACTTAGCACACTCCTTGTGTTTCACAATATGTCCTGGAGTCTGTGGAGGAGAGTTTAGATGGTTGGATGCTATTTTATAGGGCATAGAATTGTATCAAAGTTTGAAGGCAGCTTTTGCCTTACTTTCTCTGAAATCTTTATTTCACAGATGAAGAAATAGAGCCCAGAAAAGAGAAGTCATTTACACCAGATTGGTCAGAGAAGAATCAAAGCTACTACCAGGCCTGGATCCTCCTAGACGGGTGAGGTCCTCTGGACACAGATTCTCACTTTTAGAAATCATTTAGAAACGTGGCACTTCTTATGGTAACATTACATCTTTACTAAAATGAAATTCTAGTTTTCTGTCAAGCAACCAACAAACATAACACACTGAATATTGTATTGACATCAGAGATGAGGCAACGGAAGAAACAACGGCAATTAGTTTTATTGTGTCTCAAAACAGTGATTCTTGCCTGAAAGACATTAGGAACACTTTTGAGTTTGTATACAGCAAAATAGCCCATCTGTGAAATTTTTACATAAATTTCCAGGGTTACATAGATGCCCGCTCCTTCAGCCTTTGACTGTAGTTTACAAGCCCCTGACCTAGAAAAAGCCAGTGACACAATTAAGTACCAAGGGCACAGTAGCCAGGCACTAGCTCCTGCCTTATTTATGGGTCTTTGGTTGAAGACTGCTTCTGTTTCAGTGTCCTTCATCTTTAATTTATATGATGACTAACTTATCCTGGAAGGCCTTCAGTATAAGAAGGATGCTTTTTAATAAACATTTAGTTAACCCGGTGAGCTAAGTTAGGATAACAAATATGGAAAAATGAAGACACTGTCTTCCAAAATAAAAATGTCCACAGTGAAAATGAAAATGTTCAATGTTCCCAGAAGTACATTCATTTTATTTTAGGTTTTAAAATTATTATTATCATTATTATTATTATTATTATTATTATTATTATTATTTTCATTAGAAAGAAAAGCAAGCCTACTGAAAAGAAACCAAGCCTGTCTGCTTCTATTCAAATTCTTATAAAATTTCCCACCAGCTCATGGGAAACTGTGGATGAAAGATATCAACCCATGGTCTTGTGAACCCCTGGCAGGCTCCTGAACTTCCTGTCTGCAGCAGTGATTCAGATTTCTAGTTCTAGAGTAGCTGGCAGTCGTTTATTTTAAAATACTTAAAGAACCTGCTATTACTTTGTTTATTGATAATGAGTGTAGGTTTCCCTAGTTCCCAGCATCCTTTTTTAGATGTTCAGATAGCATTAATTACTACAAGAGGCAGTGTGTTGTGACAGGAACTCTCAAACTCCAGTATTACAGCATGCCAGCCCAAATCCCAGGATCACTTCTAGCCTGGCTCCAAATAAGCACCACATAAAGCCTGAAGCCTTGGTCTTGGGCAGTGAGCTTGCTAGGGCCTTTTATATCTGTTTTGGTTACTCAAATAAAAACTCCAAACAACAGCCTTCCTAAATGTAATGTCTAGGTCAGTAGCTAGGAAGAGTCACCTGCGTGGCCTAAAAGGCAGCGCTGATTTCTTTCATTCTTCACCTGGTCTTGGGAGTCTCATGAGAGCAATCTAGTATAGACAGGGTAGTTATGGTATCAGCTAATACAACTTAACATTTTGCTGCACGCTGCTCTAAGCACTTTGATTCTTCTAATCGTTCCAGGAGATGTGGGCACAAAGGTATGTCACCAGCTGAAGAAACTTAGGGAGGGAGTGGCTAAGTTACTCTGAGTGACACACACATACACACACACACACACACACACACACACACACACACACATGCTGCAATTCAACCCCAGGCAGGACCCACAACTCACCCATGTGATCACCCCATCCTTCAGCCTCTCCCAGCTCCACTCATTCTCACCATGAGCTGTTAGGCCTCAACGTAGTCATCTTTATAAGGATAACTTAAGCTCCCAATCCATCCATGGTCCATTAACTGGCACTGAGAGATACTGCCTCTGCCAGAAAGAGGGAACTGATATGACAAGACCCTGCTGTCCTTAAGGACCTCTGTGTTTGTTTTATGGCATGTGTGGTGGTTGCTGGTAGAAATGTATCTACTGATAGTGCTGGAGGTAAAAAGTCTACAGTGAAGATGTTGGCAGAGACATGCAGACTGCCTTCCCCAGCCACTCACAAACATGCACACGCACATGCACACACATGCACAAGCACTCACACACACACACACACACACACACACACACTCATATATCCTGGTCTCTTTCCTGCCTTCCCCCAACACACATGCACTTTGCCCTCCCTATTTACACACACACACACACACACACACACACACACACACACACACATGGTGGGGAAAAGTTGTGCACAATTGAAGACAGACATCTGGATAGCTTCCATTTGACCATCACAAATAATGCTGTCATACGAACAGCTGTACTTTAGAGGGCATTTGGAGAAACTTCTAATGACTTTAAAGCCACTTAGTTTTGTAGTTTTGTTCATGTTTTACTTCTAAAATCAACTTGGTAGCCTTTGGCAGTAACAGCGCAGAAATGAAAAGCTACTTTGGAAGCTACATGTGTTCCTTTCTGCCATTATAGGGTAGCAAGGTTTTATCTTTAACAAAGCAGTGACACCTAGCACACCCCAAGAAGCCTGAAGTTAAGCCTGGGCCCCAAAGCCCATCTCTCCATTTTGGGACTTCCCAGAATGCACAGGGATGCCTGTCCTGTCTCCAGATCAATAATGATGAGACAACAGAAGGAAAACACACAGCATGTCACCTTCCACTTTTTATCCACTATGAACCCTCTTCCTATCCATTTCTATATCAATATACTTCTCCCTTTATGATTTTGAAATAAATAACTTCTTTTTAAATAATAACACAACACTGAATTTGAACACGTGTCTATATTATGTATACTCTACATTACAGCAAATACTTTGACTAAAGCAGAATTCTGATCTTTTCTTTCTCTCAGGCATGAGTCTTTCATTCATAAACTCATCTGGAGTCTGAATTACGTGCCCTCAAATCAAAAAACTACTTTAAAAGTAGCTGCTCAGTGCACATCATGTTGCTCAATAGCATCCATTGATAATTGGGCTGGTAGAGCATGTTTGGTGGGATTCTGCTTTTGTTCTTATTAATAGACGTTAGACACACTGGAGTTGGTGAAGCCACAAAATACTCTGTACCAACTTTTGGTTGCCGACTCCCCTTTAAGTAACTCACTCCTGAGTACAAGGTTACACAATGTAATTAGAGTAAGTCAGTTGCTTAAAAGGATGCCTGTGTTCACTTACCACTGCATTACGAGGGCACAAAGAAAATCTTTTAATTGCTATCCTGTCATTTAATTTTATCCCCTGCCTTTCATTCATCACAAACTCCTGAGTTCCTTTTTATCTCCCACGAAGGACTTGGGTTTTCAGTCTCACTCCTAGGTTTCACTTTGCTGTCAGTGCCGGGAACTGGTTGCTGATGGAAGCTTGGCAGTATGGGAAGGCACTTCCCGGGAGGTAGTAAGCAAGGTTGAACTTTCTGTAGTGCATAGAAGGCATTACAGTCACCCCTAAATCTTAACTAGTCACGCTTTACACACAGTATGAGGTTCTGCCAATAATTACAAAGACTTAAACCGCATCCATGTCTCTGATGATATACAAAATTACATGCTGCAGAGCTGAGGAGATGGTTTCGTGGGAAAAGTGCTTGCCGTGTAAACATGAGAACCTAAGTTCCAATCCCAGCACCCTCAGGACAACCTAGGCGCTGTAACAAATGCTTAGGGGAAGGTGGGATGAAAACAGGAGAGTCCCATGAGCTTGTTGCCTAGTCAATGTAGCCAAAATGGTGAACTCCAGGTTCAGGAAAAGATCTTGTCTAAAAATGTAAGGTGGGGAACAATTGAAGAAGACACTTAACATTGACTCAGAACACACGCACACACACACACACACACACACACACACACACAGAGAGAGAGAGAGAGAGAGAGAGAGAGAGAGAGAGAGAGAGAGAGAGAGAGAGAGAGAGAGAGAGAGAGAGAGAGAGAATAAATTATACTCTGCATCTCTGCTGTGAATTGAACTGTGCTCAGGGGAAGAAACACCTTGTGGTTTGGCCTCTGTGACAAGAACAAGTGTGTGGAATTATGCTTCACTCAGTCTGTACAAGATGAGGTGGCCCTGCCCAAGGCACATGTGAGTGTTATTCAGAAGTGGCCATGCCTTTCTAGAGGAAGCTTAGTGCAAAGGCCACATAGGCTGATTAATTTAACTGTAATTGGCAATTGAATTAACACACATAAATAATAGCTAGATTTTCCTCCTATAAAATACATATACCACTACTCTGTTGAAGTAATCAGAATACTCCACCAAGACTTTGTGAGTCTATAATTTAGCAAAATCATACAAACAGTCTAAAGTTAAGATGACTATGAGAAACAACATCCTGCTTTCCTCTATGTCCACTCCATCACTGAGTTAAGTTGAAAAGAAACTGTTATTTTCATTTTGTATATAAACAACTTGTGATACAAAGAACTTTGGGGACATTTCCAAGAATTCAAATTAAAACAGACAGTCAGGTGGTGGTGGAGCACACCTTTAATTCCAGCACTTGGGAGGCAGAGGCAGGCAGATCTTTGTGAGTTCAAAGCCAGTCTGCTCTACAGAGTGAGTTCCAAGACAGCCAGGGCTATACTGAGAAACCCTGTCTCAAAAAACAAAAACAAAACAAATTAAAACAGACAGAGATAGACAAGATAGGAAAGAATGGGACCCGATAAAAAAAAGGGGGTGGCAGGAAGAAAGAAGGTAAGGGAAAAAACAGGGGAGGGAAGAGGAAAGGAAAGAGGGCTACAGTAGCATATGACTCTACAGGTACAGCCAGCCTGGATATCTTCCTCATAAGAACCACTCTTCAGGTAATCTTATATTTTAGTCACCTACAACAAGCCCTTGTAAAAAGCCATTTTTGTGGACATTAAATCCACTTCACGGGGGTTCCTTATTGCTTGTGGGGCTCATGGACTTTTAACATTATGAGAAACTACAAATACAGTGTGTGTGTGTGTGTGTGTGTGTGTGTGTGTGTGTGTGTGTGTGTGTGTGTGTGTATAAATAGCTCTCTCCTTTATATTCTTCAAAAAGACAGATGGCACTAAACTTGCAGAGAACAATTTGTCTAAGGTCATTGCCTAAAGCACACTGTGAATTCCTAAGCACCTCTTTTGGACTCTACATCTTGCTGGGGAAATAATGATACTCAAATTTACCTGGGAAACACATCCAAGAACACCCGCTCCTCTCAGTAACCACAGAGTGTGTCAGTCATCTAGCCAGTTATCTTCCCAGGTAGGTCCTGGAGATGATGAGGTGAATGCCACATATATTCAAGAACCCCTCAATCTTAGTGAGGAAATGGATCCCGTGTGACTATGCTGTGAGTCTGTACTAAAATGCGAATGTGGTGGCTAACACACAGAAGCTAAGCAATGTGTGTTCCTTGAAAGAGAAGGTTTGCTACAAAGGAGGCTATAGGATCTAGGTCATGAAAGTAACTCAGATTTTATCTTCTCTAAGAGGCATAGGACAACAGGAAAAGAAGAAGACAGATTAAAATATTAATAGTTTGAAGTTGATGTCTCTTAGCATGAAAGAGGACTCTGGTGAAGTGGAGCGATCAAGCTGTGCAGAACTGCGAATGGGCCCTTTCATTTCTTAGGGAAGGAAGAGCCACTTGCTAGAGTCTTCAGGCAGGGAGTCGTATGTTTTGAAAGTTAATGTTAGTTCGTAAGTGGTCTAAGCAAAGTGTCAAGAGCTCCCATTGCACTGCCTGTGAAGCTCTCCTGCAATGAGAGAACATTCTATACCCTTGCTGTTCAATGTTCTCCACATCCTTGCTCTGCAAAATGGCAGCCACCTGTCACACATGTGACTGCTGGGGAACAGGAGGTCAAATGTCCGTGTATGACTAGAGTCTGTCCTACTGACAGTACAGAAACGCCTTAAACAGAAAGAAAGATGGAGGGCATTGGTGGGGATGCAGCTCAGTTGGTAGAACGCCCTGGGATCTGTTCTCAGTACAATAAATTATATGTGATTATACACACCTGTAATCCTAGCACTTGGGAAATAGAGGTAAAAGGATCAAATGTTCAAGGTCACCCTTGGCTACAGAAATCAGTTTAAGTTCAGCCTGGATTACATAAGACCTAGTCTCAAGAAAAGGTTTTAAAAGTAATAATTTTTTAAAAACCCAACTGATAAGCCCAGGAATTAAGCATGAGTTTTGTTTTTGTTTCTTTGTTTGTATGTCTTGCTTTGTTTCATTTTTGTTAAGAAACCTATTTGGTGGAACTGAAAGTGTGGCTTATTTGTGTAGAATTCATGAGATCAGGAGGTTGGTCTCTAGTTTATCTTGGGATAGTTTACCCAGTTATATGTATCTGTGACTACCCTGGATTACAACGTAAACTGTTTAATTTCTCTGTTGTGTTTAGTAATGCCAGCACTTTGTAGAATAGTATTATTTTTACATTCTCATTTTTAGTTACTTTACTTTTTAGCCATAGTAGTCTTTACCTATGGTACAAGAATTACTCTGAAAAGTTTTCCAGAAAGAAAGAACAGTATAGGCATCGTTACCAGAGGTAATCCAATTGTCAAGGCATGGTGTCACTCACCTGTATCCCACAGTCAGACATGAGCAGCACAGGCTCGAAGACAGCCTGGGTGGCATAGCAAGAGTGCCTCAAAAAGGAAGCAACAACAGGAAGAAAGCAGGTGAACTGTGGGATTGGAGAAATGGCTGAGTGGTCTAGAACACTTGCTGCTCTCCCAGAGGACCTGGGCTAAATTCCCAGCACCCACATGGGGTTAATAACCATCTACAACTCCAGTCTTGGGGAATCTGATGGCCTCTTTTGGCTTCCTTGGGCACTAGGCACATACATGGAGCTTAGGCATGAATGCAGGCAAAACATTCATATACATAAAACATATCGACATTTTTTAAGTCAACTACCAGCAGTTCCCATTATTTTTCCTTGGAGAATTTTAAATGGTCTTTTTTTTTTTTTTAGAACAAGTTTTTTGATTTGCATAAAAATAAAAAAAAAGCCCATACAGAGGCCCCATTGAACTTATACCCAGTCTATTCTATTAAACTCTTACATCAGCATGACATGTTCATTGTGATTAATGAGACAATATTGGTACACCATAAAGAAAAATGCTTACTTTGTTCAGATTTCCTTCATTTATAGGCCTACTACCCTTTTTCAGGCTCAGGACTCTATCTGGGTCTTCATCACACCACAGTTAGCTGTTATGTCTCTGTGAACCCCTCTTGGCTGTGACCACTTCGCATACTTTGCTTGGCTTTTGATTTGTTGTTGTTTTGTTTTAGGGTTCAGGGGCAATTTTAAGAGGATTAAGAAAAACTAGTTAGGTCTCTTGTAGTGTGTCCCTCGAGGAGAGTTTATCTAATGTCCTGTTTAATTGCTTGACTTATTCTTTAGAAGACTATGGAGACAAAGTACTATTGTCTTGACATTGTATCATAGACATCTACTGTCAACAATAGCTACTGTTGGTGTTAGCCTTGAGCAGTACCTTATCCATTGCGAATTCAAATTCTCCCCTCCCCCACTTCCTGCACCCACCTCTCCTTCCTGTGTTAGACCATTTGGAAGGAAAGCATTACACTTCTAATTCACTTAATAAATTAATTACTTAAAGAAAGGTTTGTGTTTGAGTAAGTCACATTGAGCCCTTTTAAAGAACAATACTTCTGAGTACAGACACGATCAGTTTAGATGTAACATCTCTTTCACTGCCACAGGCAAGACTTTTTTTTTTTTTTTATCACTTCTCGGATCTCAGGTTCTGAATATAAACCATAAACACACACACACACACACACACACACACACACACACACACACACACGTTGAATAACTGCTGTG
The DNA here is from genome assembly GCF_903995435.1 of Acomys russatus. Taxonomy (NCBI): domain Eukaryota; kingdom Metazoa; phylum Chordata; class Mammalia; order Rodentia; family Muridae; genus Acomys; species Acomys russatus. Next base: position 44,906,666 of record NC_067151.1, on the reverse strand, counting down.
GAATTCCTGAATTTCCTGAATGAGTCTGAAAGGAGCTAGCCAACATCAGTTCAGGCTCTTCTGAGCTTTCCAGTCCTTGATGTGTAGGTCCAAGGAGGAAATGTCCCTCGAGACATACTAGATCAGCTCTTGCCCAAGAAGGGAGCTAAGTGTCAGAAAAGGAAATGTCTTATTGGGAAGAGACGTTTTGTTATTTATTTTTGAAGTTCTGTTTTGCTTAGACAGAGAAGAGCACATTTGCCTTCAACAATATTCCCAAGGCAAATGTCACAGCCCCAAAGCACCTGGGAAATCGTCTTTCATTGCAGTTGCCCAACTCCCTACCACTCCCATTCCACAGATTAAAAACAACAAAACAGAATTCCTAGGCAAGCCCAGCCAGTCCTGTGCTCTCCTTTCAGAGCATCCTTTTTCTGACTCAAATGCCCAGCGCCGTGTTAGGACATGTACTTGTCTAATTGCTGCACTTACTCACTTTCCTGTCCACTTACACCAGAAACAAGCAGCACCCTTGACAGAGGTGGGTCAAAGTGTTCATCTTCTCCCTTAGTCTGGGGGTGGGAGAGAGTTTTATTCCTTTCCCACTGCCCATAAATCTAATGGGAATCTTCACCCGTTGGTGGAAAAGCCATGCCATTGGGGAACAGAAAATAACAACTCACTCTCCATTCAAGTATGTAATAGCCTTCTGGAGACTTGTAAGCCGTTGATATTTTCTCCCACTGTTGCAGTGACCCTTTTCACTCATTGGAATTAGGTTAGGATGTGGTCTTCCCCTTGGTCCCCAAATCCCATAATAATCCTCAACCTTAACCTGGCAAAGTTCAGAGTCAGGACATTCAGCTATTCTAAGATAAACATTACAAATAAGACCCTTAGATCTTACCAATTCCCAGTAAGACTTGTAATAAAAAATACTTTGAAACCTTCAGTTGTCACACAAGAATCTGAACTACAGACTGTCAGAAACTCTTATGTGAGGGATGGATGGGGTCTGGGCAAATGGAGTGGTGCTAAGGCCAGATAACCTCACAGCCGCTCCGGTGTCTAGTGGGACATTAGGCCTGTTAGTGTATGCTACCACAGTGCTTTATCATGTATTTAAGCAAACAGTGGTTTAGAGCAGCTTTTTCTGTGAGCTTCCATTCCTTCAGGTAACAATCCTTACAAGGAACCTTGGCTGCCTTGTGGTTCGCCAGGGCCTCTTGAGAGGCATAGTCACAGAAATATAGGTTAAAAAACAAAGCAAAAGCCTTCTGTTTCTCCCTTCGTTTGAGAGTAAGGCTTAGCTCAGGATACGGTAGCATTACTGTGGACTGGGCCGTATCAACAACAGCAAACCACTCCTCTCAGTCCTCCACACTGAGACGGCCAAGGCTGAGTCTCCATTCACCACAGTGTCCTGTGATGATCACACTGATGGCTGTCCTCTGCCTGTGTCTTCACACAGCAGAGGACAGGAAGTCTCTGGGGTCTCTCGTATGAGGGCACATTTGTTTGGGCTTTGCCTTCATAATCTGTTCGCCTCTCAGGGCCCCTAACAGTCACTGTGTTGCAGGCAGCATCACTCAGTGGTAGAGTGGAAACGGTTTTTTTTTTTTTTTTTTTTTAAGAAAAAGCAAAACTCCCTCCCTTTTTCCATGTATGGATAACCATCACTTTAAAAGCATATAGCTGGAAATAAGACTATCCATAGCAGGCATGAATAAAACAGACAATCCAAGTCCTTTGTTCGTCATCGCTAGGATATAGCATCAGGTGTTTAAAGAACTTTCTATAGTAATTTTGAATCTTACTGTGAACCTTTAAGGCTTTAGGATGCTTACTGGAGGGGCTGGAGAGATGACACAGTCAGTAAAATACACGCCGTGCAAACGTTAAGGACCAGAGTTCAGCTCCTTCATGTTCACATAAAACCTATACATGGAAACACACCTGTAAACCCTATGTTAAAAAAAAAAAAAGAAAGAAAGAAAGAAAAGTAGAGGCGAGCAGGTCCCTGGAGCTCACTGGCCAGCCAATATAGCTAACTCAAGGAGCTCCAAGTTCAGTGGGAGAGCCTCTCTCAAAAAAAAAAAAAAAAATCTTGGAGAGCAACTAGAGGAAGATACTCAGTATCAGCCTCTGGCCTTTGCACGTGCAGACACACAAACACACACACACACACACGATGGGGACTGGCATCTAGTTCTAGGCAACTACAGATAACTAATTTCACTGTATTTCTATCATGGTTTTTCCAAAATCCTCATGTTTGTGGTATCCTTCTTGGTGTTTTTTTCTATACCCCTCCTGCCTCTCTGTAATGTTCATTCCCAGCCCCTCATGCTTGGCATGACTGCTACACGGTCCAAAAGAACTTTCTCCTTCTGGCCTGCAATGCTGTTTGGAGCAGAGAGTGTCCTTCTGGGGCCACTGCTATTCCAAAGCCACATAGCTGGATTCAAAATGAATTTGTTCAATAAATTAATGAATTCTCTCCTCCCCCCTTCATATGACTCATCACATTGTCTAGAGTGGTGGTGGGTTTTTTTTTTTCTAATTGTACATATTGCCTCATAGGAAATACAAAATGGACTCACAAGGAAGGAGAAACAGATTACCTAAATAAATCTAGAACTTAAAAATAGTGCATGTTCTACAATAGACTGTAGCAGATGGCTTTCCAATAATAACTAACTCTTTCTTCTCACCTTTTCATAATAAGAAACGGTGAATAAGAAATCTTTAAATTTTCTTCTGATCAATAACTGAAAAGAAGAGTCAAAGAAAGAGGGCAGTAAATGCCTTTTGTGAACTAGCTGTTAGACCTCATGAGATTAAAATGAGACAGGATAATAAAAGCGTGTTTCACTGGGGCTGGAGAGATGGCTCGGTGTTTAAGTGCATTTGCTGCTCTGCGGAGGGCTGGGGTTTTCTCATCAGCAACCATGCCAAGCAACTCACAACTGCCTATAACTGCAAGGGGACTGGACATCTTCTTCTGGCCTTCACTGGTACCCTTGAGTGGGTATTGTCTCAGTGTCTTCTAGGGCTGCCTAAGCAAGGACTTAATTTTAAAGTAGAAAACATCACCCAGGAGATTAATTTGTGCAGTTTTTAAAACCACAATAGTGAGAAGAAAAGCCAATGATATTCCTGAGTGAACAATATTATCTCGCTAATGAAACTGAAAAGAGTGTTGCAGGTTTATATACATCTTCAGTATATGTGTGATTCTGAATGGTCACTACCCATGGGAAGAGCAGAGGCATAGAGCTTCCAAAAATGACTGCAATGCAAATCCATTTCACCCTGGTTTTAAGATGTACTGTGCTCTATGAGTTCAGCCCCTCCTCCCTAACGCTGTACCCTCCCTCCTGTCAATAACTTCGGGAATCCCCCAGAATCATAAGTTAAAGAAAAACAACTCGCCTATGCAACTCCATTCTCCGACTCTTGGTCTCATGCTGGCACAGGAAGGATGAAAATGGCCGTTCTGCTTTGTTGTTGATTTTACTGGAAATACTTTGAGTTTTTCTTTAAGCAAGATGATGTCGACAATAGACTTCCTGTAGATTGTCTTCATTATGTTGAGATATAGCCCCTGTGTTGCTAGTCTCTCCAGGACTTTTATCATGGATGGGTGTTGGATTTTGGCAGGAGTATTTCTTGGTTCATTTGGGATGTTATATGAAAGTACTGAAGAGTAGCTAGCATCAATAATAATAATAAAAAAATGTTCACAGTTCTTTGGTCAAGAAGTCTGTCTCTGCATCCAAAATGGTGCGTGCCTCGAAGACTGTGTCTTTATATGGTAGAAATAATGGAAGGCCTAAAAGATCCATTTTGGCTTCTCGTTTGTTTTGGAGGTCCCCCCAAACCATCCCCAGGCCCAGTGATTCACTGGAAGACCTCATGAGACTCAATATATATCTGTGATGAAAGCTGAGACACATTGCAGCAGAACTGTATACAACAAGATCAGTAGGGAGTGAAGACACAGAGAAATCCAGATCAGTCCATCCAAGGGCTTCTGGTGCTCCATCAGGGGACAGACTGGGTGTGCTCTTTTCCCTCCCATCAAAACATGCAGTCATGTATCTATTGTCTCCAACTGACTAAAGTCTCCATGTGATAGGTCAGTGTTTATTGTGGTACACGGCCAGTAGAAACAAATCTCCCCGTTTTGAGTTGTCATCCTTTCCTGGCCTTTACTATAGCATGCAATACTCTGGTGACGCTGCGATGCTGAGCAACAGCAGCGAGCCACAGATTCCTGTTAGCCTTGTGATCACAAAGGCAGATAAATGGTACTCTATCATGCCCTATGTGGCTAAGCCTTCATGTTCAATTGATTAATTATATTAAGTGTGTGTGTGGTGTTTTACTTTACAATATTTGAACTTATACTGTGCTTTTTGTACATATACCTCCACTATAAGTTGAAGAGCACCTGTACATACATTACTATGACTGCTAGTATTATGATGATGCTGATGATGCTGATGATGCTGATGATGCTGATGATGCTGATGATGCTGATGATGCTGATTTATTTGGTCTTTCAAGACAGGGTTTCTCTATGTAACAGCTCTAGCTGTCTTTGTAGATCAGGTTGGCCTTAAACTCACAGCAATCTGCCTGCCTCTGCCTCTCAAGAGTGCTGGAATTAAAAGGGTGCACTACCACGTCTGGCTCATACAATATTTTTAAACCCCCAGGAAAGCTATTAAAGTCTTGGTACCCATGGTTTGTATTTGGACTAGTGGCATGGACATCTTTTGCCTGAAAATGACCACATTTTCAGGTTATAAGACTATTAATAGTAGGTGTTTACTGTGAATTACCAAAAGGTTGTGTGTTCTGTTTCTTATTTCATTTCTCTTCTGTTGTGTTATTGCCTTTAGCGGGCAGACTTTCCACGGCTTGAGGAAGAACCATGGATTTCAAGCGTGTGAAGGAGTATTTTGCCTGGCTCTACTATCAATACCAGATCATCAGCTGCTGTGCTGTCATGGAGCCCTGGGAGCAATCTATGATCAACACCATCGTCCTGACCATTGTCGCTATGGTGGTATACACCGCCTATGTATTCATCCCCATCCACATTCGCCTAGCTTGGGAGTTTTTCTCCAAAATATGTGGCTATGGCAGTTCCGTTTCTAACTGATCTCATCTGAATTGTGAGATGGCATAATGTATTCTCGTTGCTTACAACTTACTGACTTTGGGGACTGTATCATCTTTCACCTCTGACCTGACCAGCACTCTTTCTATGCACTCTCACGTCCTGCCTGGAGCATGATGAGATAGGTGTCTTCCCAGTTGCTTTTGTACAGGCAGCATTGTGCAACAGGCTCTTTTTGCCCCACATGCCACATTTGCTCAACTCAACTCTGTGGCTTTAGATTTCTAATGAAATCAGGATGCTTTCAAATAAAATTTTTCTGGAAATAGGCTCATAAGAGACCCGACAGAGTCATATTTACAATACTCTATTCATACTCTTCTATACTAAAGGATATGTTACAGAAAGTATTCTTCATAGGCTACTGTCAAAAAGTACACTGCACTTGTTTACAATCTATTAAAAGATCTGAATAAAAGAGATGACCATTTAAAGTCTTGTTTTCTGGTAAATAGATAATACCTAAAATTAATTCCTTCTTCTTTTTCAAATTTTCACTCTCTTTGTTTTATCTAAAATTCTTTTAGATAAATTATTTTCTTTCAGATATGGTTCATGCACTGTTTCAAATGCCCCTGAAATCTGGCTTTATCATAGTTTTAGATGAATGATGATTTTTTTATATAAGCAAATATTATACTAGAGAGTAATTTAAGTTTAAGAAACAAACTATACTCAAGCAAATCCAGACACTGTGACATTTGATCATTCCCCGCCTTCTATGATGCTGGTGACAAGAGAAGAAAATGTGTTGCTTTTATATGCCTTCGCTGAGTGGAAGGAAAACTGCATGTCCTGGGCTACAGGAAGAAAAGCTAATAAATAGGCTGGAAGTAATAGTCTACCAGCAGGGAGTCGACAGCTCCAGTTAAACGCTTTGATATAGCAGCTCCTTTGCACAGCAGAAACAAGATTTATTAAATTTCTTTCAAAATGTTTATCTTCAAAGCAAATGTAAGATTTTAATTATAGTACTGAGTCGAACATGAAAGCCAAAGACCAACTCCTGCAGCTTTTCTTTCCTCCCAATAAATATTAACATTAGTAATTCTGGCAGGTAAAAAATAAACAGGTTTTAGACAGCATTGGCACCTTTGTTTTAGGAGAGAAATATTCCAAGGAAAGCTAAAAAGAAAGATATGTTGGCATGCAAAATCAACTTGCATGTCTGTTTTTTAAAAAAAAATTTAAAGCATACATTTTAAAGAGAAGCCAGATAGGAAATACATACCTTTGAGTTTTGTAAAATAATTGCTTTTATAAGTAAATGCCCAGTTTGGGCTTGCTTTTCCTTTCTTCATAATAGAGTTTAGCACACTCAGATGACTTCTAAATGGATTGCAACATGGTAGAATAAAACTCACACTTTCCAAGTGTGCTCGTGGCTTTTCTTATTGCTGTGACCAAACGCTTTCCAGGAGCAGCTTCAGAAAGGAAGGCTTTCCCCAGGCTCACGGCAGTGGGGAAGGCAAGGCAACAGGAACACAAGGCAGCCGGTGACACTGCAACCACACCCAGGAAGCCGAGAGCACTGAATGCTGGTGCTCAGTCCATTGTCTCATCTTTATTCAATCCAAGACCCTAGTCCAAGGAATGGTGTTGCCTATTTCAAGGAGGGCCTTTCTACTGCAGTTGAAGCTTTGTAGAAGCATCCTAATAGATGTACCCAGAGATGTTTTCATGGTGATTCTAGATCAAATGAATGTTGACAATGAAGATTAACCCTCATCATAACAGGTCCCATGACAACAGTTACATACCAAGTCAGTATCCACACCTCCCAGTTACAGGAAAGGAGCGTGGAACTTAGGAAACTCAGATTTCTCATTCAAAGACAGTTAGCTACAAAGTGTAGCAAGGTGAGGACCACACTGGGCCATGTGGATGTTCATCCTACTCATCCCACGGAAGTCCATGGGAGAATGACCCCAGTGATAACCATCACGGCCAAGTTAGAAAACAGGATCCCATTATGTGAGAAGGGCAAGAGCACGGAAAGAGCCATTGCTAGCATCCCAGCTGCTGCCTTTACTGCTGCACTTGGGGGCTCTGTTTACTCAGCGCACTCACCTTCTAGGAAGTATCACTTTCACTTTTAGTTAAAAGTTAAGGATGGACTTAAATGCATTCCCAGTTCACAGTGATTCAACGCCCTTCTGTAGGTGGCTTCCTACTAAGTAGTTTTAGAATTCAGTCACAAAGATATGGCTTTGACCTTGAAATCTACCTTGTAAAACTAGGAGCTAAAATAAAATAGACAGAGGAGAAGTTAATAAAGAATCATTACAAAACATCCTGGGATATCACATCAAAGGTAACCATTGTTTCTGACCAATCAAGGATAGTAAATACAGGGTCAAAAAAGTATGCTCTAATAGATTTTTTGAGGATTTTTTTTGTTTTTTGGGAATTGTTTTGTTTTGTTTTAAAAAGCTGGCAGTGTGTGTTGGGGAAGAAAGCCGCACCTGCCTGCCTGCTAAGGCTCCAGACCTAGCAGAGTTGTTCTTACCATGACTGCAGTCAGCCTGGACCAGAAACACTCAGGCTTTTTCTTTGCTTCCACTGTTATTTCAATGTGATGCTTAGAACTTTTAAAGCAAGAAACTCCAAAGGGTCTAAGGTTCCAGAGGGCTAGTGTTTGTCACTCACTTAACTAGGACTCATAAAATGTTCTTTCCTTGGTATTGGCCAAGACAACCAATCAATCAAAAACATAAATAAATAAATAAATAAATCTCAAATCTGTTTTACCTAGCTATTTAACAACAACAACAAGCCCATAACACACAAAATTCCAAGAAAGCAGATTGAACATAACATCACTGATTAGTCTACATTACATGTGACAAAAAAAAAAAAAAAATCAGTAACAAATTTTCTGCTTCTTCCTTTTCTGTCATTCACGTGCTTGGGTCCTGTACATAGAGTGCTTCTAGAAGGCAGGGTCATCCTTGTTCCTGAATGGCCAGTGTGTAGCTAGGTGGTTGGTACAGGGATTAGCAGGTGTCCAGCCCAGAGGGCATTATTGAGCTCCCCAAACTCTGTACAAGCAAGCTCAGCCTGTGTATCAGACACCACAGCACGAACAGCTTGTGGTTCTGGGCCTAAAAGGGAATCTTCACTCACACAACAGATTTGTTAAAAGTTAACCAGGCACCACTGCATAGGCAAAAGGAATGAGAGATGAATAAATAGCTGATGAAAAAAATTATGATAGACTTAGGTGACAGGCATCCTAGTGTTAGTTGTAAAAATCTTTGAATATTTGAACATTTTAGTCTTCTGTATGCCACTAGTTGAATTTGATAAGGAAAAAACCCCAGTGAGACAAAAATTGAAATTATCAACACACACAAAAAACAAACAAACAAACAAAAAACCCACAGTTCTCACTTCAAAGGAGATAAAAGGTAACTATCGTGCAGCTGAGTTTGAATGACCACAGCCAGAAAAACCACAGATTTAGGTCACTCCACCTATGTATTTTTCCAAAATAGAAATGGTTTTTATAATAATAGAACAAAGAAAGCCATAAATCAAAGCAATTTGAAAAGACACTGGTGGGGACAGCATAAAAGCAGGTTGCAGCCAGGCAGATGGGCCTCACACATGATCTGGTAGCATCCTTAGCCTTTTGATTGGTGGAGAAGATGACGTAAAGAATCCATTGTGACAGGTTTAAGATGTTAGGTCTGGCACAGAAGTGGCCAAGGAATGGCAATTTTGTAAGATGGGGATTGTGCAGGATAAATAGCAACTGGACTCTGAACTGGCCACATTCCAACCTCCCACGGCCATTCATGTTTTAGTCAATTTGTTACCCTTTGATTTCTGAATTTATGCATAGATAAATTTGATGGTTGGCAAGATAACAACTAAAAAGCAAGAAAAATATTAAACATGCTCGTAAATTTTGATCAGATCTCATTTAAAATCGGCAAGGTTCTGAGGAAGCAGCAGACAGTTGGAGACAGACAGAACACGGGGTGAGTGCCGGCAGCATATCCTTTGTGGCTGGGTGAGACTCAGGGACCATTGAGCAGTAAGGACAGGCTCAACAAATGACACTGGGAGCGGGGGCTGATGGGTTGGGGCAGGGTACCACACACAGGTTTGCAGACAGGAGCTGGATGGAGGCGGTGGCCAGAGTCAGGATGGCAGACCATCTGAGATGATGTACAAATGGAGTTAGAAAGTTGAGACAGTCTCCTGATGCAATAATTCTGTTAAATCTACATCTCCTAAACCAGGTATGGTGGCACAGGCCTTTAATCCCAGTACTCAGGAAGCAGAGCAGACAAATCCCTTGTGAGTTTGGACCCAGCCTGGTCTACAGAGCAAGTTCCAGGACAGCCAAAGCTACACAGAGAAACCCTGTTTCAAAAAATAAAAAAGAAAAAGTATGTGTATGTGTGTATCCGTATATGTCAGCAAGGCAGCAAGGCACAGGTCTGTTATCCCAGCACTTAGGGGGTGAAAACAGCGATGACACAGAAGACTCCCTTGTCCCAGATCAGGCAAGCTGCGGATTGTGGGTTTGGTTTTTCACCCTTACCCCTCTAAACTGGCCCATCTGAAATTTTGATTAGTGGCACCTAACAGAAGTGATCACACTCTGGTCCTGTTGGTCTCTGTGTGTCTTCACGGGGAGCTGAGCCCAGAACAGTAGCGTCCCATGAATTTCTTTAACTTAAGCAAACGGCAGCTCTCTGACCTCCTTCCCCCACTGAGCTCCCTAACATAAGCCATGACTAAAATGTCTTACTTTGTTGTTCATACTAATATTTCAATTCCTTTTGTTAAAGTGATTCACATTTCCAAAAATTCAAATAAATCTGCATAAGCAGACAGCTGATATCTATCTGCACTCCACAAGCCTCTCCGGCAAGGTTCCCTCTGCCTCACTCCATCTTCTTCTGGAGGCTCAACCACCTCCTCCGGGAGAAATGGGAGTGCTTGAGGAGCTCACTGGTTGTGGAAGATGCTCTCCCAACCTAAAGAATCTGTATTGTTTGAAATCAGAGTGATTCTTAACATCTAGCTTTCTGCAGCCAGCTCTCCTAGTTGTTGGAAGGACACTGACCTTCTCCTGAAATGCTGGGGTGTCTCGTGACCCAGGCACTACCACTGTTGGGAGAAGAGGATGTGAAATGGTCATAAGTGACAACAGAAAAATACACACGATGCCAGAGCGACCAATCAGACCTTATGTGAGAGTCGGATGAGGAAAAAAAATCGAAAGATTGACAGGGGCAGCATCTGGAGAGATGCCACCTGCATTTTAGTAACACCTCAACTGTGCACCCTCCCAATAATTTTTTATTTACTTTTTTAAAAAACGTATTCTTCTCTCATACATTATAGCCTCAGCACTGTCCCGGCCCACGGGGTCTTCGATGGGTACCTGTGGAGAGGGCAGACAAGTAGGGGGACAGGAGACACAAAGAAATGAGGGCAAGTCTGCATTCTGATCACAGAGTTTTTATAGGCATGGAAGCATATTGCTAAGGCAACCCAGCTGTAGGCTATCTCAAGATGCGAGGAATTCCAAGCAGGTCACAACATTCTGCCACACCGAATATTTTGCTATCTCTATCTAATCTAACTGTTAAACTACAACAGGGTGGCTCCGTCTAAATCTTATCTCTAGTCTAACTGCCAAACCACGACAGGATCAGCTGGTTTCTGGTAAATGACAGATTGCTGGAGTAGGAACCTAGGCTCTGACAAGATGGCTGAACATTGGCCATATAGCCCGTCCCCTACACAGCACGGTTTCCCTATCCTCCACTCCTCCCTGCCCTTCCTCATCGCTTCCTTTCTCCCCCAGATCCACTCCTCTTCGGTTTCCCTTGAGAAAAGGGGACATAAACTAAACATGGCACATCAAGTTACAATAGGATTAGGCACCTCCTTTTATATTAAGGCAAGCCAGTAAGATAAAAAGGGTCCCAAGAGCAGGACAAAGAATCAGAGACAGCCCCTGCTCCCACTATTAGGAACCTCACAAGGACACCAAGCTAACAACTGTAACATATGTAGCAGAGGACCTAGGTCAGACCCAGACAGGCTCCCTTGTCAGTTCAGTCCCTGTGAGCCCTTACGAGCGTCGGTTAGTTGATTGTGTGGGTTTGCTTGTGGTGTCCTTGACCCGTCTGTCTCCTACAATCTTTCTTCTCCCCTCTTTCTGCAGGATTCCCTGAGCTCTGTCTAATGTTTGGCTATAGATTTCTACATCTGCTCCCATTGGTTGCTGCATAAAGCCTCTTCAATGATGATCATGCTTTGCTCTTGCCTACAACTACAGCAAAATATCATTAGGAATCACTTCATTGACTTTTTCCAGTCGCATTTGGTTCTATCCTAGGTCTCTGGGCTATCCTGCTCTTCAGTGCTGGCCCTCCAGGCAGTTTCCAGGGTGGGCTCCCTCTCATGGCATAGGTCTCAGGCTGGACCCATCATTGATCGGTCACTCCTACAGTTCTGCGCCATCTTTACTGCAGCACATCTTGCAGGCAGGCCAGGTTATAGGTCAAAGATTTTTGTGATTGGGTTGGTGTCCCAGTTCCATGCCTGGAAGCATTGCCTGGCTACAGAAGATGGCTCTTTCAGACTCTGTATCCCCCATTGCTAGGAGTCTTTGCTAAGGTCACCCTCATAGGTTCCTAGGTTTCTACCTCAGCCCTGAAGTATCCCCCCAATCCCAGTCATCTCTCCCCGTACTCTCTTCCTCTATCCTCCCCCAGCCTGATCCTGTCCTCACCAGCCCCTAGTCCATCCTTGACATCTATTCTTTTCCTCTTCCCAGGGAGATTCAAGAGTCCTCCCTTTATGCCTCCTTGTTACTTAGCCTCTCTGGGTCTGTAGACTATAGCATGACTATCCTTTACTTCACAGCTAATATCCACCATAAGTGTGTACATATCCTGTCTGTCTTTCTGGGTTTGAGTTATCTCACTCAGAATGATTTGTTTGTAGTTCTACCCATTTGCTTAAAAAAAAAATACACATTTTTTTTATTCAGCTGAGTAATATTCCATTGTATATATGTACCACATTTTATCTTTTTTTTTTTTTTTTGATTCAGAGACAACTCAAGAATCTAGAAATAAACAAACCAAATAATCCAATTAAATATGGGGTACAGATCTAAACAGAAACATTTAAAGAAATGCTGAACATCCTTAGCCATCAGGGAAACGAAAATTAAAAAGACTCTGAGAGTCCATCTTACACCTGTCAGAATGGCTAAGATCAAAAACCTCCCCAGTCCTTTTAACTTCTCTTCTTTCATCATTTAGTCTGTTCCTACATGTAGCCTCTAGGGACAGTCACTGTCTTTTGTTTGAAGCCTCAATTTCCACCTATCAATAAGCAGGCTGACTGAGTGTGGAGAGAGGTGTCTCTGAGAATATAGGAGAATCTTGTTGCTCTCATACCACGTCTTTTTCTTTCTTTCGTTCTTTCTTTCTTTTTATGTTTTGAAATGTTTTATTGCAAAATGAAAGAAAATCTACATGAAAGGAATTTTTTGTTTGTTTGTTTTTTGAGACAGGGTTTCTCTGGGTAGCCTTGGCTCATTCTGTAGACCAGGCTGGCTTCTAACTCACAGAGATCCACCTGCCTCTGCTTCCCTGAGTACTAGGAATACAGACATGAGCTACCATGCCCAGCTAAGAATATTTAGATCTGGAAATGCTTTCAAGATTAAGTCAAAGGATATAGAGAACATAAAGGAACATAAAGGAATGCACAACTCTCTGTGAGATTGAAATGATGATGAACAAACTCCATAAAATAGGAAGGAAAAGAGCACTGCAAATTCCTTCCACGAAACAAGCATTTCTCTGACACCAAATTTCAAAAGTGAACACCCCAATAAGGAGAGTGCTACACTTTGCAGTACTTTTTGATTCATCCACATATATATTAATTTCACCAAATTTTCAACATTGCAAATCACCAAGGAAATACAAATTAAAACCATGAGGTATAACCTTACATCTGTTATGTCTTCTTTTAAAATGAGAAAAACTAACAAATGTTGGTAAAGATTTTTAAAAGAAAAGTGTTATTCAATGTTGGAAGGACTGTAAGTTTGCATGGATATTATAGAAAATGGCATGGAGGGTCCTCAAAAACTAAAAATAGTGGCTGAGAGATGGCACCGTAGTTAACAGTGAGCACAGCTGTGATAGATTGCTGGTTCCTCTTCCATAGGACCAGAGCTCAGTTCCTAATATCTAGGTCAGACTGCTCATAATTGCCTATAACTCCAACTCCAGAAGATTTGATACCTATAGCCTTTGCATTGTTCACATGTGCATGCTCCCATACAGATACATAACATACATGCATACATGCATACATATATACACACATACATGTATACAAACATGTGTTGTAGCCTATTTAAAATTTTGCATAACTATAGCCCCTCTGTTGAGACCTACCTTAGTTTTTAGCGGAACTGTATCTCCTCTGTTAATACTTGCTATTGTCTTTAGCATAACTGAAGCCATTTTTATCTTAATCCCATTTTCTTTTTTTAGTTTAATTTTATTAATTTATTCAGATTACAACTCAATTGTTATCCCATCACTTGTATCCTCCCATTCCTCCCTCCCTCCTGCTTTTACCCTATTCCTCTCCCCTAGGTCTCAAGCAACTTAACCCAAAGGATTACATTTGTTTTAAAAAACAACAATCCCAATTTTGATTTTACCAATAAAGAATTAGGAGCCAGATACTGGGGTGAAAACCTGCTGGCTCAGGGAGGCAGAGAAAGCACCCAGCTGATCTACCTGCCTAACTCAGCTGATAGCCCAGGAGGAAAATGTAAAATAAAATAAAATAAAATAAAACAAAAAACCCAAGGCCAAAGGCTTGCTAGCTCAAAGCTCAAAAAGCCCCTTCTTATCCATGCTATCTTTTTTTTTATTGTAATAATTTATTCACATTACATCCTGATTGTTTCCCCCTCGCTCGCAGTATCTTCCTGTTCCCACCCTCCCTCCCTCTTCCACCCTATTCCCCTCCCCTAAAACCTCTGATGGCAGGGGTGGGAGAGGACCTCCTCCCCCACCATCTAACCACAGCCTATCAGGTCTCATCAGGATAGCCTGCATCCCCTTCCTCTGTGTGCCCACAAGGGGAAGTAATCAAATCTCTAGCACCAGAGTTCATGTCAGAGGTCCCCCCACCCCCAAGATGCAAAATGAGCCGTCCATCAGCTATATCTGAACGGGGGGGGGCCTAGGTTCTCTGGGTGCATTATCCTTGGTTGGTGCAAGAGTTTGTGCAGGCCCTCCTGGGTCCAGATCCTCTGGTCTTGATGGTTTCCCTATGGAGCTCCTGACCCTTCTAGGTCTTTCCATCCCTCCGCCCCACTCTTCCATAAACTCTCAATGCTCTGCCCAGAGTCTGGCTGTGAGCCCTAGCATCTGTCATGATCTCTCACTGGGTAGAGTCTCTCAGAGGACATCCATTTTGGGCTAATATCTACTTATACGTGAGTATATACCATGTATGTCTTTCTGGGTCTGGGTTACCTCACTCAGGATGATCATTTCTAGTTCCATCCATTTGCCTGCAAATTTCAATATTTCCTTGTTTTTAATGTCTAAGTAGTATTCATTGTGTAAATGTACCACATTTTCTTTATCCATTCTTCAGTTGAGGGACATCTAGGTTGTTTCCAGATTCTGGCTATTATGAATAAGGCTGCTATGAAAGTAGTTGAGGAAATGTCCTTGTTGTATGGTGCAGCATCTTTCCTCCTACTGGGTTGCCTTATCTATCCTTAAAGGTGAATAGGGGTCTAGTCTTACTACAACTTGATATACTATGTTTTCTGAAGGGAAATGGAGGAGTGGGTGGTGATGGGGAGAAGGTGGGGCTGGGAGGAGAGGAGAGGAGAGCAGAGAGTGGAAACTGTGGTCAGAGTGTAAAATAGGTAGATAGATGATAGATAGATAGATAGATAGATAGATAGATAGATAGATAGATAGATAAATAGATAGATAATGTTCTGCTTCTTAAGGAGGGCTGCAAAGACAGCTGACACAAGAATACTCAGAGAAGCCCGTGCACTGTATAAAAAGTAAACACTACAGGATCATTCGGGAATCAGATGCTGCCGCAGTTCTTGTCAAAGAAGTCAGGCTGTTCTTTATTCATGTTAGGCTTTCATACTAAGAAGCCACCAACATATAGCCTATGTCACAAGTATGACTACTGTGGGCTAGATATTGAGAAAGTTGTGTCTCGAAAAGATAATAACAATAGTAAATGCCCCAGGGGTGTAAAACTCTTTATTAAGTACTTGCCCGTGGTGATTTTGATGTCACAGGAGAACATAAAACACTCAAAGTTCTTGTTGATTTCTTCAGAAGCAAACAGTATCACACAGGTCCAGCTGGCTGGCTTAGAGTATGTTCTCTGCCTTGATCGGGAATGCTCACTTTGCAAACTATAAGCTGCTGTTGAAGAGATCTGGTTACAGAATGTCACAAATTGATTTGGAAGGGATGGAACCTTTGCTGGATCTGGTTCTGAAGAGGACATACCTAACTAGCATCTCCTTCAATACCAAACTCTACTGTCTCTCCACCCCCTACACTACTAAGGTACTTTCAGGGGTTAATTCCTCTTTATGGCAGTCTGGTGTACAAGTACATCTTCCTTGGTGTTGTTCCTGTTGGTGAAACCAGCTTTGATCTGTTCCTTACTTTGAATCACTGCACTGTCCCCCAGTCCATCTTTGGGATGACCTTCTTGTCCTTGCAGTGGGGTGGGGGGTGGGGTACCGAGTCTATGAGGCCATCGCCAGGGTCGCCCGTGACCACGCCCTCTATGTTGTCTGTGGAGCAGGGCTTTGTGACACAGGTGCTGTTCATGGCTGGAGTGGTAGAGACCATTTATGGCTGGAGTGGTAGAGACTGCTCACAGTTGCAGTGGTGGAGACTGCTTACAGTTGTAGTGGTAGAGACCACTCAAGGCTGCAGTGGTAGAGACTGCTCAAGGCTGCAGTGGTAGTAACGGGGGCCAGTATTGACGATGGAGCTCTCAGGGCTCTTCTGGGATCTGCTTGCTCTCCACTCCTGCTACCGATTGAACTCACATATGCCACTTTAAATTTAGTATGTGTAATGTCTTGTGGACACATGAGTATCCATTGTGTGTGGAGGTCAGAGGACAGCTCTGTGGATTTATCTCTCTCCTCCCACCTTTCCCCCCCTCACCTTCTTTTTTTTAATTTAAGTAATTTATTCAGATTACATCTCAATTGTTATCCCCTCACTTGTATCTTCCCATTCCCTCCCTCTTTCATCCTATCCCCTCACCCAGGTCCTCCCCTAGGTGACCTCCCCTACCATATAATCACAGCCTATCAGGTCTCATCCTAGTAGCCTGCTTACTGTTCCTCTGAGTACCACCACGTCTCCCAGGTTCTTGGGATCAAATGCAGGTCACCAGATTTCCAGTAATAAGTGCACCCACTAAGCCATCTCACCAGCCCAATTTATCACATTTGTTTCTTTGTTTTGTCAAGACCAGGTTTGTTGGTATAAGCACCCTGGCTGTCCTGGAACTCCATAGACCAAGCTGGCCTCCAACTCACAGAGATCTGCCTGCCTTTGCCTCCAGAGTGCTGGTTAAAGGCGTACTCCACCACGCCTGACTCATCGAATATTCTTGGGGACAGTACAGTACTAATTTAAGCTTTAAATAAGTTTCTGGTCTGTACTGTTGGATCCTGGTAGGCCATTTTCTCACCGATGTGAGAGCTCCCACCCCAGACTCTTCTCTTGGGAGAAGAGAATGCAGCGAACTCTTCCCAAACCACGGATCTTATTTACATTTTTTAAAATGTTTAAAGTGTTGCTAAATGTGGGAAGCTCTGACAAGAGAAAAGAGGCGAAGCGAGGGAGTCTGAACCCACAAGGGCTCTGTAGTGGGAGGAGCTTTTCCTCAGGGGGCAACCGGGTTGCTGCACTGAGGCTACCTCTGAACAAAAAAAAAAAAAAAAAAGGAGAGGAGCTGATGATGTCTCAGTGGTCAAAAGCACATAACACTCTTGCAGAGGACCCATGTTTGGTTCCCAGCACCCTAGTCAGGCAGCTCACAGGTTCTCAGAAACCCTCAGAGGCCAGTGACTCTATGGGCACCTATGCATACATGTGCATATATATTTATGGAGCTATATAACATATATAGTTATAAATGCATATGGGAAAGAAGCTGTATTATTTGGATTGCTAGGGTAGAATAGAGAATGGTAATTTCCCAGTGGTCTTACGCATGGTATTTTGTAAGAAGCTATTTGCTTTGTATAAGATATGGATCCGTGAGCAGTTTATCCTTTGGGACACTATGGTGGTGCCTCTGTGGTCTTCAGAGTATACTAGCAAGCCTGGTCTTTGTGGCTGCTCCAATCCCTGTAGTTGATCTAGTCCCTGTTACAAGAATAGGCATTAAAGAAAGGTGCATTGGTTATCACAGAAAGGGAAGATGCCATGCATGCTGAAAGAGTTGGAGTGCAGGGAAAGACAGTAGGTCACAGGCTGTGGAATAAAGTCCAAGAGTTTACCCACTCTTTGGCTTCTGGGATCCCTGTCATATAGCCATCAAAAATTGGAGGAAAGCCATGGAAAGCAGAGATGACATATGTACCCAGAGATACATCTGCCCTCAAATATGAACAACCTGGAAACATTTCACCATATCCTTTTTTTTTTTTTTTTTTTTTTGGTTTTTCGAGACAGGGTTTCTCTGTGTAGCCTTGGCCATCCTGGACTCACTTTGTAGACCAGGCTGGCCTCGAACTCACAGCGATCCGCCTGCCTCTGCCTCCCGAGTGCTGGGATTAAAGGCGTGCGCCACCATGCCCGGCACACTATATCCTAATATGTACCTACCACTTGATCTTTACCTTTTTGGTTCTATTATTAAGAGATTCATTTAACATTCTATGCTTTGTGTTTTAAAATAATATATGTATATTTTTTCTTATTAAAGTGAGGAGATACGGAAGGGATAGCTAACCCTAAAGGTGTTTGTAAAAAGCCATATGGAAAACTACTATTTTATAAGCCTCTAGATAAAGGCTCCACCCTGCAGAACCCATAATTTGCGAAAGGAGAAGCCCAGAGCCACCTGCTCTTAGTCCGGACGCTCTTAGCACTCTCTCAGATCCAGAAGCTCTGAACTGTTGGCATCGCACTCTTGCTGGATTGTTTACGTCCCACATAATGATGTTTTCAATCATTTCATCACAGATCATTTAAGGGTAATAAAGCATAACAATTTTATACTTAGAGGCATTAAGCAGTAACATACAGTCAGCCTGCTCCTGCTGGGCTCCGACAGGCTTCTCACCCGCAGTGTGAGTACACGATCATGCCACAACAATGCAGTTAAGTAGATATATGGAGCCATTAGGGTCGTGAGAGTGAGAAGCCCCGTGTATCTCACAGCGAGGGCCCGGTTTCTGGAACCTTCCCACCTGTGCCCAATTAATCTTTGCTCTGCCTCAAATATATGGTAGGGTTGTGAATCAAACATCTACTGACAATGAATCATGAAGAAATGTCCTCTAAAACAATTCTTTCATGTAGATATACTCTTGTCACTTATTAAAGACGAAAACAAATTTGCACTCCAGTGAGACAGATATTGTTTGTTTTACACAGAGAATTAAATATTGGTTCAGCACTCCATACTGCAGGGCATGCAGCGTCTTCAACTGCTTTTGGAGTTGATGGATATCCTGATTCTGCCATCGTTAATGCCGCCTGTGCCACTCTGCATAAACATGTTGTACCGAATGACAAGTGTCTTTGGGGCCATTTAAAAAAACCTTTGGAAATTCTATCCAAATCCCAAGCTAAAATTCATTTAACCAATTTTTTTTTCATAAAACCCAAACCAATTTCTAAAATTAAGCATCCTACCACAACAAAATCAAAAAATGCATTGATCTGATACTTAACATCCTAAAGACTGACCCCTTGTCTTCATAACTATACTGTTATGTTTCAATAAGAGGAGAAGTTTTGTATGCGAAGAAAATAAAAACCATGCAGTTCTTGATGTGGTAGTCTCAAGGCTGAGCCAAGGTACGTCAGGCAGGGCTCAGTGGTGCTGTCAGGGAGCCAGGATGGGCACTACAAACTGGACCCATCGCTTATTC
Source organism: Acomys russatus (assembly GCF_903995435.1). Taxonomy (NCBI): domain Eukaryota; kingdom Metazoa; phylum Chordata; class Mammalia; order Rodentia; family Muridae; genus Acomys; species Acomys russatus. Next base: position 44,887,302 of record NC_067151.1, on the reverse strand, counting down.
AGAACCAAGGCCACAGTGAAGTTGGAAGATGCAACACAGGCCGACATACCAAGAACACCTCAGACTCATTATGCATTTGATTTTGAAATAATTTTTAGTCGTTGCACACTCAAAAAAAACCTCCACTCTTTGCCAATTTTTCATGAACCCCAGATCCAGTTACATGACCCCAGTGAGGTCCTGACCCACCATTTAAGAAAAGGGCTTGGAGCTTTCTTGGAGCTTGGAGATGTACTTTGATTCCTTTCTGTTTATGTATCCTTGTATCTAGATATATTTGACATTATACTTAGTCGAAACGGACACATCTTTAGTCAGGTTAGGCTGTACCAATGTAATTTGTGGCAGACACATTCTAATAGGCAAGCGAGTAATGTGTCTGATGGAAAAGATAAGAACCAGAGAGTAGAGTGATCAACTTATCCTGGCTAGCTGTATGTTCCGGACATAGTTACTTCAATTCTCTGCTCTGGGCTCCAGATTCTCCTCACAGCTATGGAAAATGCCTTCTGTGCCTACCAGCAGCTTGTCTCCACCCACCCAGTCATGCTCACCATCGACCTCAGCTCTGATCCTACCTCCCCGACCTGGCCACCTGCCAGAGCAACACATAACTAGGATTTATGTGCTCCCTACCACACACCGGGCACTGTTCGACATTTACTCGTTGTCAACATCTTCACACAGAGGAAATAGATATTTATTATCAAGGCAAATAAGAGTTCTCTAATGTAAATATAAACTGCCTAGGAACAGTTAGGCCTGTGAAGCTATGTCCTCTACCTCTGAGCTGCTACTAAATGTGGCCTGAAATTTCTTGTTTAGCAAAGGAGGGGCTATTTCAGGGCAAGCTTGTGTGAGAGGAATGGGTTCCTGTCGCAGAGAAGAACTTCAGATTCCAGGACATCAAAAGCAATGAGCTGGGAGAATGTGAGAGAGAAGATGCTGGGTCTTGGTGAGTTCCAACAGAAACACATTCCGTTTATATGCTCTCTGACCTGTTTCGGGATGGCTGCCCAACAGAGAAGCACAGAGAGAGGGCTAGGTACGGGGATATTAATGGAATGGCTAGGTACAGGAATAGTAATGGAATGGTTAGGTATGGGAATATTAATGGAATGGCGAGGTATGGGACTGTTAATGGAATGACTAGGTACAGGAATATTAAGGGAATGGCTAGGTACAGGAATGTTAAGGGAATGGCTAGGTACAGGAATGTTAAGGGAATGGCTAGGTATGGGAATGTTAATGGAATAGCTAGGTATGGGAATGTTAATGGAATGGCTAGGTACGGGAATGTTAATGGAATTTGCTGGTTGGCGCACTCTCTGTGCAGGCTTCTAGAAAAGTTGAAAAAGGGAAGATAGTTTCCCTAAGAAGGGGCTTCACTAGGCATGCCAGGATGGAGGAGAATAGGCATAGATAGAAAGGCAGCTAGGGAGGGACTCTTAAAAGGATGAGTTGGGACCAGCCTTGCTGAACCTCAAAGCATAGCTCTCTGGGGTGTTCTTTCTAAAGACTTACAATAGGCAGAGTAGAATTTAAAGGTGGTACCCTAAGCTTGGGTTACTTGTGAGACAAACGCTGAACCATTATCCAGAGAAGCAAGAAGTCTAAATCTGAGAGTTACACCTTAGGAGAGCACTGGATGATTCTCCAGGGCCTTTCCTATGTTTGGGAAGGCTCCCAGCATCCCTGGAAAGCTGTCAATAAGAGCATCCAGGTAGTTAGTTGTTTGCAGGCAGATGAGTGAAATTCATCTCTGGGTCCTATCCACGTATATGACCAAGGAATGGAGAAGCCTGAGATGTCAGGGCTACATAGAGGGGACAGTTTTTATGAACATGTGTGATTTAACTCTGAGGTTCGGACAATGGGTCTGAGAGTGAGGAGCGTGGGCAGCTTTAATCCTACAGCGGGAACTCTGTAGTCTGACAAAGACTTCTCCCTTTGAGAAGAGGAGAGGTTACCGGAAAGACAAATTAATTCATTATGTGCTATTCAAACAAAAGTTCAACAATACTTGGAAACAGAGAATGACCATGAGAGAATGAGTCATTATACTATATGGTAATTCAGATGTAATAATACCAGCCAGGAAAAATGGGATATGTGGTACATACCCACCTACTCAATAACCATCTGTAAAAGCTCATTACCAGAGTGTTACTATAATTTTAAAGGTATATCAAAAATGGTTTTATGTTTGTTTGCTAAACGTTTCTTTCAAAATGTTTCAATGTTATTTAGACACATAGAGTCTTATTTCATCGATTAACCACAGGCCCCAAAAAGAGTATATTGCTTTAAAGAAAAAATAATAGCACTCTCTTAAAGAAAATCTGTTATGTGCCAACCTGATATGACCAAATGAACAAGTGAAAAAATAAAATGTTTCCCAATCACTAAACCAAATGGTCCATCATTTTATTTAACTGTATTACATTATGACCAACAATTTACCTTTTATTTTGATACAGTGTGGCCCATAACTTACTTTAGTTTTTATTTAGTTTAGGTTGTATGCAATCTGAAAGACCAAGGAAGGATTATGCATGCACTTAAACAATATATCATAAAATAATGCAAATTCTTTCGAAAGTAGTGGTCCAAAGTGGGGGGAAATATAAGGATAAGGAAATTAAAGAAAATTATAAACAAAATGACTCTACTCTCAATGAATGTCCAGCAGAAACGACCTTGCATGTCGTTTATCTTTTGTGAGCCTCAGTTTTACTTTTGTAAGGAGATGGATCTATGGCCATTGTCACTATAAGTCTGTAAATGCAGAAAGGCAGAGCGCGATGGGAGGCTCACCCCACCACTACAGAGTACTCAAGGCAGCCACAGTCTGAGAGGCAATTACACAGCCAACTCCTGAGGAAGAGAGTGTCGAAACACGAAGGCAGAAAGGACAAGACAGGGTGGAACCTCATACTCCATCACTGTCTGTAATTGTTCCACTGTTCATGCAAATATATTCATCTGAGAACATAAAATATTAAGGAGATTGTGTAAATAAAAAATCAGGGAGGTGGGGCTGATGTGACTCAGCTGTAGAGATGTTCTCTAAGGCTTCAAAGGCCCTGAGTTCAATCTCCAGCACCACAAAAAGAAAAAGAAAGAGAAGGAAGGATGGAAGAAAGGGAAGGAAGAAAGAGAGAGGGCGAGGGAGGGAGGAAAGAAAGAGAGGGAGGGAGAGGGACAGAGGGAGATGGAGGGAGAAAGAAAGAAAAGAAAACGTAAGTTGTTCAAGTGGTGAAAAAGACACTTAGGCTTCTGAACTCGAGACTGCTATGAGAACTTGGGAACACCACTTTGTCACAACTCAGTTTTCAGACAAACGACAGTTGTGACAAGAGCTGTGGAAATTAAAGAATGTGTAATACCCATCTTCAGAGGTATGCCCAGTGCATAAATAAACCTACTAGTTTTGTTTTACTTTGGGCTGTGGTTTGTTGTTTGAAGGAAAAAATCTTGCTACATAGCTCTGCCCGGCCTCATCTTCGTAGTCCTGGAAATCACCACCACATGACTGCATCATAACGATGCTTTGTCCCTCAGGTCCAAGCCTTCTCTACGTCTCTGCCTTGGGACGTGGGGCGCTGATGACCTGTATAAATTAGCTCCCTGTTTTGGGATTGCTCTTGCCAAAGAGCCAGTGAGATGGTAGGAAGGAGAAGAGAGATGGGTTAGGAGAATGGTGGGTGCACGCTCCCACATCTCCCTACCCACCAGCAAGCAGCTGCTTGGCTGAGCCTGGTATAAAATCATAGCCTGGGTCCTCGGTTCACTCTGACTTCTGGAAACCCTTTCTCCTGTTGCTCCTTCAGGTGTAGGGTCCTGGGCCTCTTCAGGCTTGCTAGCTTCAGGGTTCTGCACTGGCCTTTTTTTTTTTTTTTCTTTTTCTTTCACTCAGGAATATTTCTTTCCTAAACTCTTAGGATTCCCCAACTGGAGTTCTCCTTTGTCTCCCCCAAAGTGCTCACTGTGCTCTCGCACCAGGACGGCGAAAGCCAGCCCTGCAAAGACAGCACAGTGCAGAACTTTTCTGCAAAGACCAACAGACCCGCCTAGCACTGCAGCAGTGCGGCAAGAACATATGGTTGTGTCATTTGAGGGACATGGAGAAAGGAACGCTTTCCCATGACTGGCCTAACACTCTACCACAGATATGACTGTGGCTGATACACCCACGGTTTTAAAGATAAAAGTTTTCTAAATAAGGGATGTACTTCTGAAATGGTCATTCGGGACTGTGGTGTCTCCGAAGGTGTCGGTTTCTCATGGGTCTTTGTCTGAGTTGGGCAGCAGCTGTCAGAGTAGTTCCTCTTGGCTCAGGGAGGACAGGCTGCAAGACTAGAGCAGAACCACTGGCCTGCCTGGATTACATCTTCTTCCCGAGATGTCACGTTTCTGTTCAAAATCCTATCACAGCTGTCCACTGGATTTAATCATCACTGCTAGAGAACTGACTATATGCATGGTTCTGTTCTGAACATTTACAAATATCAATTCTTTTGGTTGTTGCAGAGAAGCACAGAGATATTAGATGAATCATACCCAGGTGACACAGCTAGAAAGTAGAAGCACTGACTGAAAGCCACAGAGTTTTGCCACTCCACCCTGACATTTCACTGCCTGACTGGTTGTTATTTGCTTCTCACTAGAGGTTCTCATTTCCCCAGCTTGGGTAGCAATCTCCCTTGAGTTGAAAAACAAAGCCTGGAGAGAAGCTCATTAGAACTCAAGAAATTCTAAAAGGGGGCTGTTATGACTTAGGAAGTCAACAATTCAAAAGTCTCAGGATGTCCCTGAAACTGAGGAGAAAAAACATAATGTTCCTCTCTCCCCAGTGTTCTGTAAGCAGGAAGGACTGCTAAGGAGATTCAGACCATTTAATCTGTATGGAAAAGGTTCTCAGAGTTCCCTAGCTGCCTTCCAGTAGTACAATGAGCTTTAGGATTCCACTTTTTGTGAGTTATCACCCATGCAGCAGGGGGCTTTCAGTGATGTAGTTGCCTTTGAATCATCTATGCTTCTGTAAATAACCTCTCACACATATTCCTGCTTACGTGACCCCAGCAAAACAATTGATTTGCTGGGTATCTCTACTTTTGTTTATCATGTTCCCAGTCTAAGATGAGAATAGGTTTGTGTCACATCTCCACTGGAAAAATGGTACTTGATACTCTACAATATGAACCCAATTGCTTTTTAAGCATTCTCTTACCTACAACGCTTTTGTAAGCCCTATTCCATAACAGTTAACTCAACATAAATATTTCAAATAACCAGTGAAGCCACAGACTAGTGAAGAAAACACTAATTTAGTATTCACCAACAGTAAAATTGTGGCAAGTTTGCATAAGGAAATAAAGGATTACAGTGAAAGTAAATAAATCACAACCACAGGCAAAGCCCAGTGCAGTTACCTCAGTTAAGCTGCCAATGCAGCTGCCGGAGTGCCAGCTGACACGATCTGCACAGGGCAGATGCAGCTTCAATGTTCCCAAAGTACTCCCCGGCCCGCTTGGGGGGGTTCAGTGTCCCCATGGCTTACTCATTTGTGGAGTCTGTTACTGCCTTTCCAAACATCTAAGTATGCCGCTTGCTTCCTTGAGCCTTGTCCATTATTTTTCCTGAAATAAAATAACAGAAAGGTAGCTCAATTCATTTTATAATTTTTAAAAGGCAAAGCCTTAAGTGGGGAATGTAGCATTTAGTAAGGAATCTATGGTGGATGCCGGTATTCCACAGCCTGTCCTGCCTAAAGGACTTGGAGTTCAACAAAATGGCTCACTAATTGGCACAGGTGAAGTGTGTATGTCCATTTGGTTTCCCATTGTACTACTATTTACAGTTGATATTCTTAAAAAATTCTTAACTCTTTTTTTTAAGATTTATCTATTTATTATATATAGTGGTCTGCCTGTGTGTATACCTACATGCCAGAAGAATGCACCAGATGTCATTATAGATGGTTCTGAGCCACCATGTGGTTGTTGGGAATTGAACTCAGGACCTCTGACAGAGCAACCAGTGCTCTTAACCTCTGAGCCATCTCTCCAGCCCAAGTTCATACTTTTTCTAGTTGAAAACTAACGTGTAGGAAGGGAGAGGGGTGAATGGCTGAGTGGGTACATTGCTCCCCAACATCCCCAGACTCCTGATGACAAAGTAGGGAACTGACTCCTGAATGTTTTCCTCTGAGCTCCATGGGCATGTGCTGACATGAGTATGTACACACAGACAAATGTACACAAAATAAACTATAGCACAACTCATTAAGTGGCATTCTATGTTAAGATCTAAAAAATATAGTTCCTAACAATACCAATCACTCTGATTTTTTTTTTAACCTGTTATTTGTTTTGTATGTTTGCTGGGCAGTACACAGTACTGAGCACATGTGGAGGTCAGAGTTCAGCCATCTAGTTGACTTTCTATCACTGTAATTAAATACTCTGAGGAAAAGCAACTTGGAGAGAAAGGGTTTTAGTTCATCTCACACTTCTATATTACTCTGGTTGCTCTGTCAGATGTCCTGAGTTCAATTCCCAGCAACCACATGGTGGCTAATCACTGAGCAAAGTCAGTGGAGGAACCTGGAGGCAGAAATCCCAACCAAGACCACGGAGGAATGCTGCCTGCGGCTCTCCATGGATTGCTCAGCCTGCTTTCTTTTTGACATTTTTCTCTTAAAGATTTTATTTTATTTTATGCGTATGGGTGTTTTCCTTACATGTATGTCTGTCTTTGCATCACTTGTAGCAGTATCCATGGAGGTCAGAAGAGGGACAAGAGACAAGAGCTGTAGATGGAGGTGAGCCATCATGGGAGTGCTGGGAACTGAACGTGAGTCCCTTGGTCAAGATCAGCCAGTGCTCTTAACCACTGAGCCATCTTCCTGGCTCCTTAACCTGCTTTCTAATATCACCCAGGGCTGCTTACCAAGGGTAGTACCACCCACCATGGGCGGAGCCATTTTACATCAATCAAGAAAATGCCAGCACACACTTGCTTACAGACCAATCTGATGGTGGTATTTTCTCAGCAGAGGCCTCTTCTTTCCTGATGACCTTAGCTTGTGTCAAGCTAACCAGCACACCAAACCATGGGTTTGTTCTCTCCTTCCACACATGGGCACCAGAGATTGAACTCAAGTGATCAGAGTTGGTGGCAAGCACCTTTAACCCTCTAAATCATCTCTCCTGACCCTGTTCTGATCTTAATAGATAAAATCTAAATATTTAGAACACTTCCCAAACTGTTTCTTTGAACCTACACACCTGCCACATCCTGGTGATGTTCTATTGTGAGCTGGGTGTCAGTTACATGGAAGTCTGTCATTTGTCAAAACTCACCAAGGGATGTTATAGACCACTAACCTAACAAGTTTAGGGCCCAGTTTGATTACACACACACACACACACACACACACACACACACACACACACTACACACACACACACACACACACACACACACACACACCAAGTCATACTTTTTATATTTCTTTTCACTTGTTTTCTGTGTATAAATGTTTTTGCCTTGGGAGCGTAAAAGACGTTAGCTCCTCTGGAACCAGAGTAACAGATGGCTGTGAGCCACTGTGTGGGTGCTGGGAATTGAACCTAGATCCTTTGGGGAAACAATAAGTGCTCTTAATCTCTAAGCCATCTCTCCTATGCTAAGTAACAGCTTATGTAGAAATTACAAATTCCCCTAATTCTAAGTTTTAAAGTTCAATGGTTTTGAGCACCAAATATGTGTCACTCACTCCTCATCGCTCTTCACATACATGGACTTTATAGCATCTTCCGATGTGGGCACCATTTTCTCTCCTCTCTTACTAGTCTTCGTGTTCCTCTCTGCACAGTCACCCTTATTTGCCTCTGAGGACCCAGCACAATAGAAAATGTTGCTTGATTACTTTCTTTCCTTTATGAACAAGTGGCTTGACTAATTTTATTGTAATTCTTATTGAGGGGGCTGGAGAGGTGGCTTAGGGCATTAAATGCACATACTGTTCTTGCAAAGGATTGGGGTTCAGTTCTCAGCTCCCATGTCAGGTGGCCCACAACTGCATGCACCTCAAACTACAAAGGAAATTACACCCTCTTCAGGACTCCATAGGTACTGCACCATTTGTGTGAACAAACCTACACACACACACACACAGACACACACACACACACACACACACTTTCAAACAAAAATAAAGCCTTAAAATATATTTAATTGCATTTGGTCTTTGGCAACTTCACACATTTTTACTCATTACTACAACTCTTTGTGCTAACCCATTGGCAAATACTCAATAGATTCTCCCAGTGACTGAGTATATACACACATGAATTTTACAGATGAATTTTACAATGAATCTGGTAGGAACAAGGCAGTCAGAGGTAAAATAGGCTTGAATTGGATGCTCAGACATCCTTTCTAAGGAAACAATATTTTCACCATAGTTGGCCAACTGGCTAAGAAAGGGAGAGCCATACTCTCAGGGAGCAGCTAGCGGAAGGGTGCATGGAACTGGAACGGGCTTGAAGAAAGGGGCCTTAGGAGCCAAAGAATCCACTGTCCCCAAAATGTTTTACTCATTTTTGGCCCTACCTATTACTTTCTTCCTGCCAGGCCCTCTTTCTGGAAGGCAGGCCTTTAAAGGTCTACCCAGCCTTCAAAGCTCATCTCAAGTTGGCATCCTCTCCAGGAAATCTCTTTTGAGGACTCCAGGCAGGAGCTAGGCACAAGAATGCCCATAGAAAGTGCCCTGCGAGGCCTCACTTCTTGTGTGACAACATTACCTTCATTCCACTTTTGTGTTGTGATCCTTAGTGCATAGAGCCAGTTCGCCCATCAGTATAATAAGAAACTTAACGATGTTAAAATGTATCTTATTCATCTTTGCGGGAATCCCAGTGCAATGTTAGCAAAATGCTTGCAAGTGTTGCCCAACATGAACTAAATTAGATTCATGGCATAATTCAGCAGATGTGGATACAGAAATAGAGGGAACGTTGCATGCATATGAGTGGCAGGAGGGGAAGAGAAATATCTTGGGGATGCTTTTAGTCACTAGCAACAGAAAAGCTGAACATCCATGGCTTATGTTAATGCAATAAAAGGTTTGTTTTTCACACATGCACCTACTAATTTCCAGCAACTGATTTGGCTTTACAACCACTTCTAAGGGTCCAGACTCTTAATGCGTTTCCATTTGGTGAATATCACACATAAGATCTTGCCCTTGTAGCTGGCCCTTGGTGGCACCAAATGGCTTTTGTTCTTTTAGGTAACTTGTTAACACCAAGACATGAACACAGGTAGGACAACCAAGGGCCAAACCAATTAGACATTAAAGATTTCTCAAGTCCTCCCTATGTTCTACGTGTATCTCATTGGGTTACATAAGCAAAAATGAGGCAAGCTGAGAGATTTTGGCACAGTCTGGCTCTGGGCACCTTCTAACAATAGCAGTGTTCACTGGGAAGACTGTATTTTAGATATGAAATATCTCAGCCTCAGCATTGATCCTTGCCTGAAGATGAGCTCATAAGTAAAAACTAAGCTAGAGATATTAAATCCAAAGTCTCAAGGAATAAGTGAGGAAAACAGGCAGGTGGATTCTAGATGTCTGATGTGGGTACAAAGCATTGATACGCCCTTTGCTGTCACGGAGAAGTATACCTTCCTCCATTGTTCTTGAATATGTAGCCTCTTCTTTAAAAAGTATTTTGTTACCTTACAAGTGTGGATGTTTTGATTGTGTGTATGTCTGGTCTGTGCCTGAGATCAGTCCTGTTGGTGGTGAAGGTCAGAAGATGATTTTGGATACCCTGGAACGAGAGTTACAAATGTTTGTGGGTGTTGAGAAATGCGTCCAACTCCTCTGCAAGAACAGTTGCTCTTAACTTCTGAGCCAACTCTCCAGCCCATAATGCAGCATTCGTGTCCTCTCTCTCTCCTGTATTAGCCACAGACACAAGACAGGTATAAGGAATAGTCCACTATGTTTTAACACTATTATACAAACACCTGTGCCACCATGTTGATGGTGACAACTGGCACCTAGCTCCTGTCTGAAGAAAATAGGACCATGGCGTGAAGGCAGGGATAGCGACACATTAACTTTGTTAAACGTGAGCGGCTTTGATTCACTTCTTGCTGTTACTTGCTTTGGTGGAGTGTCAAGAGACTTTTCAAGAGATATCAGAAATAAGGATCTGTTGTTGCTGTTGTTGTTGTAGTTGTTGTTTTGTTGTTGTTGTTGTTGTTGCACTGCGTCATTAAATGTCAACGGTCAATTTGGGACCATTAAGATGTTGGATAAAAGTGCTCGCCTAATGACCTGAGCACAGTTCCCAGATCCACACGGTAGAAGGAGAGAACCTACGCCCACAATGTGTTCTCTGGCCTATACCTGAGGGCTGAGGTATCTGAGAAGTAACCGTTCGGTTGACTCTGACTGAAGCTGTCTAGCCTGAGAGCTCTTATCCGGGCCAAGCGGCACCCATTCCCCCCACCCCCCAGAAACCACAGCCTCTTTCACACCACATCCCTGCCCTACTAATCCTTTAGATTCCCATCAACTTTGACAGACCAAAAAAAAAAAAAGTTTGAAGTGAGGACATTTTTCATTCTGAAACTGGCATTCATCGTAAGTGCAGGCCTCTATTTGGAGGTTCTTCCCTATTTTTAAACTAAAGATTAAATAATATTTAATCACTAAAATATATAGCGTTGAGATGGAAATAAACGGACTCAGGCATTGCCAGTTATCGGAAGAGCAGTTACTGACTTCAGGCACACCCACTTCATTGCGCATTTTCATCCTGAAAGCACTGCCTGTTTCGTGTGGTCTTTTCAAAGCTCATGACTCATTTACTCCAACGGGGAAACCCAGCACACAGCACTCTGTGTTGTGGTCAAGCAGTTGGATTTTCATCTTCTCTGCTCTTGCCTGCCCTTTTCTCGTTTCTCTCATTTCCGGCTTTTGGTAAGTCCAGAGCAAAGCCAATAAATAATTTGGTAACGAAGCCCTCCCTTTGTAGAACATTATTCCAGAATGTTCTATGTCCCTGCAAATACCCAAAGCCACACTCACCACATGCAGATCAATGCCCTTCTTCTACCGCAGTGACAGAGGGGTACCCTTCCGATTCCCCTGTAAAATGTCGCAGCTACCCGGGTCTTCCATCTTTCTTCTCGTAGGACCACTGTGCAGCTTTCTTGACCGGTTTATAGTATTTCCCACCACCCTTGGGAAGCCTTTGGATATCCTTTGTGCTTTTTTCTTTCTCCAGTGTATCAAACAACAACAAATGACCAACTGTAAAATGAGTTTTTCCCACACTGTTTTCCCACTTCATAATAGTAATCAGTAAAACACAGTTGTAGCAAACGTGGTTAATTCTGAATAGTCCTCATGTGACTTTTCTATTCATAACTACATGCACACTGCCTTCCCCTAATTCTATTGTGCCGAGACTTTTCTTTTCACAAGCTTAGGTTCACCGTGGTGAAAGGCAGTGATTGGGTCTTTCCTCCACAGAACTCAGGGAGGAGCCAGATATTGCCAACTGTATTTGTAATTCATAGCCGTGGTACTTCCAAAAAGAAAAAGAAAAACACATGAGATCGTTTACAGTAAAAATATATATTCAGGCTAATTCAAAGAAAAATAAAACAGAAATGAATCCTTAGAATGGAACCAGACAGTTATTGTCACAGAACATCCTATTTGGCTTTGATGTTTCCTGATGTGCTCAGGGCGGGGGGCGGGGGGGTGAAGAACAGTACAAAGCCATTATGATGTGTTCATACAAAAAAAAAAAAAAACCCTGAGTTCCTCTTTCAGTAGATGAGTAATTGAGTCTACCTAACTGTGAAGGACTTACAACACCCCAGAAAGCACATTTGGTGTCTAGACATGAAGGCAGAAGCTATGAAAATGACCTGAACTGCAGAAGGACCAGTAGAGCAGGCAGACACATAACAACCACCGTGGAGAGGAAGGACGCCAGGGATTTGGGGTGAGGAGAGAAGGGAAAGAAGAAAAATGGGCAAATATGATCAAACCACCATATGACTCGCACATATGAAAAATCACAGCAAAAACTATTATGCTGTAACATTTATATATGCTAATAGAACATCTAAAACATTAAAAAAACACAAATAATAAACACATTTTTAAAATGATGACTGATATGGATTCAGTTCAACAACTGCGATCTGCACAGCCTGCTCTGGGAACTGTCAGAGGGTTCAGAAACAGAGACCTCTCTCGAAGTGACGGCTGTGCACACTGAGCTCACACATGAGAGCCCCACACCCCAGATGCTCCAGGTAGGTCACACCACATATCCAGAATACCTGGGGCTTTGGGTATATTGAAATAAACAACCTCCATTTGTCTAAAACATTAATTATTTCTAATTTGGGAAGCGACGTTCTATTTGGAACAGTCCCATGTGCTAGAATCCACTGAATTCAAAATGGTTGGCAATATACCTAGCATAAAGATATATTCTGAATGACATCACATATAACGGATGCGGAGCTGGAGAGATGTCTCAGCAGCAGTGAGCACTTGCTGCATTCCCAGCATCCACTTCAGGCAACTTGCAGCCAGCTGTAACCCGAACTCTAGGGGGTCCAATGCTCTCCTCTGGGCTCTTTACTTGTATGCACAAGCCCAAACTCATATACGCATAATTAAAATTAAAATTAAAAAACCACTTGAAAATATTGTAAGTGTGATAGTTAATCCTGATTGTCACCTTGGTGGGTCTGGCGTGACTGAGGATGCAAATCTCCGAGGGGGTTTCTTGGATTTGACTGAGGCTGGAACATGTACCCTAAATGTGAATCACACCATCTTGCGTGGACCCTGGAATCCCGGACAGAAAAAGAAGGAGAAAGCAAACTGAGCAGCAGTGTTCATCTGTGCTCCCTGACAGTGAGTGCAATGTGCCCAGCGGGCTCACACTCCTGCTGACACACCTATCCACCATGATGGACTGGTACCCTCAGACATTCGGCGAAAATAAGCCCATCCGTCCTTAAGCTGCGTTTCAGCAATTTTGTCACCGCAACAAGAAAAATAACTTCTTCAGTGGCCCCACTCTGCTCTACTGAGCAGCCCACGAGAACTGCAGTTTTAAAGAAGCATCAATAGCTGATGTTTGTATTGGTCTCACACATGAAGGAAATTAATCAGGAGACCCCAGTAAGACCGGGAAAGGGTCCCTTAGTACAAATCCATTCAATGCCACCCTCTCCTTTGAGAAGGGTAAACAAACTCACCCAGCAAAAGCAGCTGGGAGCACGTTGCCCAATTCTGTTTGGGATTTTGTTTTGTTTTGTTCCCTTGGGTGGGGGGGCCTGTTTATATTGTTTTGTTTTGATGATTTTTTTTTTAAGATTCCTTTATATTTTTCAGTATGTCTGTCTGTGTGTTGGGTATATGCACATGAGTGCAGTTTCCCACAGAGGTCAGAAGGGGACATCAGATGCCCTGTGACTGGAGTGACAGGTGGTTATGAGCCAGCTGAAATAGGACTGGGAACCAAACCTGGGTCCTGGGCAAGAGAAATACAAGCTCTTAACCCCTGAGCCATCTCTCCAGTCTTACTGCTGGATTTTGAAACAGGGCCTTGCTATATAGCTCAGGCTAGCCTCCCCAATCCTGCCTCACCCTCCTGGTGATTGCTGCTGTGAGCCACCATGGCCAGCCACCGGTTCTAAAGGGAAAGCAAGACAGCCAGGTGTGTCTAGTTGTTGCTCAGTGATGAGAATAAACTGCTGAGCATCCCTGGACACTGGGTGGTACTCTTTTCAAGGGAAACCTGCCACACTCCCCCCGGACATGGTTTTCTAAATATTTCTCCCTCTAAAATTCATGTAGTGAAGTCTAATCCCAAAGTGTTGATTAAGAGGCCGGGCTCTTGAATATGATTACATAAGGGCTCTGCTGGCAAGGCTGAAACCCTTGCCCTGTAAAGAGAAGACTAGAAGGATCCCAATAGCCTCTCTTTCACCATATGAAGACACAATAGGAAGTGACCAAACCTGTTGGCGTGATGATCTTAAATTTCCCAGCCTCCAAAACCGTCAGCAATACATTTCTGTTGCTTATAGATTACCAATTTCAAGGTATTTTGCCGGAGTGATGCAAACTCCCCAAGACAATAGCTTTGAATGTGCTGAGAAGCAGAGGAATCTCACGTTTGCCAGCTCACTCTTCAGCTCCTAATCCCTGTGAGTAAGTCACCTTACCATCCCTTAAGTCACGGGTATTAAAATAAGGAATAATTCTAGATTATCCAGGGATGTACACTATAGTCATAGCAATACTGCTAAAGGGACACAGGAACAGGAGGCCAAGATGAAAGGAGGACTAAAGGAGGCCAGAAGCACAGACAGGAGCAATGTGCTTTGAGAATGAAGAAGCCAGAGAATATATAATTCACCCTCAGGGACCCAGGGAAAGCCAGTGCTGCCAACACCTAACTTTAGCTCCATGAATCCCCACTTGGGGTTTTGACCTTAAGAGAAACTTGTATTGTTTTAAGCTGTTGTGTTTATTGCAACAAGGAGGAATTGTAGACAACTTCTGGTCTTCCCTTCTTATCTGACACTGCGCTGCCACAAGTTCATGGGACAAAGGACAGCAAACCAGTGGTGTGGGTTTCTGTCTGAGAACAAAACAGCTCTTCAGGACCTGTGATAAGAGCTGAGCTGGGACTATGGACTGTAAGTTGATGGTCCCCTGAGCATCGTTAGTGCTCAGAGCAGAAGGCCTCACTTCCACATTGTCATTCTTTAATGGAGAAGGCATCAGACAGCACATGAACATGGACCACAAATTCACACTGCTTGTCTCCAAAGGAAATCAATTCATTTAATTCTAGAAGGAACAAAGCAATTGGACTCCCATCGTATGGGAGAGTCACAACAGAAGGATGCTTTCAAAGAGCAGCTCTAATGCTGCAGAAAGTACCAACAGCTTGCAGGGGGCACATAGTTTAGTTTTGTTGCAAGGTAGCATCTCTCTACAGCCCAGACTAGCCTTAAGCAATCCTTCTGACTCAACCTCAGTGCTGAGGTTAGCAGTATGCACCACAACACTCTCTTTCGTCTGGATTTGTAACCAGTAAGTAGTAAGTGTCTTGATCATAACCAAGAGATTTGAAAAGTCCTCCCTTATGCCAGTACTCTAGGGGACAAACTCTAGGTAATTCGAACTTCATCCCACAGAACTGGCACTCTACTGTAGATACTGCTATAATGTTTAGTGATGGGGCCAGGTCTTCTGATATGCTTTCACTAATCAGTGACTAATTATATTTTAGTACCATTTATTCATTTCTAAAATGATATGCTTCCACCACACATTTGTCCATACCCACACAGAATTACAGGAAGTTGCTTCTCCACAAAAATGGAGGAGCATCCTGATCCATTCTTCAGCAGCCTCAACATCCGACATTCTCCTTTTACTGCTCTAAAACTAGGGGCAGGAATGTAAGATGACAAATGGGGTTTTATCCTCAGCCACGTAGAGCTCTTTCTAGCCATACTTCCCTGAGTATCCAGCTAGATCTCAGGCCACAGCTCAGAGTTGCATAAAATAGCACATCTCTGTGTGGTTTTTATTTATTTATTTTTGGTTACAGTCTTTATTCTTTGTGTGTGTGTGTGTGTGTGTGTGTGTGTGTGTGTGTGTGTGTGTATGTGTGTGTGTGCACGTGCATGTGTCTGTGCATGTGTGTGTGCATGTACATATACTCTCCTCTGTGTCATTGTTAACGTTTTTGTCAACTTGACATAAACCTAGACACACCTGGGAAGAGGATTCCCAGTTGTCCAATTGTATCCACCAGATTGGCCTGTACCAAGTCTATCAGGCATTTTCTTGATTAGTGACCAATGTGAGAGGACCCTGCCCTCCGTAGGTGGTGCTATCCCTGCTCAGATAGGTCTGGCCTGTATAAGAAAGATATTTAACCAAACCAGGGGCATCACGTCAGTAAGCAGCATTCCTACATGGGCCCTGCTTCGGTTCCTGCCTTGGCTTCCCTTCAAACTGTACTACAATATGTAAGAAGAAGAAATTCATTCCTCCCCAAGTTGCTTTTGGTCAGAATGTTTTATCACAGCAAGAGAAAGCAGACCAGAATATTCAATTACTCTCCATATAATTTTTGAGATAAGGTGTTTCTGAACCTGGGCCTTGCCGATTTGCCTAGACTGGCTGGCTCGCAAGCACCAGCGACCCATCAGTCTCCCTCTCCCCAGAGCCAGAATTACTACTGATTGTGGTGGTTTGAATGAGAATGGCCCCCATAGGCTCATATATTTTAATACGTGGTCCCCAGTTGGTGGAACTGTTTAGGAAGGATTAGGAGCTGTGGCCTTATTGGAGGAAGTGTGTCACTGCGGGTGGGCCTTGAGGTTTCAAAAGCCTTCACCGCCCCTGCCCCTGCGTTCCCCTTTTGTTCTGCCTCCTACTTGTAAATAAGGATGTAAGCTCTCGGTTACTGCTCCAGCACCATGTCTGCCTGCCTGCTGCCATGATCCCATCATGACTGTCTTGAACTCACCCTCTTGAACTGTGAGTCTCCAATGAGTTCTTCTATGAGTTGCCTTGGGCATGGTGTTTTGTCACAGTAATAGGAAAGTAACTGAGACACAGAGGTACCCCTGAGCTTTGCTGCTTACACAGTGGAAATCTGAACTTGGTTCTCATAGTTGAGTGGCAAGTATATGACTAGCTAAGCCATCTCCCTGCCTTGTGGTCTCTGTTCCTTTCATTTAACTTAATTTCTATTTTGAGATGCTACCCTACTGGACAGACAGAAATGCAACTATGGGCTTTGCCCATTCATTGAGTCTGTGGTCTCAGAACCTCAGGCAATGGAAGGTGACAGGGCTCGAGAGTTCCTAAGACCACCCCCCAGCAGATCAGGTAGAGATCCTTGGAACTTGAGGATCTGCCTTCTGCTCACCTAGTCTGTGTTGGTGTGGTGTGTCTGGACACCTACCTCCAGCATTCCTCTCAATCTGGAGTCTGCCATCTTCTCAAAACCCTACCTAGAAATGTAGCATAGCCTATGAGAGCAGTTAAGAGAGATGTAACCAGTCTGTTTGGATACGGATTCTCGTTCGGCTACTGACTACTTGTGAGATCAGAAAATTCTGTGTCCTGTTTCTCTTAGTTTCTTCAGTTGTGAACCGTGGGGATACAGTGAAGAAAACCCACACAGTGTTTAGAATGACACCTCCACCACATAGCTTCATGTTGGTGTCACTAAGATAACACCCTTCACGGGGATGAGAGGTTTTGTCCCTTTGTTCACTGCACTTAAAGCCCCGTGGAAAAGAAGTCAAAGAGTGTTGAAAGAGGCAAGGAGTGTTGTCTTTCTGCCCTGCAACTTTGGAGCTCTGTTCTTACATCCTCTCCTTCTGGCTCTGGGACAATCCCTCTGATTGCAAAAGAACCTTTTTCCTTTGGGATTCTGACCAACATGTTATTAATGTGCTTTCTGGCCCATACCCCATCAACCGGTGCTCCAAGGCCAGAGGAGGTACAGCCCATTTCTGCTTTTCTCCCAACTGCATCACCTCGTGCAAGAGAAAAACAAAACAACTGCTTTATCGGCTGGAGTGGACAGAAGGGAGGAAATGCAGAAGAAAAGCAAAGGAGGGAAAAGATCTCAACCTAGAGGTTGGGGAGATGGCTCAGTAAGTGAAGTAGTTGATGCTCAACCCAGGTTTAGATAAAATACAAAGCTAGGCACAACCATGACAGGGCAAGCTTATATATGATCCTAGCACTGGGGAGGCAGTGACAGGTGAATTTGTACAGCTCTCTGGCCAGCCAGCCAGCTTGGCCAGTGAACTCCAGGTTCAATAAAAGACTCTGGTCTCAAAAATGAGGTAGAGAGTAACTGAAGAGGAAGACCCATGTCAACCTCTGGCTTACACACATTCACACACACACCATACAAAATCTCAAGCTATTATCCCACCACCCCTAGAGCTTCAGCTCATTGTTATTATAACTTAAGCCTCCATTTTTGCACCAATGCGTGTTATATTTGTGCAAAATTATAAAGATGTTTCTCTGAATCATGTTATGAAGGCAGCTCACCTTTGATCACCTGTCAGCTGAATCTAATTAGCGTGTGACTAATGACCTTGTCATCCATCCTATAGGCGGTGCTGGTCAGGGTTTCCTCCTGGCTCCTTTAGAAAGAATGGGCATGGCTTTTGAGTGGCCATGCCACTGGGGTCCTATTAAGGAGACATTGCCTTCTTTGATAAGGGCTCTGCTTTGTTGTTCAGTACACACAGCCCATATCCAGACATACCACACCCAATTTCTGAATAGAGGTGGAGTATGTGGGTCTTGGAAATCTTTCCTGCCAACTCAGATCTCCTATAAAACTGCCTCTCTTCACCCTCCCTTTTCTCCCAGCAGTTGGCAGCCTCCTTTCTATTCATTAGCTAAGGTCTTCAGAGTGTATTGCCAAAAGACACACTTAGGAAGCACTGTTTGGCCAAATCCTTAAACCTCTAACCAGGGTGACCAGCACCCTGATTTGTCTGAAACTAAAAGGGTTCTTGAAATGTGGGTTTTTCTGAAAACTGCAGAGGTGATGCAGCCTTTCCAAGCCCATCTTTCCTGACACAGCATTGCTGCACCATACATTTTTCATAGAGGAGTCACAAAAGTCTGCTGATGTCAAGGGAAATGGACAGAGGGCAGCAGAATTTACAGATGAATTTGAAAGCCACCATGAAGAAGAAGCTTAAGGAGTTTTCCAGAAAAGGAAAAGAAACCATATTTTCAGATTAAAATATATTTTGATTGCTGCCAAACATCCATACATAGATAAGATCTTAGGAGCTGGTATCAGATAGGTCAGACACCTGTTTTCACTTAGGGGAATATATCATAACTTAGGGTGGTATTTTATTTTAAACCTTCTGTATGATAACTAGGTGCCTAAGGCAGAAAGTGTCAAAAGGCCAAAGAAAGAGACAGATAGATCCAAATCTGAACAAAGTGAAATTTTATTAATAGCTTTCAGACAGAAGCATATCTTGCACTACACAGTAAGACAAGTGGATCCCAAATCCAGTGGTAACAGAAAGAGATGCTAAGCTAACCAGAATGTAGCTGGGCTCTCCGCAAAACTGTTAATTTGGCCAAGTAAGCTGGTTCCAAAGTTAAGAGAATTAGGGGCTCTTCCAAAGGACCAAGTTCAGCTCTCAACACCCACTTCAAGCAGCTTCCAATTGCCTCTAACTCCAGCACCAAGAAATCTAACAACCTCTTCTGGCCTCCTCAGGTACTCACAAACATGTGATACACAGGTTCATGCATGTACACACACAATCATGCACATGAACACACACAAATAAAAATAATAAAATAAATATTTTTTTAAAATACTATTAATATGGGCAGATGAAACAGCTCAGCACATAAAGGCATTACAGACCATCTGACCTGAGTTTAATTCCCTGGGGAGCAGCAGGAGAGAATTAACTGCTGAGAGCTTTCTTCTGCCTTTAGCATATGAACCATGGCATGCACCTGAACTCACACACTCAGAATAGATAGATAGATAGATAGATAGATAGATAGATAGATACATACATACATACATACATACATACATACATACATGATAGATGGATGAATAGATAGATAGAAGCATACATACATACATACATACATACATAATAGGTGAATGGATGGATAGATAGATAGATAGATAGATAATATGCCAAATGTCACTAAGACACAGTCTGGACATTGGTGAACAGCAAGACAGGCTCAATTAACCATCTTAACCATTTTATTTCTCTATAGGTTCTACGACAGCTATCAGGTCATCTGGTAGCTAAGATGGTAGTTACAACCAATAGGTTGTATTCATGTGATATCAGTGGGAACAATGCACTGCCACAGGAAACTGAAAATAGAAAGCAGCATATGGTATGTGGTAAGAGAGCCTACCTACGCAGAACTGTGCATGGTTATCAGGAGGCACACACAGAGTGGGCAGAGCACTTTCCAACTGCACCAAGAAGGATATGAGAAGGTAATGTTCTTCCTGGCAAAACACACACACACACATACACACACATCATCTGTGAGGTCATCCTGAAGAACCTGAGGATAAGAGCACCAGAAACCCTCAGGCTCAGGTAGAAAGAACAGTGGCCACATAGCAAATTGAGGGAGACCAAGTGTCCAGGAGGAACTATAGACCATATGAATCCAGAGAATAAACCCAGTGTGCCCCAGAGGCAGGATGGCCAAGTGTCAAGAGCCCCCCAAAGGCTGCTAGAATGGAAAGCATTACCATGAAGCCAGAAAGCAGTCACACAGCTAAGGCCCTATTGTCCCTGCCACCCTGAGGTCAAGTGAGATTCCCTGTATCATTGCGAAGAGGATCAGAAGAGAAGTAAATCTGAAAGTGGTCTAAGGAACAGAAAGTAGGGAGGGGAACCTAAAAAGCAGGTAGAATATATTCTACATAGGAAAATTTACAGAAGAACAGATTGGGCTGGCACAAATTGATGAGGAAACATTCACCAGAGAAGTAAACAACCTTAAGATCAGGGAAAAGCAGGAGTAAAGGCATGTTAATAAGGTAGTAAACACTTGATCCAAGTGGACATTTATGATGGTGTCTGAGCTGGGCATGGTGACACATGGCTCTATTCCCAGGATTTGAGAAGCTAATGTGAGAGTATTGCTGTGGATTTGAGCATAGCTTGGTTTGCATACTAAGAACCTGTCACAAAATACCATTAAAAAAAAAAAGCCAGGCACAGTAGAGCATGCCTGTAACTCCAGAACTCTGGGAACCAAAGGCAGGAGGGTCTCTGTGTGTTTGAGGACAGACTGGTATACAAATGGAGTCCAGGACAGCAGACACAGAGAAACCCTATATTGAAAAACAAGGAAGAAGAAGAAGGAGGAGAAGGAGGAGGAGGAGGTGAAAATAATAATAATAATGAGGTGTAAAGGCCTAAGACACACAAAGACCCAATAAAGAAGAGAATTTCAGTCCAATTTATCTTATGAACATAGATGCAAAAATACTCAATAAAATACTCGCCAACCAAATTAAAAAAAAATCAAATATATTATTTACCATTACTAAGTAGGCTTCATCCCTGCCATGCAGGAGTGATTGAATATATGGAAATCTATCAATGTAATACATCATATAAATATACTAAAAGAAAAGAAAAACATGATGATAATCTCCTTAGATGCCAAAAAAATCATTTGACAGAATCCAACACCCAGTCGTGTTTAAAGTCTTGGAGAAATCAGGGATACAAGGCACATACCTCAACATAATAAAGGCAATATACAGCAAACCAACAGCCAACATCAAACTAAACAGAAAGAAAGTTAAATCAATTCCACTGAGATCAGGAACAAGACAAGGCTGTCCACTCTTTCCATAGAGCAATAAGACAACAAAGGAGACCAAGGGATACAAATTGGAAAGGAAGAGGTCAAATTATCACTAGTCGCGTAAAAATTGTACCAACGAACTCCTACAGCTGATGAACACCTTCAGGAAAGTGGCTGGATACCAAATCAACTAAAAAAAAATCAGTAGCCCTGTTGTATACAAATGACAAACAAGCTGAGAAAGAAATTAGGGAGACTACACCCTTCTCAATAGCCACAAATAATATAAAGTATCTTGGCGTAACTCTAACCAAGCAAGTGAAAGACTTGTATGAAAAAAAAAAACTTAAAGTCTCTAAAGAAAGAAATAGAAGAAGATATCAGAAGATGGAAAGATCTCCCATGCTCATAGAACTGGAGGATCTACATAGTAAAAATGGCCATCTTACCAAAAGCAATCTACAGATTTAATGCAATCCCTATAAAAATGCCTGCATCATTTTGTAAAGACCTTGAAAGATCAGTTCTCAACTTCATATGGAAAAAATAGCTGAAATAGACTAGCTAAAACAATCCTGTACAATAAAAGATCTTCTGGAGGAATTTTCATCCCAGATCTCAAGCTGTACTATAGAGCCACAGTAATAAAAATGGTAATGACATAGAAATAGGCTGGTTGATCAGTTGAATCTAACCGAAGACCCAGAAATAAACTCACCCACTTATGGAACTTGATTTTTTACAAATAAGCCAAATCCATACAATGGGGAAAAGATAGCATTCTTCAACAAATGGTGCTGGTCTAACTGGAAGGCTACATGTAGAAAAATGCATATGGATCCTTATTTTTCACCCTGCACAAAACTAAAGGCCAAGTGGATTAAAGACCTCAATATAAAACCAGACACACTAAACCTATTAGAAGAAAAAGTGGGGAAGAGCCTTGAACTCATTGACACAGGAGACAACTTACTGAACAGAACACCAATAGCTCAGGCTCTAAGATCAACAATTAATAAATGGGACCTCATGAAACAGAGAAGCTTCTGTAAGACAAAAGACCCTGTCAACAAAACAAAACGACAGCCTGTGGGAAAAAAATCTTAACCAACCCTACATCCAACAAAAAGCTAATATCCAAAATATATAAAGAACTCAAGAAATTAAACACCACCAAAGTAACCCAATTTAAAAATGGGGTACAGAGATAAGTAGAGAATTATCAGAAGAGAAATAGCAAATGACTGAGAAACACTTAAAGAAATGTTCAACTACATGCAGTAAACATTGAACCTCTACTCAGATCTAGCCAATGGACAGGACATTCTCCAAAGTTATGTAGAGAATGGAGACTGAATCTGACGTGAACTCTGGTGCTCCATATTTGACCACTTCCCCATGGTGGGGAGGCCTGATGGCACCCAGTGAGAGGATAAGCAGGCTACCAAGATGAGACTTGATAGAAAGCCTATGACCATATAGTGGGGGAAGAGGTCCACCTCGGTCATAGACCTGGGAAGGGGAATAGGGTGAAGGCAGGAGGGAGGGAGGAACGGGCGGATACAAGTGAGGGGAAAACAATTGAGATGTAATCTGAATAAATTAATTAAATAATTTTTAAAAATGCTCAACATCCCTAGTCATCAGGGAAATGCAAATCAAAATGACTTGAGATTCCATCTACCTGTCAGAATGGCTTAGATCAAAAACTCAAGTGACAGCACATAGTGGCGAGGACGTGGAGAAAGGGGAACACTCTTCCATTGCTGGTGGGAGTGCAAACTAGTACAATCACTTTGGAAATCAATCTGGCGCTTTCTCAGAAAATTAGGAATAGTGCTACCTCAAGATTCAGCTAGTCCACTCCTGGGCGTATACCTGAAAGATGCTCCACCGTACAACAAGGACATTTACTCAACTATGTTCATAGCAGCAGAATCTGAAAACAACCTAGATGTCTCTCAAATTTCCAGCACTCTGAACAATATCCAGACCCAGCACAGAGGACCAGAGAAACGGACCCCACCGTGGAAGTAAATGAATATGGTAGAATCCATTAGTTCTCTGACAGGAACATTTTCTTCTGGTCTCAGTTTCCTCACCTGGGAAATGAGGCCACAGAATAGGCCATCTCTAGGGCTCCTTTTACTCTGAAATCGACTAAGCCCTCTAACAGTTGGCTAGTCAGGGAGTCACTTCTACTCAGGTGCTTAAAGGTTGTTTGAGCCTTCTCCTGACCTATCAACTAGTTCCTGCAAAGACGAGGAGGTACTTCATCAGTCATACAGTTAGCTGAACCTTGACAATAAAGCAAGGCAAAAATGAAAAGACCCCAAACTACAAAAGCAGAAGAAATAGTCTGATTTTGGCAGAGCTCCCAGCCACATGAATTCAGCTTACTGGGTCCCAACAAATGGCTGTAGGATGCAGGATGTACAGCAAAACTCTCCTTTCACTCCTCGGTTGTTACAGCAAACCCTGGCATTAGGTGCCTGTGTGCAGGGTTTATTTGTATCTGCCATTTAGTTTTTCCTTTGTTTGTCTCTTCCAAAAAGTAACTGCAAGAAAACACAGAATGGAGGCTGTTGACTTCAAATGGCTTCTTGTGTTCCTACCTGAGGCAACATTCTTTATTGTCAGCAGTACACGGTTTTCAATTTCTGTTCATTTTGCCCCAATTCTTCCTGGCCTCAAAGTACAAGGACAGAAGAAATGCTCTGATTTTATTTTATTTTTGGTTTTTCGAGACAGGGTTTCTCTGTGTAGCCTTGACTGTCCTGGACTCACTTTGTAGACCAGACTGACCTCGAACTCACAGTGATCCGCCTGCCTCTGCCTCCCGAGTGCTGAGATTAAAGGCGTGCGCCACCACGCCCGGCCTAAATGCTCTGATTTTAGCAGAGCTCTCAGCCACATGAATTTGGCTTACTGGGTCCCAGCAATTGTCTGTAGGGTGCAGAGTGTAAGCAACCTCCTCCCATCCCATCCCAGTGAGCAACTCCCTTTGAAGAGCTAAAAAATGAAGAGATGCCTAGGCTCTCTTTGAGATCCAAACCAAGCTTGTTTCAAATCAGGCCTGTGTGGTCCGTTTTACCATACGTAAACACATTGGCTTCAGAGCCTAAAGGCATGAAACCATAAGCTTTGGGAAAATGTAGAATTTTGATTAAGAAGATACTAACTAATTGGGTAGGTTGGTCCCAGCTGCCTGTCCTTCCTGGCATATACTCACTTATATCTGGACACTAGCCCCAGGGGCATGTCCCATGAAAGTCTTCACTTACCAGGAAAGTGGGACAGAGGGGAGGACATCCTATTGGGACTTTAGGTGAGAGAAGCATGGGAGAATGGGGAAATAGAAGGATCTAGAGGGTCTTAGAAACCTACAAGAAGAACATTATGACAGGTGGATCTGGGCCCAGGGTTCCTGCTCAAACTATGGCACCAGCCAAGGACAATACATGCAGCAAACTTTGAACCCTTACCCAGATCTAGCCAATGGACAGGACATTCTCCATAGTTAAGTGGAGAGTGGAGACTGACTTTCACATGAACTCTGGTGCCCCATATTTGATCACGTCCCATGGATAGGGAGGCCTGGCGGCACTCAGAGAAAGGATAGCAGGCTACCAAGAAGAGACTTGATACCCTATGAGCATATACAGGGGGAGGAGGTCCCGCTCAGTCACAGTCATAGGGGAGGGGAGTAGGGGGAAAGCGGGAGGGAGGGAGGAATGGGAGGATACAAGGGATGGGATAACCATTGAGATGTAATATGAATAAATTAATAAAATATTTTTTTTTAAAAGAAGATACTAACTAAAAGGAACCCCAAAGTATTTGTGGAAATTTCCCTGGTCCTCTTCTGTACTTCCACAGTCTCGCTACCCAATCTCTTTTAAACCCCCTTCTAAACACCTATGTACTCTGCATGGACTTATGTTAGTTATCATAGGTGTTACATGCTGTTTAGATATGCTTACATCCTGCGGGCAAGCCGCCTTTCCCCAGCACACAGGGAAAGTGAGTCCTTCCTACTCATGAAAACACATGGGAGAACAGCAAAATAAAAGGATATAGAGGGTCCTAGAAATCTACAAGTAGAACAATATGATAGGCAGATTTGGGCCCAGGGGTCCCGCTCAAACTAAGGCACCAGCCAAGGACAATACAGGAGGTAAACTTTAAACCCCTTCCCAGATCTAGCCAATGGTCAGAATATTCTCCACAGTTGAGTGGAGAGTGTGATATGACTTTCTCACGTACTCTGGTGCCTCACATTTGACCATGTCCCCTGGAGGGGGAGACCTGGTGGCACTCAGAGGATGGACAGCAAGTAGCCAAGAAGAGACTTGATACCCTATGAGAATATATAGGGGGACGTAATCCCCCTCAGGAACAGTCATAGGGGAGGGGAATAATGGGAAAATGGGGGGGGGGGGGAATGGGAGGATACAAGGGATGGGATAGACATTGAGATGTAACAAGAATAAATTAATAAAAAAAAAAAAAGACACATAATCTTAACGTCTATTAGCAAAGGCTTAATGTACTCAAATTCTTCTAGAAAATAAATCTTGGTTTCAATTGCATGAAAAATTTCTCGGTGGCTCTTATAGAGCTAAAATATGATCTATTTTGAGTTTGGGAAAAAGATCGAATGAATTATATATAAAGTGTTTAAAGTAATAATTAGTAAAAGAGATGCATTTAATACAAAAAAAAAAAAAAAGTCAGGTAGGATAGTGTACACCTTTCAATCCAGCATTCAGGAGACACAGGCAGGCAGAGTTTGAGACCAGTCTGGTCTACAGATTGAATTCTAGGACAGCCTGGAAAGACACTGTCTCAAAACAAACAAACAAACAAACAAAAATTTAAATGTATGTTTACCCAGAAAATTACACATGAGTTTTAATGGTAACTTTATTCATAATTACTAAAACATGGAAGCAAATAGTATACCCTTCAGAGGGCACAAGAGAATGTTGCAAAATATCCAAATTTATTATACATTTCACACAGTTCCCACCAACAGTAGCATCCCAGTATCAAAATAGGAAAGTGGTATTGAATGCTCTTGCCCTTACTCCGTGGGAGGGTTTTCACAGGCACTCGCGTTTGCCTGTGTTCTGTAGTTCCGTGTAGGTTTGCCTCACGTGTACAGTTCTCCTTCCTGCTGCCATAACAAAGCACCTGAAGCAACCAGCTCTCAAAATAGAGGGTTACTTTGTCTCTGGGGTTCAGTCTCTCTGCCTAGCACCCCTGCTACTTCAGAGCCTATAGGAAGAGAATTCGAAAGCAAAGCTGCACACCTCGCGGGGGAAAGAAAAAATCTGGATCCCACGGTCCCCTGCAAGGGCACCCTCCCAAATGGCTGGAAGGGCCTCCCTTAAAGTCCGTCTCTTGAAGTTTCTACTACGCTTCAGTAGTGGCAGGTCAGGGACTAAAGCCTGAAACGGAGGACGTTCTCGATCCAAACGGCAGCAGCGCGTGTATACTTATGTCTTTATCAGGATAATCACTGTACCACAGTGGAAGCTTCACACGCCCTCCCTTCATAGTCACACGCCCCTTGATAGTCTCTGCCTCTTTTGGAACCATTAATGGCTCCACCTTCATCTCAAGAACGCCACATAATTGAAAAGTGCCCCCGGAGATGAGCTCAGATTGTTGCATATGTCAACGCCTCGTTTCTTTTTACTGCTGGCTAGGAAGTAGTCTATGACAGAGATGTGCCAGAGTATTGACTGTTTCTGGCTGAAGACAGTAAAGCAGATTGTAACATCTGTGTACACGGGCTGTGAGGGCATGAGCTTTTATTTCGCTGGGATAAATGCTGGTGTGTCAAAATGTTGGCTCTCTCTGCTAAGTACACATGTAGTTACATAAGAAAATTATCACCTTGTCTCCTTTCAGCAGCTGTGCCATTACTTTCCCAGGACTATCTGAGTGATCAAGTCTCTCGGCTTTCGCCCCAGCTTTTGGCATTTGCCGTCACCATAGTCCATGTGGCTGGTCAGCGGTACTCCTACGTCCTATGGCTTTAATTAGCACTTTCTTCATGGCTGTTATTAAGCATCTTTTCAAGTGCCTCTTTGTCATCTGTAGCTCCTCTCAGATGAAATGCCTTTCCATGTCTTTTGCCCATCTTCTAATTGAAGTCTCCTTTTTTTTTTTTTTTTAACTGTTGACTTTGATAGTTCTTTGTCAACCATGTAGTTTACAAATGCTTTTCTAAGTCTGAGGCTTGTCTTTCATGATCTTAATAAGATCTTCGCAGCACACATTTTAAATTTGATGCAGACCCACTTGTCATCTTTCTTATGAATGACACAGTTGGTGTCACCTCTAAGAAGCCTTCATGGAGCTCTAAGTGCAAACAAACTTTTCCTGTGATTCCCTCTCTCTCTCTCTCTGTGTCTCTCTCTCTGTGTGTCTCTCTCTGTGTCTCTGTCTGTCTCTCTCTCTCTCTCTCTGTCTGTGTGTGTGTGCGCGCGCGCACACGCTCACGCGCATGTATGTTGCAAGCATGGCAGGACTGAGGAAAGCAGAACAACTGGAAGGAGTTGGTTCTCTCCTTCTCCCAGGACCACGTGGGTCCTGGGAAGCAAACTTAGGCTATTTTTGCCATCCTTTACTTTTACATGTAAATCTGTGGTCCATCTTTGATGAATTATGTGATTTGGGGGTTAGATCATGAGACGTTGGCTCTCTTGCTTGCTTGTCTGTGGATGCTCTGTTGCTCCAATGTATTTGTTGAAAACAACACTTTTCCTTTGGCCCTTTATCAGGTGGGCAGCACGTTGAAGCAGATACATGCAGGTAACTGTGCACTTGTCTTCACAACACCCAAAAGGCGAGAACAGCCAAAACATTCATCAACAGAGGCATGATGGAACAAACTATGTTGTATGCATGCAATCTCTCAAGGTTCTTTTTGGTTTGCTTTGGTTTTGGTCTTTCAAAACAGGGTTTCTCTGTGTAGCCTTGGCTGTCCTGTACTCTTTGTAGATCAGGCTGGCCTCGAACTCTCATCAATTGGCCTGTCTCTGCCTCCCAAGTGCTGAGATTAAAGGCATGTACTACTACCATCTGGCTTCAAGGTATTTTATTTATTTGTACATTTTATAGCCCTAGAAAAGCAGGCCCAGGGTTCCTTTCTGTGTATTTTCATTTTTCTTCTGCATGGTCTACGATGAAAGTACACTGACAGGTTGGGAGCAAATCATTTCCCCCTTTTTCTAGGTCCCTGAGATGCTCATCTAATCTATGAGTCATGGCTCCATGGCCTGTGTGTGAGTTTACAATTTCCCAACTTAAATCCACCAACGGAGCCGTGCTTGCCTATGGTGGACAGAGGCTGGGCACTCTCTTTGGAAGAAGTCTTGTAAGGACCTAGTGTTTGCCTCTCTTTTCAGTACTGATGCTCTTGAAAGTGTCATCCAGGACACACACGTGCGCCGCTATGGAACAGAAGAGAGGAAGTGCAACATTACTTGATCAGAAAAAGGAAGAAAGTATTGAGGTATATCTGAGGTACATGACCAGCAATGCAATACTGAGTTAAAGGAAGCAGAAACAAGAAGTGACAGGTTGTACAATTCCATTTATATGGAATTTCCACTAGAGATGTCTCCATGGAGACAGAACAAAGATGGGTGGTCAAGTGGGGCAGGAAGCAGCTTCCGATCTCCTCCTGGGTGATGGAAATTTGAAACCAGAAAAGCTTATAGCACTGGGAATGCTGTAAATGTTTGAGCAAATTCTATGTGATGTAAATAATTTGGATAACTTTGCACAGACGGCAGGGCCTTTAGGGTGGCAGGCATGTAGTTACCATTCTGATTTCACACATAGGGTCAACAAAAAGAGCTAAGTGGGTGAGAACTTACACTTCTCCCAGTGTTTACTCCCTGTATGAGTAATTTTATCTGAGGCGCAGATCCTCGTCCCCATCATGCATTCACAAGCCCCTTATTACACTCTGGTGGGGTTCAATAGATCGGTACAATTTGTGTATTACTGTCATCCCATTGACAGAGAATGATAAAATAATGTCCAATACATGGGCCTCAAGAAATTATAGATTTGTCAGAGTTCTGTTCATTTGATCTCTTTCCATTATTTTTCTGCTTACTCACTTTACTGCAAAAACAAAAAACAACAACAAAACAAAAACCAAAACTCCTCCAAGGCCTGGAATGCTGCCTTTAATCACAGCACTCAGAAGGCAGAGACAAGTGGATCTCTGTGAGTTCAAGATCAGCCTGATCTACATAGTGAGTTTCAGGACAGCCAGGGCTACATTGAGCAGTGGTTCTCAGTCTATGGGTCACAAACTCTTTAGAAGATTGAACTACAATTTCACAGGGGTCACCTAAGACATAAGAAAACAGAAACATTAAGGTTCATGATAGTAGCAAAATTACAGTTATGAAGTAGCAATGAAAATAAATTTATAGTTGGGGATCACCACAGCATGAAGAACAATATTAAAGAAAGGGTTCCAGCATTAGGACGGTTGAGAACCACTGCTGTAGTGGTATAGAAGATGATGGCTCAGTTGGTTAAGAGACCTGACTCAAAAAAAAAAAAAAAAAGTCTCCTCCAAATATTAAAGGTACTGTTTATGTTATTTAAAGTTGTATATGTTCGGACTGAGGGT
This sequence comes from Acomys russatus, assembly GCF_903995435.1. Lineage (NCBI taxonomy): Eukaryota > Metazoa > Chordata > Mammalia > Rodentia > Muridae > Acomys > Acomys russatus. Next base: position 44,857,171 of record NC_067151.1, on the reverse strand, counting down.
GCTGACACATGCTTTTAATCTCAGCACTCGGAAGACAGAGACAGCCAACTTGTCTGAGTTCCAGGCCGGCTAGGGTTACATAGTGAGACTGTCTGAAAAGAATAATATCAAATTATAAGTATGAAATAAGTAGGGAAGAGGAGAGTTTTAACTTGTTCCCTGGCTTTCTGGAGCTCCTCTGAATAAGAGATGTTGACTTGTTAAGATGCTTAGTTTCAAGGCTTCCCTTCCTGCTGATTCTGACAGTGAGGGAGAAACTTCTGGAAGGCATCACCAAGACCCACATAAACTCTCACGTAGTGTTGCTTCTCCAGCTCCACAGGACACTCCTGCCTTCCTTTCGCAGAAGGCTTTGCTTTCTTCACTAGACAGGCTTGGGACTAACTGCAGAGGACAGCCTCAGCTCCCCACACCCGGCCATCTGACTCAAGAGCTTCGAGCATCAAACCTCCAATCTGCTGACATCATGGATCTGATGTAAGATTGATTTTTGCTGTCTTGTCCTTCAACTCATGCGCTGAGAGTGGGATGGAAAGACAATCTGTTCATATCTAGTTCCTGCTTAGAGCTCCCCCTCCCCTGCCCCATGACCTCAGAATACAACCCAACGGGTATCATATGAGGCCCTGGACTTGAAGCTACCTCTGCTCCCCTCTCCAACCGCAAGTCCCAGTCTCCCATCCATGCAAGATAGTTGCCTTTCCAATACCAGCACCACCCCTATTCTTTGCATGGTGAATGTCACCTGTGCTTGTTTTTCTTCCACAAATGCCTAAAGGCCAAGATTGTGTCAGGTATATAGTAGATACTCCAGGGGATTTTATTTTGTTTGTTTGTTTGTTTTAATAATACAACAAAAGAGAAATACAATGATCATATATGTGTGTATGCATGTGTGTGCATACCCATAGGGGTGTGTGTGTGTGTTTTCAAGTAGTACTAAAGGATGCAAAACAAATAACAGCAAGGTAAATTTAATTCACTCAGCACTCAAAATCAAACACCTCAGCCCATGCTGCCATAGAGGTTCATTAAAGTGCTACAGATTCAAACTGAAACGTGTGTGGAAGCTGAGCCCGGCAACTGAAGCTTGGAGTACCAGATATTTAAAAGGCTGAAGCAGAAAGGACCATGGTTTCGTGGCTTTGCTTGGGTTACAGAGTAAGTGCAAGGCCTTCCTAGAAAATTTAGTAAGACCTGGTCTCAAAATTTAAAAAAAGAAAAGGGTTGTTGGCGGTGTAGCTCAGTGGTGTGTGCTTGTTTAGCATCCACAAGGGCCTGGGTTCAAGCCTCAGTACACACACACACACACACACACACACACACACACACACACAGAGAGAGAGAGAGAGAGAGAGAGAGAGAGAGAGAGAGAGAGAGAGAGAGAGAGAGAGAGAGAGAGAATGTTACTTGTAAAATATATAATCTATAAATACTTAGCAACTGCTTCTAGTGCCAGCTTGTGTTTTACGTCTGGGAAACAGCAAAATTAAAAAGGAAAACCTCCTGTCCTTGTAGTGTGTGCCCACCAGTGTTAGCAAGTGGATATACACTATGCCAGTAGACAATAAGCAATTTGAGAGAAAATAAAACAAGGAAAAGGGAGAGAAAATTCCTGCATGTGTGTGAAAAGCAGGGAGTTATTCAAAGTGTAGCTACCCAGGACACTCTCCCACCCGCTGACCATCCCCAGAAGAGCTCGATTCCCTCCAGTGCCAGCAGCAAGATGAACCTCCCCGAGAAGGCAGTCCTAGAAGACTGCGTGCCCGGGCCTATAAGATCTTAGGAGTTTATGTCGACTCTAGCTTTCAAGAGAGTGGAGTGCTGACTATGGACTATCCCAGAGAACTGCTGTCTAACCTGGCCAAGGACCTGAGGACTTGAGGACAGCTTGGAAGGATGTGCAGGGACATGCATTTTACAAGTGACTCTCCCACACCTACATCCTCACACTTGTTCAGGCACCTGCCCCAAAAGACACTTTTCTCTTTAGCTCGGATCCATCAGTTTAGTCAATAAATAGACAGGATTGGAAAATAATAATTGAGTAAACATTTGAGCAGGGAGGCAAAGGATGTGAGAGGAGACATGTAGCCAGCAAACAGCGCTGAGATGCAGTGGGCAGATCCTGAGGCAGGCTAGCCTTCTGATCCCAAAACCCTCTGCCAGCATGCAGCAGCACACCTGCCCAAAAGTCACATAGATCCAGGTAAGACTCAAGGACCTCACCCACTAACCCTAACCCTCTACTCTTCTCCCCAAGCACCAGAGGAAACCCTGAGTTTGAAGGACTGCGCCATGGTGTGGCTGAGAGAATGGAGAATTAAGAGTCTAATCCTGCCAGGTACCTGAACAGTGGCTTTCCCAGAACCAGGGGCTGGCAGATCTCTGTGAGTTCAAGGTCAGCTGCTTCCAGAAGACCTCGGTTCACTTCCCAGCACCCGTGCTCACAATAACTTTAATTCTGATTCCCGGGGATCTGATGCTGTCTTTGGCCTCCTCTGAGGTTACAAGCACTCATGTAGTACACTGACATTCATGCAGGGAAAATACGCATACACATAAAATATTTTTTAAAAGAATCAAGAGGGTCTTTAAACTCCCAGTGACGAACATAAAGTTGAGATCTGCAATCACTGTCCCCAGTACAAAATTCACCAGCTTGAAATAAACCAACAAGACAAACCGAACTGCTGTCCCACTTGACGGGTCAGAAGAACATTCTCTCGGGAAAGCAAGGTGGCAGCCTGTAGCAATGCCAGCTACCTCTTCATGAGGTGAGATTGCACTGGACTCTGGAGCCAGACTGTCTCCACACCTTACACAACCTGACTGGCCTCAGCTTGCCCTTCTGTCAATGGGAAGTGAGCAATCCTGGAGGGTTTGTGAGATAGTAGAGGTAAAAGCCTTTCTCTCAGCATCCGGCCAGCAGGACATGGCCCTCACTGGTACTGATTTGGCCACTGGCCTGCTTCTCTACAGGCCAGGCTCCTCCTGCCTCGGGCCTCTGTATCTACCAGGCCCCGATATGCTTTCTCCATGATATTCGTGGCTGATTCCTTCTCCTTTCTCACAACACCATGGTTTTCCTACAGGGCATTTCAAACCACAATGCTTTGGGGCTAGGGCAATAGGTTGGGACTAGAGTTCTTATCTGGCATATGTGAAGCTCTCGGTTCAATCCTTAGTACAGCCAAAAAGATTTAAAAAAAAAAAAATACACGTGTTTTTTCTACTTGCCTGACTAAACTGAGAGCCGACCTGTCCTGTCCTGACTGGCTTTTCTCTACAAATACGGAAAAGCAAGAAAATTGTGCATACTAATGAAGAGCTGTCAATTTTTTAAAATTTCTTTTTGAGACAGGGTTTTCTCTGAGTAGCCTTGGCTGTCCTGTTACTCAGTTGATCAGGCCAGGCTGGCCTCAAACTCAAGAGATCCACATACCTCTGCCTCCCAAATGCTGGGATTAAAGGCGTGTGCCACCGCCACCACCTAGCTGAGCTGCCAAATCCTTAACGCAGCTTCTCTGAGTAGATGACAGGTTTTGTTTTGCAGCTCTGTCATGCCACCAGACAAAAGCAGGGCAGGCAGTCCCTGGCACGGTATGTCCTATGCTCCTTGGAGACACTCAGAATCCCTGGCTCCCTAGTGTGAAATGTAGGAGTTTGGAGAGGTGTGTGTCCTGGAGAGGTACCAGGAGAGGTAGGGTTCCTGTTTACTACTCAGAGGTATGTGCCTGCACAGGCCACTGGTGAGAGGTCATCTTTTCAGCCAGTGAGAAGCAATCTAGCAGAACAGAGAACGTGCCCCCAGAAAGGCCATCAAAGGCAGACAGAGTGAGTCAGGGTGCAGGTGGAGTTGGGAAACTCTCCCAGTCAGGCCCAAGGCCAACCCATGTGCAGCAGCCGTTTGTGCCTATCTATTTGTCCCAAATAGCAGGGTTTGCGAAGCCGTGGGCTTTCCCGTGTGCAACTGCGTGAGTCTGGAATATTTCCCCCCAATAAATGCCATTTTTAAGATATGCGGAAGGAGAAAATTATTACATATTTAGCCGCACTTAACTACTCTACCATTATCACTTTTGTGTGAGCTGTGGCCAGAGCACAGGTTTCGCTGTGTACTAGAGACTGCTGCCTGGGAATCAGCAAGGGTTTCTGAACTCTGCCTGTTGCAAATATCCTTTCAGCTCTTACTGACTCAACCCTTTCCCACAGAAGCCTTCATTCTTGTCTTCCAGTTTCCAACTGAAGTCAAGTTCCCCCTACTCCATTCCTCTAAGAAAAATATGATTACTGTATCATAGCTAGACTACAGTTTCTTACCAGGCAGATATACATTTAAGAAGATTTGGGGAGGGGGGCAGGTATGGCTAGTATCCACAGAAATAGATACCATTGTATCTTTAATAAGCAAGTTGAGCAATTGAGAGAGCTCTGAGCTGGACATGATGGCACATCTTACACTCCAGCATACAATAGTCTGAGGCAGTAGGATCACTAGTTACAGGCCAGTCCCTATCTCAGCCTAGATTCTGATTCCTCAGTCTCTCTCTCTCTCTCTCTCTCTCTCTCTCTCTCTCTCTCTCTCTCTCTCTCTCTCTCTCTCTCTCTCTCTCTCTCTCCCTCTTTCCTCCCTCTGTTCCTCTCCTCCTTCCTGTCTAGCCAAGCTTTAGCTCCATTCCTACAGCTATATGCTCCCTCCCTGTCTGAATTGAACTTTGAAAACTGTCCCTCATTTTCTACCCATTAGACTGGAAATGAATAAACATGGCTTTGAAAAGCGTGTATGATTCCCCCTTCACCCTTGGTCTGACCTACCCCAAGGCTTACTCCAGGAGATCCAGCCTATGTTCCCAGCACCCAAGCTGTGACTGGGTGGGCACACAAGGCCACCACTGCACCTATTCCAGTTCCAAGCCATCAGGGAGCGAGCGTCAGGTGCACTGGAGTCGTGCTGAGTGCATCAAGGGAGTCAGGGGAGCAAGGACGAAGGCTCTGGTTCAGCTCACTGTCACCTGAAGCAACGTGTGCTTTACCAAGAACTGAGCTGAGGAAACAAAGTACGAAAGTGGAGAGGTCTGTAAGTGCCCTGAAGGCAAGAAATAGGTGTGTCTTATTCATACTTAAGGCCTTCAAGTGTCTTGGCAGGTGACTCTCAAGATACTTGTTGAAATACTGACTTAGGAAAGCAGCAGTCTTCGGTCTTCATCTTCCTGCCCATTGAGGGAAGTAAGTTCGGAAGCATGGTATTCTACTAACGGGAAGCTTGCAAGTACAGGAAGAGGGGAACAGGATACACTAAACTTAATTTTGGTGGGACTAGGGGGGAGAGTTCCGTCATAAAGTGCTCGGCACCTGGGTTCCATCCACAGAACCCCCAAATTAAAAAGTCTGGCATGGTGGTCCTTGCTTGTAATCCCAGTGCTAGACAACACAGAGAGACCCCTGGGGCTCCCTGACCAGCCAGCTTAGCCTCATCAGTGGACTCCAGGCCAGGGAAAGACCGCCTCCTGATCAAAATACAGAGAACAATGGGGGCATGTAAACTACCTACAACATAAGCACTACCCCTAAGGCTAAGGGCACATTGTGTAAGAGTCCAGAAAGAGTTTAACAGCCAGAGGACAAAGATATGTGCCACAGATGTTTTCTACATATGAAAGGGAGCTGCACCCATAAAATATTAACAAATAATACCTGAACAATTATACCACCAGTTGATATGCCTACATGCATGGGGAAAATATCACAAGGTCCCACACCTATATTACTCAGCGTTCTCTAGAGCCATAGAACTTATGGAATGAATCTCTCTCGAGGCTGTCTGACTGTTGCCTGCCTTTGGTCCCCTTTCCCCTAGCTGGGCTGCTTTGTCTGGTCTGAGTGGGAGAGGATGCACTCAGTCCTGCTGTGGCATTTTGAGGTGCCAGGGTTGGATGGTTACCCCTTGGGGGCCTCTTGTTTTCTGAAAATGAGAGAGGTGACTGGTCAGAGGTGGGGCATGAGGGTGGGACTGGGAAGAAGGGAGGGAGGGGACTGGAATCAGGTTGTAAAATTACTAAATAACTAAATAACTAAATGAAAAAAAATAGAAAGAAAAAAAAAGAACATCTCAAAAAACAAGATGGATAGTGCCTGACAAATGACTTTGAAAGATGGCCTCTGTCCTACACACACACACACACACACACACACACACACACACACACACACTCAGAAAGGCAACTTTTATTCTCGATAAGCTTATAGCTTCTTAATATAGGCAGACACATCTTAAACGCTTGTGGGTTATTTAATCAGGAATATTTTTTTTAATGCTTTGACACCGAGACAACACTTCATAGCATAATTTATTCTGTTAAAGTTGAAAACCTATAGAGAAAAAAAAAAAACTGGCAACTAAGCTAGGACTTGAAATAGGCAGTGGTTCGGGGCGGCGGCATATAAGACGAACAAAGCTGACATCATTACTAGGACTGAGGGCCAGCCCTAGATTTGGAAAGAGAGCCTAGTGCTTCTCAGAGCCAGTTGCTGACTGCAGCCTTCTACCACCAAAGGCCAAAGACCCACCAGAGAAGCCCCGTCAGAACCCAGTGGACAGTGATGCTGAACAAGAACCTTTAGGGCCAGCTTTCCCCTCCCTGCTCCCCTGTCTCTTTAGGACTCATGTAGCTCAAATGAAATGCGCCTCCTCATTCTAGGGATCCCCAAGGTGCTCTGGGGGGAAATGTAAACAGTATTGGCTCAGTACTTTATGCCTTAGTTTTGATTGTTTTGTATTAGAAGTTTAGCTTGCCTTAAATTTTTCTCCAATGAAGGGAGAATTGATAATGAGTTACTTTTGCTATTATGGAAAAACAAAAACATTAAAACAAAAATGAAGCAAACAAACAACAAGAAAATTCTGAGTTATGGGCCAGCTGTGCTAGCTCTTGTTGCAGGAGCAGAGGCCCACCTGTCATTCTTTGTAATTCAGGTGCGTTTGCTTTGTGCTGGCTGGCCCTTAGCAGAAAGAGCTGGCAGGAAGCAAGTGCCTCCCTAGGATGGCACTCTGCTTTGTTGCCTTGTCCCCTGCTGCCCTGGCATGCAGCTAGGGCAGGGGCACTAGTGGGGGTATTAGGGGTAGATGGGGGACACCACTTCCCCACTCACATGGGTGCAGACATAAACCAGGGGATTCTCTGACATGTAGTCACTTAGGTAATCAATAGGATAGTCTGAGACAAAGCCCGTAGGAGAGTAAGTCTATCCATGCATGACCAGTAAGAAGCTATGGGGACATGAGAAAGCCAGGCCACCTCTCTTAACAATCTGTAGGAAAAAGTATCTACTTCCCTGAACAGTGTATTAATCAAAGTTGAATAGGAGGGACCTGGGTGTAGTACACTGCAAATTTGAGGCCAGCCTGGGCATAAGACGGGGAGAAGAGGGAGGGGAAAGAGAAGAGGATGAGGAAGAGGTGGGGAAATAGGCCACAGTTGTTCAATGCTTGCCTACTGGTCCCCAGCTGTCCCAAGCACTCATACTGTACCTCAGGACAGGGCCTGAGCTGGGAGTGGTGGTGCACACCTTTAATCCCAGCACTTGGGGAGGCAGAGGGAGACAGATCTCTGTGAGTTTAAGGCCAGCCTGGTCTACAAAGACAAGAACGGCGTCCAGAACAGCCAAGGCTACATACACAGGGAAACCCTGTCTTTAAGTCCCCCACCCCCCCAACCCCCCACCCCCCCACCCCCGCCTCCAGCCTCACACATGTGCTGCCCTTCCCTACTAGGAGTTCTGGTTGTAGTTTGCTTCGTCCAAATTCCACTTATTTTCTCCTATTCCACCTACTCTCCACTATTCTTAAGGCTAAGTTTGGAAATACGGGTATGCCCCCATGTTGGGTGGGTAATAAATTTATACTATAGTCAAAAGAACAAATGAAAACCCAGAAAATAGCTTAACAAAACTTGGCAGCAGGCATCAAATAAAAAATGTTCCATGATGAAATAAATTTAGGCAGGGAAGAATTCTCTAGACTTTTATAGTAGCTCCCAGATTTACCAGACCCAAAGCATCCTTGCACTAAGTGGCTTTTGAACACTCTTACTATCCTGAAATAAAATGGAAATAAACTGTACATCAGCATAATTTCCGAAGGAGGCAACAACGGCAGTTCTAATCATATTGTTTCATCTGTATTGAGTATCACCATGAAGGTGACAGCTGCAAATGTTAAGTTAAGCCACACAGCTACCTTCTATAAGTCACTCAAATGCCAGCAATGCTGAGTGAAGTTTCAAGCAAAGTAAGTCTTTACTTGATTTACATAACCACTATATTCCTAAGATACTCAGTGTCTGTGTAAAATCCCAATTACTCTGTATTTAAATGTAAACAGACTTAGGGAACAATCTTAACTATATACCGCCACAAGACTGTCAAAATGAGCTAAAATCCAAGGGGGAAGACACTTGCTTTTATGAGCCTCTTGTAGGGACTGCGCGCTACCTACCATCCGCCTGTGGTTTCCAGGCCATACATGGCTCCCATATATATGGTAAAATGTTCCTCAGGGAGTAGTGCCAGTCTTTGGGAACCACTGCCTAGGGCCTCAGAGTGTCATTAATATAATGTGAGCTGAAAAGAGGCAAACACAGACAAAATACCTTTTTTTAAACCCCAATTCCTGCACTCCCCAGAATCTGGAGATTTATTTCCTGTGAGTGGAAAGCCTAATGGTCACCCATATCTCTCAGAGGACCAATAATAGAACTAGTTAAGAGGGTAGGGGGCAGATGGAAACCTTTCTAAGGGTAACTGCACAGCCAGCCTGGTTCCTGTTGCTGCTATGGATGCCCAAGGCTTTTTGGCTATTAATTGGAGTCCAGGGGGTTGAAGTCAGCTTTTATGGTCCTTGGACTTATTAATTCATTATGAGCTCATCTTTACAAGAGCCCTATGTTTATGGTCCATTCCCATGAGAAATGAGGATTTATATAGGTCAGTCTAGTAAATAAGGTAAGCAATATTATCATAAGTTAAACATATGAAATTAAGCAATGAAATATTTACTTCTAGTTTTTCTGTAAAACTGTAGGGTTTATTATGCATTCAAAGACAAATTTAAATTGGGAAATATACACTTTTAATTTTTCCTTCTAAAGTTAACTTTAAATCATAACCCAAGAGTCACTTTAAAAAAAAAAAAAAACAACTAAAAAGCCTCACTGTTCAAAGCCTAGCCAGTGAAACTAAAAATGTCCTGCTCCCTCTCCTCAGTGGTGGAGGCCCAAGTTAAGTACAGAAGAACCCCGAGTGGTGATAGCCACAGGGTCCCACCACAGAGCCTGTAGGGTGCTTCCTGAAGACTGACTGGCAACATGCCTTTCAGTACCACCAGCCATTAGTGCCACCTTGTGGGCATTTTAACTAACCCTAAAATTATTGCCTAACCTAACTTGGGGCTTCACTTAAAAACAAAAGGTAGAAAAACATTTCTATTATTCGGTAACGTCATCATGCTAGTTTCCGAGGCCAAATCCCATACTACTCACTTACTCAAAGGCTTTACCTTCTTTTAATCCAAACTGTGAGTGGTTCAAGTTACATGACATATAAAGCACTGGGCAGTGGCACTGCAAATTCAGAAAAGTCAGAGCATGTTCAGGGTGGTATGGCTACATATGAACATTCAAATGACACAAGAAATAAACGACCACACCTCGTCATTCAGTAATTTTTTAATATTCATATCCACATGATCAGGGTTTTCTTTCCAACATATGGGTCCCAGGGACTCAATTCAGGACATTAAGCTTGGTGGCAAGAGCCTTTTCCCACTGAGCTATCACACCAGTCCTCAGCATTTTGAGACGACAGGCCGTTACTGTGTAGCTCTAGCTGGCCTGAACTAGCTATTTGGACTGTAAACTATCCTTGAACTCACAGAGATCTGCTGCCTCTGCCTCTCTAAAATGGGATTAAAGGCATGTACAATTGCACCTGGCTTCTCAACTACTTTTACTTCTTTAATTTATGTGTATGAGTGTTTAGCTAGAACAAATGTCTGTGTGCCAGAAAAGGGTAGCAGAGCCTATGGGATTGGAGTTACAGGGTTGCTACAGTTACGAGCTACTATGTGGGTGCTGAGAATAGAACCTGGGTCCTCTGGAAGATCAGCCAATTCTCCTAACCACCAAACCACCTCTTCAGCCACATTCTGAACAATATTTAATACACTGACCACTGTACTATTTGAAAATCTGGATTTCAGATGTCAGTGGTCCTGCCCGGTAAGCCACATTTGGGGGGAGGGAGGGGCTTTTTGAGACAGGGTTTCTCTGTGTAACAGTTCTGGCTATCCTGTACACCAGGCTGGCCTCAAACTCAGAGATCCACCTACCTCTGCCTCCCAAGTGCTGGGATTAAAGGCATGTGCCACCACAGACCAACATAAACACAAATCTTAAAAAGAATGTATGACTCTAACTACATCAAAGTGAAACTTGTTTGGCAGAGGACAGGAAAACATCAAGACATCTTCAATGTCCAAAACCATCAAGAGCCATTTATGTAAGAAATGTCTTCAAATCACTCAGAAATAGAATCTACTATCTAGTTAAATAATATGAAAGGCTATTCAACATGTAATTAAATAAATGTAATTAAAATGAATGTCACTTTTATCAACTTCCAGGCTGACAAAAAATCAAAATAGAAAAGTCTAGTATCATCAAGTGTTTGGAAAAATCAGGAAAGAGAAACCATTGTTTGTACAGTGATGATGGAAAAGAACTCTGCAGACCTTGAGCATACACATAACAGTTACCTATTGCTAGCCAACAGATGATGCCCACCCCCTCCCAATAGATTTAATGATTAAAATAACACTTGTTACTTAGCTTCTGTGGGTCAGATGCCCAGACATATCATGCTTCAGTGTCTTCAAGCTTAAATACTGTGGTTAAGGGTTAGCTGGGGCTGCGCAGTACTATGGAGGGTCAAGGTGCTGTAGAGAGCCTCAGGAATCAGGTTAGGCTGGATCTGACCCTCTTATACCATGACATAACTGGAATATGACTGACTAGGATGTTTATGTTTGATAGTTGTTAAGGGTAGGAGAAATGTTTCCCACTGTTTAGAAAGGAGTGTGTAGCTCAATGCAGATAAGGGGCCCTAGGTTACAAGGTGCATTATTTGTGTGTCTGTGTATCTAGACACGGAGATTCTTCTTAGGATGCCAGATATGTCATTCGAAGAGGGATAAGGGCATAGCCCAAGCCAAGTGGGTTCTTGTAGTAGTATACCTATTGCCTAGATAATGGTTTATTGAACTATTTTCCAGTAAGTAGAATAAGATCTAAGGAAAACTGCTGACTCTAGAGGGCAAACACAGAAGTATAGACATTTTGTGATTCCAAAATGAAAGGAAATGCTCAGCACAAACACATTATACCAATCAAAAAAGCAAAGGTGGTAACTCAACCAGTTTTTAATGGCTAAAGGTAGGATGATTCACATAAGAAAAAGCAGTATGATACATAGTACAAAATAAATATCCATGAATCCATACCGAGTTAAGTGATTTAAAAGCACATAGGGCAAATCTTCCATGCAAATGAATTTCAAAGTTCATAAACCTCACTCTCAGGGTTGAGTAGAAAAACTCACTAACTCTTACCTATGGGCTGTACACAGTGATTTTCTTTCAAAAGAAGGGGGGGAGGAGTCACTTTACAGGACATACGTAGATCAGTAAGAAATTCATCTAGGCCTTGAGTTCAATCCCTAGCAAAACACAAGGGGCGGGGGCACGGACCCACACACGAAGACAAGCACAGGGGAAACAGATATTCAAAGTACTTGGCTATTAAGTGGAAGGTAAGAGGACTCAAAATGGCTTATTTTTCTGTCTTGTGGTACTGAGAACTGAACCAGGGCTTCAACGTATTAGGCAGGTGCTACACCACACCCCTATTATTTCTCTAGCCACATCAGAAGGCCTGCCTCAAATTGCTTATTTAGCACTTCATGAACTAGAGAGCTAATGCATGTTACCTCAAAGCACTGTGAAATAGGTTATCGGTACGCACTTATGTGAAACTGACAGAGGCCTTGTCTCAGAAGCATAACTACTGTGCCACCCAGCAGACGAAATGCAAGCAGCTCTGCTAGAGAAACATTTGGCCATGCAAACTACTCCTAAGAGCTTGGCCAATGAGAATTATGCCTTTCCCCTAAGACATAGGGCAGTTTGTTCAGCGCCAACATCATTAGAATTCATGTCAAAGAACTAAAGCTGAGTATTTTCACCATTCTGAAATAAGTTATAGCTAGACAGATCTCTTGCCTTCCCCAACGCCTACCTTCCTGCAATTGGTCAAGTTATTTGAACGTGTGACAAAAGGCTAGGTATCACAGATATTTGATCCCATTCTGAGTCCTAAGATTGTGAACTGTAAAAACCTGTTTTTTGTTTGGCCATGGTTGAGCCCTAACACACACTTTTAACCCAAGAGCTTGCTGTACACAAGATTTAATAGTTAACCCTAGGTGAAGAGGCAGAGCAGAAACCAGCTGACAGGGATTAAAGAGCAGGAGGGACTTTGAGTTGAAGAGTATTTAAGACAGCATGTATAAGCAGAAGGAGCTTTTAGCTCTTTAGCTCTTGACTTCTTGAGCTCCTTGCCCCCTGGCTTTTTAAGCTTTGAGCTAGCAAGCCTTGGGATTTTTTGCCTTTTCCTCCTGGGCTGTCAGCTGAGCTAGTGATCCTTTTGGGCCTTTTCCATCAGGACATGAAATGAGTAAGAAGGTCAGCTGGGTGCTATCTCTGCCTCTCTGAGCTAGAAGGTTTTCGCCCCAGCATCTGGCTCCTGAGTCTTTATTGGTAAAATGGAAGCTCTCACCCATAACTAGTCTGAAAACTCAATCGTACTGCCACTTTGGTAAAGCCTGGCAGACTTTTGTAAGATTAAACATACCATCACTATAGAATGTAACAATCCCATTCTAAGTTACCATTTTTTTCCTACTGTTGGGATTCATGCTAAGCAAGTACACTACCACGGAACTATACTTACAGATTCTACTTACTCTTAACTTCCAGTTCATTTCTAAGGTAGAAAGCAAAAGCAAACCAAAAATAAAACAAAAACAAAAATCGAAACAAAACAAACACCTGTATACAATGTTCACAGCAGTTTTACTTAAAGATCAAAAGCTTTAAAAAAAAGTGCCTTGACAGAGACATGAATAAATGTGGTCATCTATACAATATAGTATCAGAAATAAAAGGAAACGCTAGATATATGTAACTTATGGTGACCCTCAAGTAACTATGCTAACTGAAAGAAACCAAAACGGAAAAACTAACCAACGAACAAAAAACCCACAAACTGTGTGGTGTCACTCACACACCTAGGTTCAGAGGGCAGATTAGATATTACTAAAATAATATAAAGTTTAAAGACAAATAATGAAGAGAGTTAGTGCAAACTTTGTGATTACATAATCTGCAGACAAAGAGTAAATTGGCTATATGTTGAAAACTTTTGAAAGAGCAAGTAATACTAATAATTGTACACAAATCATACTAGATTCAAGAGGGGAAAAAAAACCCTTAAGAGTCCACAATGACATAAAAGAATAAATGAATAAACAATTCTCCATGAAAGGAAAGCCTGTCCTCAGAACAGGAATCCAAAGAACAATGTAAAGTTTGGGAGCATCTGGACTCACGAGCAGCGCATGCATCCTATAATAATGCACCATGTCTGGCATCACTTTAGAGCAGAAAAAGGACTTAACCTAATCTAGTTACAGGAAGAGATGACAAAGCCAAACTGAAGCCATTGTATAAATTAACTGTTTTAGGATCTTTAAAACTGTAAATTAAAGAAATCATACTCTTGGGCTGAAGAGATGGCTCAGTGGTTAGGAGTACTGGCTGCTCTTCCAAGTTCAATTACCAGCACCCACATGACAGATCACAATTGTCTGTAATTCCAGTTCCAAAGTATCTAGTACCCTCACACAGGCATGCATGTAGGCAAAACATCAATGTGCATAAAAATAAATTAAAAAAAAAAAAAACATTCTGGACTGGTTCAGATCAAAGATGTATGAGATGCCAATTTAACAACAGAATTGTAATTTACTGAGACAAATGTCAAGACATCAATATTCTCCTGATTGGATAAAAGTTTTAAATCGGTGTTAACTTCTGAATGGTGTATTAATTATTACTATTTTTAGGATGAAAATACTAATCTCTAACAGAGTCCTCCAACCTTTAGACAAGGAGACATAATGTTGTTGGGCCACATAGCTATCTTGGTGTCAGCTGGATATATCCAATGCTAAAAAAGCATCACCTTCTGTGTGTGTGTGTGTGGTGGGGTGGTGGTGGAGGAGCAGTGTGCCAGGCATTCAATGCAGGGTTTGAGCATATTGAGCAAGAGTTTTCTCAAACCCCCAGCCATTCTCTTGAAATGGTTAAATTAAAAACTAATAAGGAAAGGAAAAAATGAACAAGGTAAATGTTTCATTTGCCAAATCTAGGTACAGGTTATCAAGGAAATCTCTGTACTCTTCTTGTACCTTTCTGTTAGTCTGAAACTATGGGAAAATGTTATTTTTAAAAATGTCTCTTGGACTAGAGGTAACAGGCTAAAAAAGCTAGGGGAAAAAAACACACTGAGTAATCTAAGAATAGACATCAACAAGCACAGTTTACTAACATTAACAATCTAGAGACATCTCAGCCATTGACTCACACAAACTAGGAGCATGCCCTAGAATCCCTAGAGTCCGCATTCTATTCATAAGGGATTAGCTCGATGCTGCTAGGCACCTCACTGAAAAAGCAGCGCTCTCTCAATGCTTCCTTGCTCATCAGACTTCTGACTATAACACACTAGTTCTCCTGTATCTGTTAATGTACAATGATAATCATAGCAGCTTACAAAACTGATTACAAATCAACTTCTTGTGCATTTGAGTAAGATCAGCTTCCAAACCCACTCTTAGCCCTGGGACAGCAGTCAGAGTACCATGGCACTCACTGAAACGGTACTTAGCAAAATGGCTTAGCTCTGCAAGTTCTTGTATACTTTTTTCCAAGAAAGACTACGGTTAGAAGGAACTAAATTTTTCAATGGGAAAAAAATCACCTAAGTATTTTAAAGAACAACTCCTCTTTAGACAACTGCATGAGATGCTGGCTTAAAATCTTGATAAAGCAAGCAGCGGTAAAACAAATAAGAACTTGATATGGTCATATTTCTCTCACCATAGCAGCTGTCTCCATCAGTCTACCACCAGGACAGACTATGCCTTTTAGATGAATAAGCAAACAGAAATGCAGGACTGTAAGGATGTTTGGACCTTTATTACAACTTCAAGAACTTGGGAGTTGAGTCTTAAAAAAAGACACTGAGCACTTAGTTCCATCTCTATTTAATGGTATGCACAGACTAAGGAAAGAGCATTCAGTGTGGTGTGTTTAGCAAATCTGATGTTGCTTATAGGAACAAGGACATAAAACTTTATTTTCAAATTGCTTAAACCCAAGCCAACACTCTTCTTTCAGAATATGAAAGCATTATTCTAGATTTCATAAAAAATTTTCCTGTTCTATCTCTATAATCACATACATGCTGATGGTGATGTGTTACATTCAATGACAGAAATTTCCAGAACAAAGGTAGAAATAATAAAACACAAACTGTTTCTTAACCTGTAAAATTAATCTGTATTCCCTATACATCTATACACATTTTAAATATATTTCATTCCACTGAAGTAACCCTCAGTTAAAAGTTTTTTGCAGAGCTAATTTGTAGCTCAATGATACCATCTTTGGAAGCACAAGGCCTTGGGTTTAATCTCGGTTAGGAGATAAAAAAGATATGGAAACTAATTCTATGTAGAAATAAAAAGATTAGCTTCCTAGTTGTCTGGTGATAAACTGAACCTCACTGTCCTATCCCATGGATATAAGAGTGATTTAAAGTGGACCAAAATGCATGAGTTTATATAAAAAGTGATCCATATATATTTTAAATGTTCAAAAGCAATCACTATAAAACAAATGTAAGAGGTTGGTTTACAATCCAATATTTGGTTAATATCCAAAGAATCCTAACTTTTAGTCACCTGAATCCAGCCCTATAGTAGTAAAGAATTGCGTATTAAAAATCAAACTGATAAAACTACATACATAAGATGGCCTAAATATCAGTAACAAGTCCATCTAATCTCTTATTATCTATCAAATTATAAAAACCTTTTCAATAGTTTAAGTAAATAATCAAAATAGTAATTTATTCAAGTTTATTTCTCCTCTTGAAATATAACAGAATACATGTACTATACAATAAAGGTTACTTTGTCAACTTCCTGAGGTCAGACATGCAAACAGCATATAACACAATTCATGACATCATTGCTGCACCTTCCTCACCAGTGGCATCTTTAGAAATATGAAGGTCTTCAAGCATCTCAGCCAGACTAATTCGAGGTGCCCCTTCATCATCTGTGTCACTTTCCACAGGGATAGTTGAATCTAAGGAAGCCAGAAGATATAGTTCACATATACAAATATGGAAAAGCACAAACAACTACCCCTACCATCGTCAGTATTGACCAACTATGCTGTAGTAGAAGCTCTCTTATCTACAGCAGGCTTTCAAATACTTACTAAGCAAATGAAAAAACTTTTTAAATTAATTTATTCTTATTACATCTCAATGGTTATCCCATCCCTTGTATCCTCCCATTCTTCCCTCCCTCCCATTTTCCCCTTACTCCCCTCCCCTATGACTGTGAGGGGGACCTCCTCCCCCTTTATATGCTCATAGGGTACCAAGTCTCTTCTTGGTAGCCTGCTATCCTTCCTCTGAGTGCCACCAGGTTTCCCCATCCAGGGGACGTGGTCAAATATGAGGCACCAGAGTACGTGTGAAAGTCACACCCCACTCTCCACTCAACTGTGGAGAATGTCTTGTCCATTGGCTAGATCTGGTAGGGGTTTGAAGTTTATGGCCTGTAAACTTGTCCTTGGCTGGAGCCATAGTTTGAGCGGGACCCCTGGGCCCAAATCTGCCTATCATAATGTTCTTCTTGTAGGTTTCTAGGACCCTCTGGATCCTTCTACTTTGCTATTCTCCCATGCTTCCCTCATCTAGAGTCCCAATAGGATGTCCTCCCCTCTGTCCCAGTTTCCTGGTAAGTGAAGATTTTCATGGGACATGACCCTTGGGCTAGTATGCAGATGTAAGTGAGTATATACCAGCAAATGAACAAATTAAATGTACAAGAGCTAGCAACGTAAGGGATCAGGCTCACATAACAACTGCATCCTATGTATACAGCAAAAATTTTATAAAATTTACTGCTCCTTATTTATCTGTTACATAAAAGCCTAACTTATAGTAGTTTGTAAGACAAATAAAAGTTACATATGAAAACCAAAGTTTAAAATATCAAATACCTGGGTTGGAGAGATGGCTCAGCCATTGAAGGCTAGGCTCACAACCAAAAATATAAAATACCAAATACCTTCACTGATATTATGTTTAACCTGACTTCAATACTCCTAAAACACCAACCTTTGTAGATGTTGACATTCTTTCTAATTGCCTCATCTTCTTCAAGATCTTCAAGGAAGTCTTGATATTGTCTGTAAGAAAAAAAAATTTGAGCACTATTCCAACTATTTATAATTATAATATCCAAATACTCACAAAAGTCAATTACGGGTGCTAATTAAGTAGGCAGACTGGAAAACAAATTGCCTTGGAATATTACATAAATGCTGAATACTAGGATGACATTAAATCCAAGACAAGGAAAAAGTATCTTCTCAACCATTCTTCCCACCCAATCCAATTCCTTTGGACAAGCAAAATATATAGCCAATTAAGACGACTGTTAATTTGAGGTATTCTGTGTTTTAATGATTTATTTTTATTTACTTGTGTATGTGTTCATGCCAAATGAGTGAAGGTACCAACAGAGGTCAGAAAAGGACACTAGATAGTCTGGAGCTAGAAGTACAGGTAGCATAGAGCCACTCAACATAGGTGCTGGGAACTGAACTTGGGCCCTCTGGAACAACAGGAAGCACTCTTAACGATAGGAGCCATTATTCCAGCCCAAGAGAGAACGCAGAGGACAATGTTGTTAAGTCAGTTCTCTCCTTCAGTTTTTATGTCGGTTCTCAGGCCTGGAACTCTGGCCACATGGTTTGCATATCAAGAGCTAATATCAACAGGCAAGACTACAGTTGAAATAGTCAAGTATGTAGTTTAACATGCTGTGTGTGTGTGTGTTTTAATTACATTATGAACTGCTGTTGCTTCCCAATAATGTAAAAATCTTCATTTTTTTTTAATCAATTTTTTAAAAAATCATCATCAAGAATTAAGGCTACACGCTGGAGAGATGGCTCAGTGGTTAAGGGAACTGGTGGCTCTTCCAGAGGACCAGGTTCAAAACCCATCACCACATGGCAGTTCAAACCATCTGTAACTCTAGTCCTAAGAGATCTGACCCCCATGGGCACTGTATGCACATGATGCACAGGCTTTAAATGCAGACAAACACTCATACACATAAAATAAAAATAAGTTCAGGACACACACACACACACACACACATACACGGATTAAGGTCACAGTTTAATTCATTCAATTAACATTTTTAGAAAACATTATTTTCACTTCTGCGTGTTACCTGAAAAGTAATGTCTAATGTTACTGAACTATTTTTCAGTCTTAAGACACAACCCAGTCATCTATTTGTGATCTGCACAGTTCAATTATTCATATATTTGAAGTTTTAAATTATTTATATCAACACTGTAATTTTAGAGACAATAACTGAGGAAAATAATCACTGAGCTTACATAATATACTACATCTTTTTATGGATTCTCTTATATAGATCCCATTCATACTTTCTAAGAATCCAAAGGTAATTTTGAGTCCAAAGATCTATTGGGAAGTATCAATTTCTTTACAATGTAAGACTAATTTCTTGAAACAACTTTTAAGGCTTAAGGAAAGCAGGACCTTTCGTCATCTGTGTCCATGTCTTCTCTGTCTCTTGCAAGCTCTTTCAGTTTCCAGTTTCTACGGCGCTGGCGTTTGGTACGGTCATAGCTCTTCTTAATTAACACCTATAAGCAGAGACACACAGTAGGGAAAAAATTCAAAACACGGGCATATCAGGAAGTCAAACTGATGGCAGCAGCTACACTTGAGGGGAAAGGTGTAGAGATCCAGAGGCAGTGTCAAGAGGACGTCTGAAACTTTTACCATGTATTCATGAGGATGCACTTGAGCATTACTTATTTATCTAACTGTGAACATTTCAAGAGACTAAATGTTAAATTTTTAGTAGCAAATACCAGCATTGTTTTTTTCTCAAACTTCAATTTTCAGCCACCATTCATACAGCCCATTTGGAAACATTACAGATAGTAACTCCATTTTTCACAGTAAGCACTTAATAAATTTTCCTGAGTTTTATAACATTTAATAATCATGTTGTAAGAATTTTAGAAAACAAAAAATCTTAAAGAAAAATGGTGATCTCCTCCCTTGTAATAAATACCCATTCTGTAGCTGGAGAGATGGCTCTGTGGTTAGAGCACTTGCTGCTCTTGCACAAGAGCTGTACTCCGTTTCCAGTCACCCACGGCAGCTCACAGCCATTGTAACTGCAGCTCCAGGAGCTCTACACCAGCTCCTGACCTCCCCCTGTACTGTACACACATGGTGCACATGAATACATGCAGAGAAGACATT
Source organism: Acomys russatus (assembly GCF_903995435.1). Taxonomy (NCBI): domain Eukaryota; kingdom Metazoa; phylum Chordata; class Mammalia; order Rodentia; family Muridae; genus Acomys; species Acomys russatus. The sequence continues at coordinate 44,837,375 of NC_067151.1, read as the reverse complement.
CAAAAACAAATTAATCCTAAAAAAGAAATGACCATTCTGACATACCCAATTTTTTTCTATTTTTATCAACTGAAGAACAACCAGATGAAACAGCAGCCTATTACAAGAACGTCATTTTTATTCACAGCTAAAGAAGTTCATATTTTTTCTAAAAGTATTAAGTAGGAGTAAATTGCTATCCTTTGTCTCAATCGCTGATGTTTATGAACTTTAAACTCAAACGTTACTCTACTGACTTTCCACAAGTAAAAGTCTTTTTCAGGAGTTGGTACTAAGAAGATTATTTTCTACTTTAATTCGTATCAATATTGAATAATGCTATAATAATTCTAAATGTCTATAAAGTAGAGAAAATATATAAAAAACAGTAATTTGAGATTGAATTTGAATAAGTTTTACAAGTCACTGTTTAAGTACAAACTTACATTCACCCTACCAATAGCATGTGTGAGTCTTGTTAGGCAGTGCTGGCAGGCTGAAGCTAGGGCCTTACACAGGCTAGGCAAGCGCTTTATCACTAAGTTATATCCACAGTCCTCTTGTCCACTTTTGCTATTTTTGAGATGGGTATTTTTTCCCAATCCGGCCTTAAATTCACTTGAACTCACTCTGTAACCCAGGTAGGTCTCAAACTTGTGATCCTTCCAGCTCAGCCTCCTGAGTACTTGAGATTGTTGGCCTATGCCACCAAGCCTGGTAGTATTAAGTGTTTTGCTAAGAAAATAAAATTTTGATTGAGAGGATGCTGAATAAATCATCAGTGTCAGGTGAATTATATCAACCCTCTACAACACTGGAACAAACAAACAAACAAAATTAACTAAAGCCTTACCACATCTGGAACTCTATCTGAGTTCATTTTGTTGACATGCTCATCATTTAAATTACAGTTGGCCAAATCAAATCTGAAAATGTAAACAGTGAAAAGTTTAAGGAGTATCCCTTATCATTTTATTTTATAACATGACACATACACATCTATCTTTCTAAGTGAAAGATTTTCTATGCTCCCCATCTTTAAAGTTTTGAAGCTTAGAGGTGTTGATCCTAGCACTTGGAGTTGGAGGCAGGTGAATCTCTGTGAGTCTGAGGCCAGCCTGGTCCCACCTTGAAAAGCCAACAAAACAAACCATCACCAAACAAACAAAAACAACTTTTGGGCCAGAGAGATGGCTCAGCAGTTGGAGCACTGACTGTTCTTCCACTGGCTTGGGTTCTTTCTCAGCTCTCACACGACAGCTCACAACCATCTATAAATCCAGTCCAGGAGATCTAACATCCTCTCCCAGCCTGTGGGCACCAAGCATATACATGCACACAGGGAACACATACACATAAATTTTACATTTTTATAGTATGTGGTGAACATGCTTCTCTGCAAATGACAGGATCACACTGCACTGTAAGTTTTTTCACTGTCCACTGTGGTACCTCTTTCCCAGATACTTGTCAAAGTAGTAAGACAGGCTGACACATTCAACTGAATGAATCTGCACAGTTAATAAAGCAAGCAACAATCTTTCATTCTGTTGTAAACAGAACTCAGAGTCCAGGAACAAATCTTCTATCAAGAGAACGAACACTATCGAGCTCAGCTACAGACTTATTTACTTTTGTGGATTTGTCTGGCATGCAGAGCTCTTGTTGTTCTCTAACTTATTTATTATGTGTATGCGTGTGCCTGCATGCATGCATGTGCATGATGTACAGGCAAGTGCCTACAAGTCAGGACTGTCAGATCCCTTAGAACTGGAGCTACTGGTGGTTTTGACTTGCCTGACACGAGGGCTGAAAATGGCCCCTGGGTCCTCTACAAGAGCAGTACAGGCTCTTAACTGTAGAGCTATCTCTTCAGCCCTGGCTGCTTCCAAAAGTGAAGTTCTTCACAGCCGTAAAAACTACCCACTATCATCAAAAAGCTATATATATTCATCTAATTATATAAGTTCAGTGATTACCAAGGTCTTTGAATAAAGGACTCTTTCAGATGATGGTATAAAATAAGCTAGAAGACTCTTACAGGTGCTCCATCTTTATTTTATTTTTTTATTTTTCCCGAAACAGGGTTTCTCTGTGTAGCCTTGTCTGTCCTAGACTCACTTTGTAGCCAGGGTGACCTTGAACTCAAGAGATCTGCCTGCCTTTGCCTCCCCAGGTGCTGGGATTACAGACGTGTACCATAAGGCCCAACCTTAATCTTTTTCTTTCTTTCTTTTTTAAATTAACAAATTTAATATTGGCTCTTGAAGAAAACTTGCAATGCTATCTGACAAGTCAAAATACAGCAAAATATAACAAACCCTAGCACCAGGTCTCCGGGATTCAAAAGATGTCCCAAATGAGTCCGACAAAAATACTGTTTATCTGTATTCATTTCAGATGTCTTCTGGATCCAGACTTCCGCAAGGGTGTGCTTAACAGAAAAAGAAAAAAGATTCTACAATAACACAAACAATTCAAGAATCATCTCCTGGAAAAATTAAATATAATATTGACTCTTTTCTCATTTGACATGCATTTAGAAGAGCTCTACTTTCTAGAATTCTGAACAAAGTACAAAATCAGGAATACAGAAAGGAAACTATAAAAACAATCCAAACTTACATAAAACATTAACATTGCCCTCTGAAAAACACACACATACAGCCCATCCACAGGAAATGTCTTCAGAGAGCCTGGCTAACTCAGACTGAGCAAAAAAGTAACTGGAAAGGCAGAAGAATCTTAAAGCAAGAAAGCAATCCAATCAAATGCCTATTAAGACCTAAGACTTAAAAAGAACCAAGAGTTCAGAAAAACCTACAAATCACACCAACACACTGATACTGGAAGCACATGCACACACCCACTGGGCTAGAGTGATTCATCGGTGGATAAAGATGACTGCCGGCAAGTCTGATGGCCTGGGTTTGATCCTCTGACGCAACTCCTTCAACTTGTACTCTGAGTTCCACATGCACAATGCACACATGTGTACATACACAGTCCCCTCTCCAAATAAAACGTAAAAATTTACATCATCTCTTAAATATTCCCATAAAAATATTTAAGTTTACCAAAATGTAGGTGGCCTTCTAATTTAGAGGAAATAGAATAAATAAGTTAAATGCATTATAAACTAACAGTCCTAGAGATCCAGAAGGTAGCATATTCTACACGGTATGTGCCTTTAGGTTAAGAACTTGTTAGCCTAACAAGACAGGAAGGCATTAGCACTGAAGAAAAGATTTTAAGAATTACAAAATTCGCATAATTTAATGTGTGTTCCCCACCTAGATTCTCGTTTGCATAAACCCAAGACACTGAAACAAGGAAAGAAATTAATGTAGACTAAATGTAGTTCTCAGGGTGTAAACTGATTAACTCAAACTCAAAAGGATTTCTATGATGTATATATACGTATGGATAATTTGAGAGTCAAGAGATTAACTGTTCACTTGATTCTCCACCACAATAAAGGGGGAAAATGTTTTTTTTTTTTTTTTTAATAAAAATAGACCAAAAGAAAAGCCTTTTCCCACAACAAAAAGAAAAATCTTAACTTGTCAGACTATAATACAGCAATCTTACCCCAATGACATCATTTTTAAATTTTATTTTTTGCAAGACAGGGTATCAGTACTCCCACACCCCATAATGACAACTTCACAGTTTTTTAAAGAATTCATTGCTTATTTATGTGTGTTTATGACAGGGGTATTGGCACATGACACAGCACACATTTGGAGGAGGTCAGAGGAAAACTGTAGTGTGGGTTTCTGGAATCCAAGTCAGGTCATCAGACTTCAGAATTCACTTTTCCCTGCTGAGTGGCTGAGTGATCTCTCTAGCCCCTCATTAGCTAAACTCAGGGTGTTTTACTATTATCTGGTGCCCATATTTTTTTTATAATTAAAAACCAAAATTTAAAAAGAACTGAAACGATAATATGAAAACTGAGTAAAAATTGATAGATGCTCCTTACCTTTTTTGATATCACTCCAGCCCCTGCGCTTCGTTTCAGATCTCGGACAATGCTGCACTCTATCACAATAAACTCTTCAAGCTGCTTAGGATGGCATAAACTATTGAAAGGTTGACTCCAGAAAGTGTTTCCATCGACATCTGCAACTAATAAACAGGACCAAAAAGAAGATAACTAACAAATTTCAGAGTTACCACATGTGCTAACCAGAAGATGTGTGTAATAAGCAGGAAGTAACAGGACAATGGGAGCTGACATCAAGTCACTCTAACGCATCGTAAGCTCCAAGCTCCCAGGGAACAAGGGAATATCAGGTGTCAAAAGATCACACCTTATTTTGTTACTGTAAGTAGAATGCCACAGACCAAATGCAGTCAGTTTTACAGTGATTTCAGATGCTGGAATTTTATGGTAGAAACTTATTGGTCATCACGCTGCTTAGGTTCTAAGACATAAAGCCTACTTTTAGCTGACAGATTAGAATGTCCTTTTCTGAGTTCTGCAGAAAGCTACTATTACTGAAAATAAACCTTAACTAATGATATAATCAATGAATTTCTGAAAAATAGCAAATGTATAAGAAACTTAAGAAAAAAAGAGTAAGGAGACAATTCCCAAGACTTCTACTGGCATACATACAGTCTTCCCTTTTAAAAAAAAGTAATTTATATAGACATGCTAAAAATGGCCCATATTAATGATAATAAGTTAAAATCCTAATTTAAGCTAGATGTCCCACTAGATACAGCTCAAGTGTCCCAAACTTTAAAATATCTATTTAAGAATTAAGACTTACAGGCTAGGCATAGAGGGTAACAGCACAGTTCCTAGCTAGCAGGCACAGGGCTCTGAGTCCAATCCTTGTGCACAGACATACACACACATTTGGCAAAGACTTAGTTACAAAATTGTATGAAGCAAAAATTTTTTGTAAAAATGAATGGATTAAAAATATAGTCAGCTGGGCATGGAGGCGTACACCTTTAATCCCAGCACTCAGAAGGCAGAGGCAGGGGCAAGAGGATCTCTGAGTTCAAGGCCAGGCTGGTCTACAGAGTGAGTTCCAGGACAGTCAAGGAGGGCTACACAGAGAAACCCTGTCTTGGGGGGAAAAAACACACACACACACACACACAAGAATATTTGAAAGTTCACAAATTTGTCTCTTTCCTTTTCTTTCTTTTTGTTTGTTTTTCGAGACAGGGTTTCTCTGTGTGATATCCCTGGCTGTTCTGAACTCTTTGTAGACAAGGCTGGCCTCAGACTCACAAGGATCCATCCACCTGCTTCTGCCTCCCTGTGTGCTGGGATTAAAGGGCTGTGCTACCATACCCAGCCTACAAAATCGTTTCTTTAAAAGAGAAAAACAAAAAGTTTTATAATTCTAATTTTTTCTTCAAGACAGGGTTTCTGGGTAGTTTTGTCTGTCCTGGACTCCCTTTGTAGACCAGGCTAGCCTCGAACTTAAAGGCCTGTGTAATTCCAATAATTTTTAAAGTACTAAACATTAACTATTAGTCTTCCAAAATAATATTATCAAGAATGACATTTGGGACTTAGGATGCAGCTCATTTAGAAAAATGCTTGCTAAGCATTGGGTTCACTCTCATGTACCACGTAACTTGGTCTCATGGCACGCCTCTGCACCTCCCAGTACCGAGGAGGGAGAGGTAGAGGTCAGGAATTGAAAGTCATCCTTAAGTACATATGGAGTTCAAGGTCAGTCTAAGCTACATGAAACCCTGGCTCAAATTTTTTTTTTAAAGAGGGTAGGGACTAATCAATATAAATATCATAAGTTATTACTGTTTTTCACACAAGACAAAATTGTTAAGACACGTTTTGTTCAACGCTTACCTTGTAGAGTGTTTGGGTCTATGAGATGGATAGCACTAGTTACTCGAAAACAAATACATATCTGGCTCATATTTCCAAGGCTCTGTGCCAGTTTTGGTGACAGACAGACAACATTATCCTAGACAAAAAGAAATAACATCTAAAGCACGGCAAATTTTAAATTAGCAACCTCTGATAAACATGCATTAATAAACCTGATGAAACTGCTCTTGCCCAACCAAAACTGTCTGTCTTTCTGAGCATATGTATGGGCTGGTCTAGAATTGCCAAGCCTCACGGTTCAGCCTACAGGATGCTACCATGCCTGGGCTCTACAACATTATTTTTCATTAAGAACCTGCGAATTTTAAAACAAGTCATACCTTAAGGAAACCAAAGCACTCTTCCAATTTTATTCTTTTTTAATATATTTTATTAATTTATTCATATTACATCTCAATTGACACTTCATATTTATTTGTCTGAATTGAAGTGTTTTTAAGAATCATTTTTATAGCCTTCCATTTCCATGTGTTTAAGTTCATTTCATTTTAATTGTAACATGAATACTGTATGGTAATATATAATATATTCATTTTTTGGTTTGTTTTGTTTTTCAAGACAGGGTTTCTCTGTGTAATATCCCTGGCTGTTCTGGAACTCTTTGTAGACCTAAACCAGGCTGGCCTCAAACTCACAGAAAACCACCTGCCTCTGGGATTAAAAGAGGCATGCACCACCAAGCCAAGCAATGTAGAATATGTTCTATTCTAATCTAAGTGTAACACTAAGAATAGAGCAACTTTGTTTGTTTGTTTGTTTTGTTTTTCAAGACAGGATTTCCCTACCTGTCCTGGCCTTGAACTCACAGACAGCCGCCCACCTCTGCCTCTGCTGGTAGAGTGACGTTCTAAATCTCCTTGTAATTGACTTCTTTTGATCTCCATAAAACCAAATTTCAATGGAAAATGTTGCTCTAAAATAGCTAAATGTTTGAGTATGTAATCTAAGATTTAATGACTGATAAAAGTCACACCTGCATTCACAATGGAAAATACTATATAATCCAACAATGTTACTTGTCTGTTTCTTAGTATCAAAAGATACAAAAGATGGGCATGATGGTCTACACCTCTAACCCCACACTTGGGAGGCAAAGGCAAAGAATTTCTCATTTCTTGTCCATCCAGGAAATTAAGAAAATGACCCGGGTTATACTTAAAGCTGCATCCATGCACCTTCCCAGGCTTTTCCGCTAAGGTGGCCACAATACATTAACACCTACTCCAACTTCTGGTTTTGAACTCAAAAGCACCCAAAGACAAACAAAAACATAATCAGCCTTCCATATCCATGTATTATATACCCACTAGTTCACCCAACTGTGGATCAAAAATACTTTTTTAAAAAATACTGTACCTACACTGAACATGTAGAAACTTTTTCCTTGTTTTCATTCCCTAAAAACAGTGTTTTCCATAATGGTTATGTTGATTTATATTTCCAACACCAGTGTGGAAAGGGTACCTTTTCTCCACACCCTCACAAGCATTTATCGTTTTCACTTGCTTGAGACAGGGTCCCACTATGTAGCCATGGCTGTCCGTCCTGGAACTCACTATGTAGACCGGGCTGGCCTTGAACTCACAGAGAGCCACCTCCGAAGTGCTGGGATTAAAGGAATGGCCACCACACCCAGCTAACTATCCTTTCTTATGAGTGAAAGTTTCATGGAATTATTAAATGTCCACTAAGATTCCAATATTTAATAAAAATGGATTATAAAATTTTACAATCAATTTGTTATTGCTAATTTTGGTGTGTGTGTGTGTGTGTGTGTGTGTGTGTGTGTGTGTACACACACAGATGCATGCTCATGCGGGTGTACATGCTGGTATCAGAGGACAATTTTATGGAGTCAGCTCTCTCCTCCTTTTACATGGGTTCCAGGGATCCAACTCAAGTTGTTAGGCTTGCATGGCAAGCACTTTATAAAGGCTGAGCCATATCACCAGCCCAATCTTTTCATCATAATATACCAAAATGAAAGGCACTCAATTCATAGTCATAAACATGTATTTTAAATCCTTTTTGTAAATTTGAGCAGTCAGAAATCACTGAAGGAACTTATTCCTAATTTTGGGCCAGCCAATGGGAAACCAGAAGCAATAAATTATAACCAATTAATTACTTATTCTCTTTGTAAAGATTTATGTGTTTGTTTTATTAAGTATACAGTGTTTTGCCTGTATGTACACCTGCAGGCCAGAAGAGGGCACCAGATCTCACTATAGATGGTTGTGAGTCACCATGTGGTTGCTGGGAACTGAACTCAGGACCTTTGGAAGAGCAAGGCAGTGCTCTTAACCACTGAGCCATCTCTCCAGCCCTACTTATTCTATTATAGATAAGGATTAATTACATGAAAAAAGGTACCTTGCATATTGGAACAATTTCCACAGAAAAAGTGCTCTTGTAATTGTATGTGTTACTATGGATATCCTGGGAGATCAATCTTTGTGATGCTTTGTATCTAATAAGAAAAAACATAATCAATAGAAGGGACAGGTCCTTACTTGTATAAACTTAGGCACATCAATTTTTATCTAATCAAAGTCCTATGTCTTCAAACACCTTCCTGATGGTGTGGTTACCTTTAATTGTCAACTTGCTATGACCTCGAATCACCTGAGAAGGACTGGGTTGGTCTCTGAACGTGCCTGTGGGGACTGTCTTGAGTACTGTGCTGTGGGAAGACCCCCCACAGGGCCACATTCCCTAGGCAGAGGGCCCTGAACTGTTAGGGAATCCAAGTGAACACAAGCAAGCAGGTGGGTGGGCGTGTCCACATTCATTTCTCTCTGCTCTTTGACATGATGTGACTCACTGATTTATCCGTGAGGATGAACTAGAACAACTGTAAGCCTAACAAACGCTTTCTCCTCTAAGCTGTTTTTTGTCAGGGTGTTACCTGACAGACATGATGCATTACAGCAACAGACACAAAACTAGAAATAGGGCAAAGCCTAATTTTAACCACTTGTATTTCAAGCCTTCTTCAGAATGACGAAACTTACTCTATGCCACACCCATGTTCCTCCCAGGCCTTTGTTCCTGCTAACATCATTTTACAATATAAACTCAGCTTATGAAAACTTGCCCATCCCTACGGTTTAGCATTACAGTGCTTATTACTATAGAGATAGGTTTAGCTATCAAAGGATTCTTCAGCATCTTTGACTAAAATGAGTAATTCAATGTCTCCTGATTGTTTAAATATGCATACTAAAATTTTAACAAAGCTATTAAGCCTGAAGAACAGATGTGACACACACACACACACACACACACACACACACACAATACACACACACATAATACACACACACACACACACACCTTATTCCCAGATCCTTGAATGTAATAAATTTAGGTTCACAACGTACCTACAGGGAACTGTGCCCTGAAGAAATTCCACCATCTTCTGAGCATGCTGTTTTGAAGAATAATAGAAATCCAGACCATCTAAAAGTAATGATTAAAAAAAAAAAAAGGTTCTATAAAACAAGGTCTCCCTCTAACACGACTATTTCACAAATTAAATCCATAAGCAAAACATACTATTAGGGGGCATGAGGATCCCCCGTCAGAGATCTAGGGGAGGGGAACAGGGCGGAAGAGGGAGGGAGGATATGAGTAAGGGGTAGCAATTGGGATATAGTGTTAATAAATTATAATAAAAAAATTAAAGTTTTTAAAAAACCATACTATTAGAAAATATTATAGCCAAAACAGTTTAGGAATATCAAATAAGATGTGTTTGGCAAAAAAAAAAAAAAAAAAAAAAAAAAAAAAAAAAATCAGATAAAATAGAGTAAAATAGAGGTTAACAAATGAAAGCAAGAGTCACATAATTCACCAGAACAAAATTCACGGCCAAGAGAAAAGGTGCTGGATGTGGTGATGCACGCCTTTAATCATAGCACTGGGGAGGCAGAGGCAGGCAGATCTCTGTGAGTTCGAGGCTAGCCTGGTCTGTAAAGTAAGTCCAGGACAGGCAGAGCTATTACACAGAGAAACTCTCGGAGACAGAGAAAGAAAAGAATATTTTATGTAATAAATAGAACAATCTACCAATAGGACCACAAAAATTCACCTAGTTGACACATATGAAAAAAATTATACACTGAAAATGAACAAAGTAATCACTGGACAACATTATCCTAGTGCGGTGTCATTTAACACTATCAACAAAGGAACAGCCAAAAGCAAATCTACTGCTAAGAAATATTTATCACATACCTAAATAAGAGCAAATTCACAGGACTTACATTTCCTTTTCTTTCTTTTTTTTTTTTTTTTTAATGTGCACTGGTGTTTTGCCTGCATCTATGTCTATGGGTGTCAGATCTTGCAGTTTCAGACAGTTGTGAACTGCTTTGTGGGTGCTGGGAATTGAACCCAGGAAGAGCAGTCAGTGCTCTTTACCTTCTAGACATGAAATTAAGACAGTACTGGACTACCATAAAATTGTAAGTTCATGCAAACTTGAGATTGAAGAAATAGGCTATTACATTTAATTAACAAAGCGTAACAGAGAATAAATAACATTTGATAGAGAAAGAATACTTTCTTCAACCCCTGGAAAAAAGATAAATTTAGGAACCTCACAATAATTCAACAGTCAAGACCTAACCATGAGTTAAATTTATAGTGCGTATGAAAAATAAGGTATTTTTGTAACCTTAATTAAATGACAAACAGCTCTCAACCCTAAGAAACACATGATTTTTTAAAACTTGATTATTAGCTGGTATTGTGTTCAGTTTCCTCTAGATTCAAACATTCCATCCTACAGGAAGGCTTATTAAGAAAGGTAAACAACTCAAAATAGCTTCAGGAAGTCCCTGAAACTAACCTACTAGAGTCCTCCCTTCCAGAGTAAGCGGAGCTAAGCTGCAAGTAAGACTTAGTCTGAGACCAGATCAACTGCCTGGAAGAGGTTTAGAGCCAAAGAGTCACGAAGAAAGACATTCTCCAAACCCGTTCAGTTGCCTACAGGCTATGTGTACAGCTTGTTCCTGGCCCCCAGGTTTGTGAGCTATCACACATGCTGGGGTGAGCTTTGGCGATGCAGCTGTCTTTGAGTCACTTCTGCTTCTGTAAGTAACCCCAATAAAACATACTGGATCATCCAGTTGGACTTTGGTGGTATGCATTTGGTCTGTAGTGGGATCCCTACCTGCAGTGAGTAGATGTGTATGTTGCATCCCCATCCTAGGAAAACTTTTGTGACCCAATAGTTAGACTTAATCAAGTTTTAAAAACTGAGGTTGGAGAATTAAATGGCCCTCGCAGAGGACCTGAGTTCAGTTCTTAGCACAAACATAGTAGATCACAAACTCTCTGTAACTCCAATTCCAGGGAGGCTACCTACTGTCTTCTTCTGGCCCGTCTTGACTCTGCACATACATAGTGCATTTACGTACATGCAGACAAGACATTCATGCATATAGAAAATAAATTTAGAGACAATAAAAGATTCATATGTAGAATATGCCTCACATCATTGGTCCTTAGTGAAATGGAAACAAAGCCACAGTAAGACACCACTACAGACTTCCTTCTACAATGTCTATAAACAAGGATGGTAAGCAACTGAAGGAGCGCATCTGGAACACTCTGTTAGGAATGTAAAAATGAGTCACATGAAAATATACTGTGGCAGTTCCCAATGAGTCACATGAAAATACCCTGTGGCAGTTCCTAAAACAAAAACGTCCACAGAAATGTCCTGTGCTTCAGGCAGAGGTCAAGGGATGACTGAAGGAAGATCGTAGATGTTCCCTAACCTACACATACAGCACTGTATATGCCCCAACAAACAAAACTAAATACACAAGTGTGATAAAAATGAGTTCAAGTATCTGAAAGAGAGCAATGTCTTAAATGGAAATAAAATGACTGATGCCCAGAAGATAACTAAGTAAATGGCTTAATGGACAAGTTCTCCAAAAGCACGGACAGAATTAACAAACACTGAAGAGAAAGGAAGCGAATTTTTAACTTTCTCTAGTACTAACATAACTGATAACAAACTAGACAGAGTGCATAAACATATTTATGTGTGTGTGTATACACATCAGCACATATATCAATTAGAAAGATCAACAACTGCTCACATGAAGTCCCACAACTAAGGAGAACAAGGCAGGAGCACTGAGAGTCCAAAGACAGCTGGGCTACAGAGACCCTGTTTTTTCAACACGTTCTGGTCTCCATGTTTTTCAATGTGCTTTAAGAGGGTAAGGGCTGGTGAGTTTTTCCTTTGAGTTTTTCTGAGAGAAGAGCATGAAGATGAAGGGCAGCTTCTGGGAGGAACTGAGGAGGGGAAACATGAATAAAATATACTGCATGAAAAATTTTTAAAAATTTAAAAACATAAGAGAAAAGGAAAAGAAAACGAAACTTCCAACGAATAAGATACTTAAAGCTACAAGGTAACCAACATCCTAAGAGCACATACAAAACTAAATAAAATAGCTACAAGAGTGAAGGTGATATCTAACAGATGACTCACATTAAAACAGAATGATTAGGATGGCAAATACAAGTAGCCAAAACACTAAGAATGTAACATTTATATAATTCCTGATTGTTTCATGGTTCTTCTTGCTATAAACAGCTTACTGTATATATATGTAATAATATAAGTGTATATGTAAAAATAAAAAATAATTTAAAAAAAGAAACAGAATGATTAATATACATATGAATTATTAGGCCTCATTACTAATCAAGAAGTACAGATTAAAACAAGACGCTGTTATCTTGTCCAGAATTTAGAAGATCAATACAGCAAGTGCCTGGACAAATTAAAGCTTATTAGTGTTGGCAAAGTATACTAGCACTACTGTAGGACATCAAAATTCACATTTGTATTCTCTTGTGCACTAATTTCAATACCTTAAATCAAGTCCCAAGTAAAACAACTATATATGCACAAAAGCAAATATAAACATAATTATGCAGTACTATTTTTGGCAACAAAAAATAAAATAACTAAGTCCATTAAAAAAGACATCCGTTTATAGATACAGTGACTAAGGACTATCAGACAGCAATTAAAAATAATTACATGGCTGAGCAGTGGTGGCACACACCTTTAATCCCAGCACTCGGGAGGCAGAGGCAGGTGGATCGCTGTGAGTTCGAGGCCAGCCTGGTCTACAAAGTGAGTCCAGGACAGCCAAGGCTACACTGAGAGACCCTGTCTCGAAAAACAAAGACAAAACAAAAAAATAATAATAATTACATGGAACTACAGCATTACTGCTGAACGTCTTCCATATGTATTAAAGCCAAACCAAAGCCATAGAGCACTGACAACTATATTTTGTTTTAAGGAACTACATGTCTTTAGAGATAGCAGGTAAAGTGGGGAAGGGTCCTTTATTTGTACATGCTTTCAATTTTTAGATTTATAAATACATACATTATTGTTGTGTGTGTGTCTGTGTTTATGCACAAGAAAACATTATTCACTGGAGTGGAATTACAGGTGGATTTTGTACAGTGAAATGGGTGCTTGGAACCAAACTCCAGTCTAAAAAAAGCAACCAGCTCTCTTACCTGCTAAGTCTTCTCTCTAGCTCCAATTATTATTTTTCTATTATTATTATTTCTGTTTAAGTTACAAATATACAAACTAAGGAGAACACTAATTTAAGTCAAAAATGAGTACATGCTACATCTGCAGCATGTGGGGTTTAACAGTTATTTTAAAAATGTATTCAGTCTTGCCAACAAAGCATTCTGATGGGATAATAATTTCTACCATGGTCCTTAGCTAGAATATAAATGTGTTTCCTGCCTCATGCCTCTCTTTCATGGGAGTGGGGAAGTGGTGTCCCCCATCTACCCCTAATACCCCCACTAGTGCCCCTGCCCTAGCTGCATGCCAGGGCAGCAGGGGACAAGGCAACAAAGCAGAGTGCCATCCTAGAGAGGCACTTGCTTCCTGCCAGCTCTTTCTGCTAAGGGCCAGCCAGCACAAAAGCAAACGCACCTGAATTACAAAGAATGACAGGTGGGCCTCTGCTCCTGCAACAAGAGCTAACACAGCTGGCCCATAACTCAGAATTTTCTTGTTGTTTGTTTGCTTCATTTTTGTTTTAATGTTTTTGTTTTTCCATGATAGCAAAAGTAACTCTATCAATTCTCCCTTCATTGGAGAAAAATTTAAGGCAAGCTAAACTTCTAATACAAAACAATCAAAACTAAGGCATAAAAGTACTAAGCCAATGCTGTTTACATTTCCAGAGATATTACTCATTTATTATATGGAGGGTGTCCTCTTGATCATTTAATGTTTAATTTTCATAAAAAGCAACCTAAAACCATGCCAAACAAAAGACAGTAAACTGAGACAGAACTTATAAACCACTATGAAATTTTTCCAAGTTTTAAAATGCTACACATTTCATTATGTATTCATCTCTCTTTATTTACTGAGTTTACACTGAATTCTATCCATCACAAATACCTCTCGGTATATAAGATATAGAGAAACAGTATAAAAGAAATTGGAGGTCTTCCAATCAGAGCCATTTTTCCCATATGAAACAAGCTTTTGATGATATATTGATGGTATATTATATTAGTTTCTACCACAATAGTCACTTGCTTATTCTTTATGTAGCAAGAGGAGCAACAAATAAGCGCATCAATTAATAACAACACATCATTATATTCCAAGCACACAGGATGGCATCTACCATAAACTAAATGCTTAATAAATGAACTAGGAGAGAACACCACCGCCGGGGCGGGGCTGGGGGGACGGCTCTAGATATGTGCTGTCTAGAGTAGCCACTAACGTGTGAGTTTAGTATCGGCCAACAATTCAATCCCTGACTTATAATAGCCACACCGAATCATGAGCTACATGTGGACAGCCACTACCACTGGACAACGCAGACAGAAAATTAAAGTTGATCTCCTCTTACTCGTGTACATAGAAGCACATGAATTTTTCAAAAAATCTCCGCACCAGGCGTGGTGGCACACACCTTTAGTCCTAGCACTCGGGAGGCAGAGGCAGGCAGATCTCTGCATGTTTGAGGTCAGCCTGGTCTACAGAGCAAGTCTAGGACAGCCCGGGCTACACAGAGAAACCTTGTCTCAAAAAACCAAAAAACAAACAAACAAAAAAGCAAACACTTCAACTTCTGAGAAAGATAAGATTATTAAAACTGAAAGAAACTTTTGATATTGTTTCAAATTTGTAAATTTGAACTCACCGTGAATCTCTTTGATACGCAGTGTATTCTGATGCATTCCGTACTTCAGAATCAATTGCTCCAGATAGTAGAATGTTTTCTTGTGCAGAGTCTAAATATTCATACAGTAAAGAATCAGTAAATTATATGCCAAAAAAGCATTTATAAATATAAAACACGTTATTACCTACAGATATAGCATACTGACTTTTCAAACAAAATACCCTTTAAAATTACCTAACACATAAAATAGGGATGTATTTCCAAAACTGAATGTTCCAGGAACCTAGTATCTGCTTATGCATAAAGAAACAGAGAAGTTTTTATCAGCTATTTATAAAAAACGATAAAATTAAAGATGCAGGATTCACTCATTATCTGTTTCCAGTACCTTCTGCCTGACTTGAATCACAGCCTTCCAGAAATCCTTAGCTTCTACCCTATGGCAATCTCCACACATCTGGGACTGAACAACATAGTCCACCACAAACACTTGCTGAAGGATAGCACCATTCATCACCTGAAAAAGAAAGCAATTGTACTCCTTCACTCTTACAGTTCTGCTCAACAATCAATATTTTAATTAAAAAAAAATGTAGTAAGTAATTCATTTTTTTTTACAAATGCACTAAAGACACCAGTAAGTCAAAGTTAAAATTATAAAACTAAGTTATAATACCTATTTTAGGGCAGGGGAAGGCATACCCAAGGATTAATACAGGACCTCATGCATGCTGATTACTCTACCACGGAGCTGTCTAACAGTGGTTACAGTGTTTAAAAAGGTACACATACTGAATTTCTTTTTAAATTGAGCTCTAGGAAAAGTAGTTAGTTGTGAACATATTCTTTTAAAAATTTGGAGACTGGGATGTATTTTGATGGGTACAGTGCTTGCCTGTCATGCTTCAAGCCTTGGGCTTGATTCCCCTGCCACAAAAAGCTAGGCACCCTGGTACACCTATAATCTCACCACTTGGGAACTAGAAGCAGGATGAACAAAATTCAAGGTCATTCTTGGCTATACACTGAGTTTGAGAACTCTAAAAACTTTGGTTTTTTTTCAAGACCAGGTTTCTCTGTGTAGTCTTAGCTGTCCTGGACTCGGCCTTGAACTCACAGAGATCCATCTGCCTCTGCCTTCCCAAGTGCTGAGATTACAAGGTATGCACCAACACAACCGGCTAAAAACATGTACACATGTACATGATGTGTATTATGCATGTGCATAGATGTATATGACACACAAAGAATACACTTTTAGAAAACATTAAAAAGAAAATTCTCCAGGAGCTGGAGAAATGGATGGCTCGGCAGTTAAGAGCCTTTCCAGAGAACTGGGGTTCAGTTCCCAGCACCCACATCATAGCTTACAACTGTCTGTTAACTCCAGTTCCAGGGGATATAACACTCTCACAGCAATGCTCATAAAATAATATTAAATAAATTATTTTTAAAGGAAAATTCTCCATAAACAATCAAAAATTGCCTTTTAAAATAAAGATAGTCTAAGAGTATATATACACTTGTAGAGAGCTTGCCTGGCATACTTGAAGCCTTAGGCTTGATCTCCAATGCTTCGGGAAAATAGCAGATATAGCCAAATATCCTGATTCAGCTACTATAAAATATAATAATCAGCCAAGTTTTAGAATCAGTTTTTGCTAATGTTTTAATGTCAGATTTTTTTTAATTAATTTATTTTGGATTTTTAAGTTTTAATTTTTAACTATGTATGTGGATGTGCACATGTGTGCAGGTAACCACGGAGGCCAGAAATGGGTGCTAGATGCCTTGAAACTGGAATTACAGGTGGTTGAAAGGTACTCAATACGGATGCTAGGAACTGAACTCTGGTCCTCTGGAAGAACAGGAAGTCTTCTTGACACCTGAGCCGTATCTCCAGACCTGTCATTTGTTTTGTTTTGAGAAGAAGTCGGAGTTTACTGGATAGCCCAGGAAAAGCTTGAACTTGTAATCCTAGGACTACAAGCACTAACAACATATAGATGATAAAAATAAGTGAGGGTTAGACATAGTTGTGCACACCACCTTTAATGCTGGCACTCAGAGGCAAAGGCAGGAGGGCCTCTGTGAGTTCCAGACCAGCCTGGTCTACTTAGTAAAATCTAATCCACCAAGGGCTACCTAGTGAGAACCTATCTTGAAACAAAAACAAAACCTTTAAAGAAACTACTGAACCCACTCATTCTAAGCAATGGTAGCTACTAGTGGCCTAATCATGTCAGATAATCAAAAGATAACAAAAAAGTAACATTTAGATTGTAGTCTTCCTTATAAGCCATTTAGTCCATAAATTAATTTAACTCTCATTACTTGCACTTTAACCATGTTTAGAAAGAAATCAACAGCTTACCTCTTTCTGAATTGTCAATTTAACTTTCAGCCTTTTGGAATGGGGCTCCGTCCAAACAAAGCCTGCATCAACAAGCCGAACCTTTAGTAAAACATTAAGAAAAAAGGAAATGTAAGTCCCACCTGAGGGGTGAGAAGATGAATGAATCCCTCATGAACAGATATTCCCATCAGAAAGGCTTCCTTCAGCAGCTGCTGGGGACAGATGCAGAGACCCACAGCTAACACTAGGCAGAAAGCAAGCCTTCAGGTCCCTTGGAGCTCAGGGGATCCCAAAGAGGGGGAGGAAGGATTGCAGGAGCCACAGATGTAGAGGACATCAGCAGACACGACACCCAGAAGAATCATCTAAACAGGGCTCAAAGAGACTGAAGCAGCAATCATGGAGCCTGCACGGGTTTGCACTAGGTCCTCTGTATGTATGTATGGTTGTCAGCTTAGAGGTTTTGTGGGACTCCTAATAGTGGAAGTGGGGGAGTGTCTCTTACTTTCACAGGCTCTTGGGACCCTTTTCTTCCTACTGGATTGCCTTGTCCAGCCTTGATACGAGGATTTGTGCCTAGTCTTACTGTATCTTGTTTGCCGTGTTTGGGGCTGATATACCGGGGAAGCCTGCTCTTTTCTCAAGGAAATGGGAGAGGAGTGTATCTGGGGGAAAGGGAAGGTGGGAGGGAACTGGGAGGAGTGGAAGGAGGACAAATTTCTGTCTGGATGTATTGTATGAGAAGAGTTTTTAAAAAGGAAAGAAAGGAATATAATAAACGGATTCATAAGATCTTTGAAGGAACATACAATTAACACCATTATATACCATCACTACAAAAAAGAAAAACGGTTTATCACTAAAGCCATGGCAACAACTGCAGCAAATCAAAGGGTAGCCCAATGACTGTACTAGTGAACTGAGCAAGAATTTAAAGTAGTTTTCACAGAGAAAAAAATTACTTGAAAGGAAAAAGTACTGTTCTTCAAACAGAAA
The DNA here is from genome assembly GCF_903995435.1 of Acomys russatus. Lineage (NCBI taxonomy): Eukaryota > Metazoa > Chordata > Mammalia > Rodentia > Muridae > Acomys > Acomys russatus. The sequence continues at coordinate 44,818,939 of NC_067151.1, read as the reverse complement.
TTATACTTCATTAGAAAACTGGTGACTATATTATCCAAAAGAAACCACATTAAAAAAATGCTTCAATTCAAGTTAGTATCTTTCTACATTGGCTGTAGCTTTTTAAAAATTGTTTCCTTTTTAAAATGGACATTTGGGGGGCTGGAGGGATGGCTCAGAGGTTTAGGGCTCTGTCTGCTCTTCCAAAGGTCCTGAGCTCAATTCCCAGCAACCACATGGTGGCTCATAACCATCTATAATGAGACCTGGTGACCTCTTCTGGCATGCAGGCTCACATACACACATAAAACTGTATTAAAAAAAAAATTCAAAGAAAATAAAATAGAATAAAATAAAATGGACATTTAGCCAGGTGGTGGTGGTGCATGCCTTTAATCCCAGCACTCTTGAGGCACAGGCAAGTAGATCTCTGGTCTAAAAAGTGAGTTCCAGGTCAGCCAGAGCTACAGAGAAAAACTCTATCTCAACCCTGCGCCCCCAAAAAACAAAAGAAAGGGGCAAGGGATGGACATTCATTTGAGAAACGTTCACATACTGACTACATAATTGTAACGTTCACTGCGACATCAGAAGCTAAAAACAACTTGCTGTTGTTATTGATAAACTGAATAATGCAGTAAGGCTAGAATGAGAGTTTGGAATAAAGAGACCGAGGAAACAAGACTGAAGAAGGCTTTGTACTAATTTGAGTAGAAACCTGAACTAAGTAGAACCAGAAAAAAAAAAAAAAAAAAAAATCAAGAGCTACGTAAGAGATAGATCTACAGAGTTGGATATCTATATATTATAAGGAGGAAGAGAGCATACACTAGTACAATACTCAAGCATGCAGCTTAGGCATCTAGACAACTGTAGGGTCAGATTTAGTGGAGAACACGCTCCTCATGGTATCTTTGACACACCTAAGTAGATAGGACAATCTGGTCTAGAGGTGCATGAAAAAAACCTGTTAAAGACAGACTAAAAAGTGTGAGCAAGCACATTAAAATTGTCTGGTAAGAACAAGACTAGCCAAGGCAGATGCAGTGCTCAAGAGTAAAACCCACCTCAGCAAATCCCAGGAGTCAACAAGTCAAGTCAGGTAAAAAGATAAGCAGCTTCCTAAGCACTGCTGGACAAAGGCTAAGGACACAGGGTAAAGACTAAGTAAGATAAGTAAGTGCAGCATGAGTGTATGTATCTCCAAATGTTTGTGACGGGACTAGCAGGCCACTCAGTGGTACAGTGCCTGACAAACACGGCAAGGCCTCTGGCTCAATTCCAGTCCTCCCGCCACACACATGCCGAAAAACAGAAGGAAAAGAAAATAGGAGAAAAACAAACAACAGCCACCAAAACAAAGCAAAACCCACACCAAATGACTTTCTAAAACTGAGTTGTTTTATTGTAAAAATAATGATTTTAACTATTTGACCTACCTTACTCAGAGGTGCTTTAATTTTTTTCAGACACAAAGCAAGAAGTTCCCTGGATTCTAAAGCACACTGTACCCATGATGCTGGTGGCTGAAAATATCTGAAAGAAGACAACATACTAAAACCTGCCACTTCCATTTCTACAACAATTTCCACTGATATGCAAAAATAATAGTGATTATTAACCAGGAGTAATACCCAAAGCTACTCTAAGCCTTAACCTGAGGAGAGCAGAAACCGCTGAGACCGGCGTCTTTAGTTCAAAAATAAAATTCTGAGGAAGCCAATCTGTGATTATCTATTATGTATTTTGTTACTTCAATTAGTATAAGTTGCAGCTAAGATGGCTCAGAGGGTAAAAGTGCTTGTTGCCAGGCCTGAAAACCTGAATTCACATGGTGAAAGAAAAGAACAGTCCTCTGTCACATGCATAGTATAGCAAAGTGCACATACATACAAAATGTTAAAAAAAAAAAAAAAAAAAGACAAACCTCCAGTGAGGAAGGCTGGAGAGATGCTCAGTAGTTAAGAGGACTCAAGTTGGGTTCCCAGCACTCACTGTTGGGCAGGTCACAAATGCCTGTAACTTCAGCTCTAAGGGGATTCAATGCCCTGGCCTTTAGGAACACCAATCAGTGCACATAGCCACATAAACATAATTAAATAAAAACAGGTTTGTTTTTTAAACTACAGGAAAGATGTCAATATGCCCAAAATTTCCTTGAAGCCATGCTGACAAACACGTAAGAATTATCTCAAATGACACTAAAATTGCTTATTTTTTACTCCTGAAATGTTTGAAAATCATTTTTCTCACACACAAAAAAGGAAAATTAATACACACACAGAACTGTGTATCAGCAACAGTTTACTCATCAAGTTCTATTCAATTTTTAAGCTGAAAAAATACAAGTTTTCAGGTGATATATGCCTTTAATCCTATCACTTGGGAAGCAGAAATAGGCAATCTGAGTTTGAGGCCAGCCTGGTCTATAGAACAAGTTCCAGGATACCCAAGACTACAGCAAAACCCTGTCTTGAAAAATCGAAATTAATTAATTAATTAAACCTCATCAAAGTAAAATATCAATCCTTTCTATATAGTAAGATTTTTTTAACCCAGTCTTCCAAGGACTAGTACACAGAAGGTAGTTATTAATGCTTGTTAAATACTCTCAAATGAGTTATGTAAATGCTTTCTTGTCATAGTTATTAAATGGTTAAACAGTTTGATTTTTCATGTTTCAAGGTTCAATAAGAGCCACCTGTTCATAAGTACTTTCAAAGACTGTTTTAAATATTACTTAATAAACTCTTTCATTCTCATGAGAAAATTGACTCAGAGAGAGACTGTATCTAACCATGACAGAAAACTAGATGACAAGAAAAACTAGAGGTCCTGATTCTTTGTTTAGTACTTTAAAAACCCTACCCTGTGTTTAATAATAAATATTTATACCAGGCTCATACACTGTAAACTCCCTAAAATAGTACACTAAATTAAAAGTACAGAGATACATTTTGAATTCTTATGGAGGTCCACAGACAACCTCTACATACACAAGGCAAAGTGCTAAACCTATTTGGGAAATTACAGGCATGTACTTTTTATATTCACTGGCAAGTTTTATGCATGCCAATGGACCATGAGATGTAAGTGGCTTGTGCCAACACCTAAAAGAATGAAACTAAAGAATAAAACATCAACTCTCCGAGGCATCATATACAGTCATGTTCAGTATACTTTTATATAAATTATTTTTGCTGTCTTTACCAGACAATGGAAAACACACTATTAAAAGGGCAAATTATTAAATCCTTGGTACATCAACTGAGTAAAAATCAAATCTCAATTGCATATGCCTCTGTGTACCTCTGTGTAATCTCAGCACAGCACAGTGGCTCTCTGTGAATACCAATCTAAGTAAGCTACACAAGTAAGGTACTGTACCTTTGACACTGTTTGCAGAAAGAAATGGAAACCTGCTTTGGAACACCTTGGCTGATGTCAACTTTACTTCGCAAACAGGCCACACAAATATTGGCAGGATTTGGACTTATCGGGACACCACACTCACAGCACAAGCTTGAGAAAAGAAAGCATAAAAGTTTTTCAATTAGATTTTATAAAATTACTAGTCAACGAAACAAAACAAAACAAAAACCAACAAACAAACAAACAAAAATTACCAAAGCCTTCAATTATTCTATGGGGGGGGGGGCAGGGAGTGGGGAAACCTCAGTGGGTAAAGCGCTTACAGCTCTTGCAGTGGACACAGGGTGGATTTCCAGCACCCAAAAGGCAGCTCACAACCATCTGTAACTCCAGCTCCAGGAGAGTCTACCCTCTTCTCAGCTCCATGGCCTCCTGCATGCACGTGGTACACACACACACTCAGGCACACACACAGAAAGTTAAGTATTTAAAAAACAAAAAGCCGGGCGTGGTGGCGCACACCTTTAATCCCAGCACTCAAGAGGCAGAGGCAGGTGGATCACTGTGAGTTCGAGGCCAGCCTGGTCTACAAAGTGAGCCCAGGACAGCCAAGGCTAATACAGAGAAACCTTGTCTCGAAAAACCAAAACAAAAAAACACAAAAACAAACAAACAAACAAACAAGCTGAGTGCGGTGGGAAATCCCTTTAATCTTGTCAGGAAACAGGTAACAAAGATCTGTGAGTCTCAAGCCAGCTGGAGCTTCCTAAGGAGACCCTGTCTCAAAAAAAAAAAGGGGGGGGGGGGGCAGAGAAAGACAATCTTAAAGACAGCGTGAAGAAGAGTCCTGGAACATTGCAGCAAAAACACAAGGTGGGCTACAGTTCTGAAAATGCTTAAACACAGCCCTGGGCAACAGGATGTCGTGCAATGAGAGAAATGTCCTAGTCTCTCATTATCTCCTCTTTAAAGTTGGGAAAGAAAAAAAAAAAAGAAATTAACAATGCAAGTATAGTACACCATGAAGGGTGTAAGAGCCAAGTGTGATGACACAGACCCTGAGTCCCAGCACTTTGGGAGGCTGAGGCAGACAAATCTCTATGAGCTCCAGGAAACCAGGCTTAACATGATGAGACAGTCTCAAAAGTAAAACAGACAGACAAACAAACAAATAAAATACGTACGGTCAGTTTCTCTATCATCGTCTAAATACTAAACTGTTTTAAGACAGTGACTACTCTAGTTGTTCTGAGCATTGCTTCTACAACATTAGGAACAGTTCACTCACTAGGACCCACAGAAAAAGAAAATGTACGTAGAACAAGAACACAGAAAAGGGATGACCACAGGAAGGAGAACAGGGGGAGCACAGTGGTAAGGTAAATGTGAGCACTGTCCAATGTTACATATAGGTATGCTCGTACATAGATATACATGAAAATGTCCTATGAAGCCCGGTGTTTTTATGCTAAAAATAATTTTTAAAAGAAAAATAGACTAAAATACAGTAGAGAAAGAGCATCTGTGTCTACTGAGGCTCTAAACTACGGAAGTATAAGTCTAGTGCACTGGAAGCAGAAAAATGTTATGAGCTGGGCTTGACATAATCTCAGCACTTGGGAGGCTAAGGCTGGGGGAACAGGCCCTTCAAGGTCAGTGTCTGCTACAGGATGCATTCCAGGCTAGCTGAGACTGTATAACAGAACCGTATCTGAAGCACTTTTTTTTTTTAATTTTTTTAATTTTTTTAAAATTGTGAACCACTGACACTGTGGTCCCATGTTGCCCAAAGAACAGTTACAGATCATCTTCCAGCAGGTAGTCAAGCGCTGCATGGGCGTAGAGAGCACTAAGTGTGGCTAGTCTGACAGAGCCGAGATCCACTTTTCTGTCCACTTGTAGTTAATGACTACACACTGCAGCCTCTCTCGAAGGCTTTCAACGCATGCGTTTCTTAGTCGACGTCAAAACGAATTAAATTTCCTACGGGATTAAGACATTTTTTTTCCCTCCCCATTGAGAAAAGACCTCCTCCTCTTCCTACCACTGAAAGTTTTCTCGGTAAGTTTTACAGGCTCATTTTAAGACCTGGAAACTTTTAGGGTTTATAAAAGCGGGCTCTCCACTCACATTCGTCCCGGGCTGCGATCAACGGATTCTGTCATATATTCCATGGCTCTGGACCTATTAAGGGGAGGGAGGATGCGGTTGAAATCACGTCCAGTCTCTTGAGCAGATCAGACCCCGGGGGCTTCTGGGGCGACTCGCACACGGGACCCCGCGCCGCCCTCCCGCCCGCCCCGCGTGCGACCGGCCACTGCCCCACCCCGCGCCCCCGCGCCCACGCGGTCCGCTCGCTGCCGGGGTGCAGCCGGGGGCCCGCGCTCCCTCCTCGGGCCACTGCTGGCACCAGGAGCCGGATCTCGACTCCGCTCAGAACCTACCAGCGCCTGCGTGACAGGCCCAAAACACAAGAAAAGCCGGCAAGTAGCCGGGCCGGGACTCACTTCCAGTTGCCTCAGCCGGCCAACACCACTAGGCAGACCTCGCGATAGGAGGACCGGAAATCCCGCATGCAGGCCGACGCCGGTGAGAAGTGCGGATGGGCGGGTCAAAGAACACACGTGCGGCAAAGGGCGGAGCCTACGGAGGAAGTGGGGTGTGGGAGGCGGGGCGAGCTGTGCAGGTCCGGAACAGTAGCTACAGCTGACTGCGTTACGTAATCGTCCCTCTGGCTTTGACCCGCACGTACCAGGCGATACCTGGAGAGACGGTTCGCACCTGGGTTCACTTTCCAGCACACACACGGTGGGCTCACAGCCATCTAGAGTTCCAGTTGGATAGGATCTACCGCCCTCTTCTTAACTCCCAGGGTACCTAGCCACACAAACTGCAAGCAAAACACTCATATACACAAAATAGATAGGCCTATCTGAAAAATGCCCAATATAAATATCACCATGGACAACCTAAGAATATCAAATCACTGATTACTAAACAGTTGATATCCAAAAAGGCAAAACAAAACCTTTCTCCTATTATTGCAGACACTTGTAAAGAGGCAGCCTCCAGAGCCCAGCCTTCTCGAAGCAAGCCTTCTCCCTTGGCTACCAAGGTCAAACTAGGTTCTTCCTAAGCTTGCAGAGGCATCTCCTACCCTGCCCTTTGAAACGTTTTCCTAATTGTGTGTTAACTGTCAAAAACCTACATCGCCTACAAAGCCCTCACTGCTCACTTGTTTGGTCCCTTGTCACCTTGAGCTCCAGACCAAATGTCTAGGAGGATAAATTAAAAACCTTGGATTCTAGACTGAATGTCTTAGAAATAAAGGCCTTGAGGCCAGGTGTCCTGGATCAGGCCCTGCCTCCAACAGAAACTCTCTTGTTTCCCATAATCTTAAAATTTGATTGGATGACACCAACACTCACCAATGCCACTTTGCCTTGCGGTTTTCACCCTTTAAATATGCAATACAGCTTCCCCTCAGGGAAGGGTTCAGATCCCGAACTAGCCACCTCCCTGAGCTCAAAAAAATAAAGCTTTCATTTTAAGCTTCTCTATCAGAAGTGAGTTTGCTCATCTTCCACTCTGAAGCCAACAACTGGACTTCCTTTGATGGTAAGTAGATAAACGGCAACGGTTTTCACTAAAGGAAGATACTGTTTTTAAAGAAATAATCCGGACATATTTTTCTGAGACATGAACTCACAAAATAGGTGAAAATAAATATACCAGCAACTGTTACAATGTAGTTTCAGAAACTGGTGTCAAAAGGAAGATTCTAAACAATTCTAAGAATGTTTATGTTTACCTGAGTGTTTTGCCTGCGTGTGTACCTGTACTAACTGCATGCTGGATAGCAGAAGAGATCAGAAGGTAGCAACCTGTGGTGAGCCACTTTGTGGGGACTGGCGACTGAAGCCATGTCCTTTGCAAGCACAAGTGCTCTTAACCTCTGAGCCATCTCTTAAGGCCCAATAAAGACATTTGACCAAAGCTGAAGTCATCAAAGCAGAGGGAACCTCAACTGAAAAAAACAACACCATAAGGTGGAGCTATAGGCAAGCCTGTAGGCATTTTCTTAATTAGCAGTTGATGGGGGAGGTCCCAGCTGTTGGGTGATGCCATACCTGGGCTTGATGGTCTTGGTTCTATAGAAAGCAAATTGAGCTCTGTAATGGTGGCTTGTGCCTTTAAACCCAGCACTTGGGAGGCAGAGACAGGCTACCTCTGTGAGTTTGAGGCCAGCCTGGTCTACAGAGGGAGTTCCAGGACAGCAAAAGAAACCCTTTCTCAAAAAAACAAAAAATAAAACAATGATAAAAAACTAGATTGAAGCCAGGTGTGGTGGTGCATGCCTCTGATCCCAGCACTTGGGAGGCAGAGGCAGGCAGATCTCTGTCAGTTCGAGGCCAGCCTGGTCTACAAAGCAAGTCCAGGACACCCAAAGCTACACAGAGAAACCCTGTCTCGAAAAACAAAACAAACAAAACAAAAACAGGTTGAGCAAGCCAGTAAGCAACACTCCCTTCCTGCCTCTGCACCAGTTCCTGTCCTGAGGATTTGGAAGTGTCCACTGAATAGACCCTCTCCGCCCACCCCCCAATTTGATTGTGGTCATAGTGTTTAATCACAGCAATAGTGCTCCTAACAAAGACACAAAGTTACATCCTTCTGAAGACGTTACTGAAGAAAATAAACCAAGAGAAAAAGAAAACAAAAAAACAGTTTCCAGGAATTACCAGTGATGAGAAGCAAGATGCCTTGGGGATCACCTGTCCATCTGTAACAGTTATAGGGCTCTGAGAGAGATTCCATCAAAGAAATAGGAATTGATAACATCTGTAATGTTTTGGAACAGCCTGAGAAGAGATATATAAGGAACTGACAAAATTTCATATTGATCATGGAATTCTATACTAAATCTTACATATAAATCCAACAACTTGGATGAAATAGACCAATTCCTCAAATCCACCAACTAGCAGTACTCAATATAAAAGTATTTGAGCTACTCACTAACTACTAAGGAAATCGAATTTGTAGCTTGAAAAGTCTCCCCATCCCCACCTCCAAACTACCATGTCCAAATCATTTCACTGGAAAATATACCACACGTTTAAAGCACAGGCAAAACAAATTCTACGCACCCTCCACCAGAAAAGAGCAGAGAAAAAAAAAACACACACACACATTCCAGTTCTTTACGGAGCAACTACTATTTCTATACCCAAACTGAAGACGGTACAAAGCACAAAAGTGCATGCCAATATATCCCATAAACATAGATGTAAGAATGACTGAAAGCTGAAGTCGCCAAGGGCATGCTCAGCATGTGTGAGGCTCTGGGTTTAACACACAAGCACCTCTCCCTCAAAGCCCTTATAAAATACTAGCCAGTGTAGTTCAGCAACATTGTAAATTGTATACCGTGATCAACTGGGATTTGTTCGAAGGGATGTAAAACCAGATTGATACTATCAGTATTAGAGAACCAACACATTAACTCCATTAACGGAGTTAAGAGCCTAAAATAGCACACAGCCATACCAGCTAACAGAGAAGAAGCATTTGACAAAATATAAAACTATTTCACAGCAAAAATTCTTTTAAGAATAAGAATGGAGGGCTGGAGAGATGCTCAGCAATTAAAGGCCAGGCTCACAACCAAAAATAGAAGAATAAGACCAGAGGAAATTGTCTCTAACTTAACAAAGAATACAACCTATACTCCCCCTTCAGACTGGGAAGAAATAAAACTGTTTATTCCTACCCCTGTAGGTCAACATGGTAGGAGTCCACCCCAGTGCAATAAGACAAGAAAGAGAAATTAAAAGTATTTACCTAAAATTTTAAATGATAAAGAAAAAGCATTGTCTCTAAAGCATTATTGATTATGTTGGAAATCTCAAGAGAATTTCCTAGAACTAATTAGTGAACTCAACAAGATACCAAGATATTAGAAACACATACAAAAACTGCTTAGATGTAGTTATGTGTCAATGTGAGTGTATGTTCTGCATGTACAAGTGCATGCAGAAGCCAGAAGAGGGCGGCAGATCCCCTGCGGCTGGAGTTACAGGTGGTTTTAAGCTGCCTAACATGGGGCCTGAGGACCAAGCTCTGGTCCTCTGAAGGAGTAGCAGATGCTCTTTGCTGCATCCCTCCAACTGACCAACTCAGCTTTCACCTAGGCCCAGATCCAGGGCTTCAAGTTGGCCCACCCCAACATCCACCCCATGTTTGAACTTCTGGAGCATGTAAATGGGCTAGTCCTCCAGATCCAAAGCTACAGGATCTCCGTGACACAGGGCAACAACAGGATATCTATCCGAGAGGACCTCTGGTGAGAGGTTGCAGAAGCCAGAGGCCTCGAACCAGACCAATGACTCATTGTCAGGAACATTTGCAAGCCAGGAAGTGTGGAAAAAAAGGGCATACTGTGGGACACACCTTGACACAATACAGCTTCCGCCACAAGATGTTTTTTGTTTTGGTTTGGGTTTTCCTATTTTATTTTATTTTTCCTCTAGGGGGTGTTGCAAGGGCAGAGAGCTGATATGAAGGTATGGGGAGATGAGTAGGATTGGGGTGCTTTATATGAAGTTCACAGAGACTCAATAAAAAGTCTTCAAAATTTTTGTCTCATTATAACATCTGTTTGTCTTCCTTATTTGTTTGTGATTGCAAAAACTACTAGGAATCCATCTGAAAGATGTGTCTTGTTCCAATTGTCCTTTATTCCTGTTAGTTTGAACTTCCAAAGGATTTATGTACTTCAAGCCCAGATTGGTGTTTGGATGCCTGTATAAATAGATCATGCCTGGGAAGAATCTCTTTCCGTGTCTGTGCTTTATCATATATTGGATCAAATGAAGAAAACGGACTAAAAGAATGGTTGGACTAATTGTTGCCATGACTGCCTCTGCTGCTACTGGTGGAGTAGCCTGTTGCAGGATATTTGCTCCTATTGTGGTCCCCGAGGTTGTGAACTGTAAAAACCTGTTTCTTGTTTCTTGTTTGGCATGGTTTAGCCCCGACACAGACCTTTAATCCAAGTATTTTGTGTTTGTTGTAAACAAGTGATTAAGGTGTGGTTCAGCCAGCCCTAGCACACACACCTTTAATCCAAAAGCTTTCTGTACACAGGATTTAATAAAGTTACCCTAAATCAAGAGGCGGAGCAAAAAACCAGCTGACAGGGATTAAAGAGCAGGAGAGACTTTGAGTTGAAGGGCATTTAAGACACTTTGCAAAAGTAGAAGGAGCTTTAGCTCTTTCGCTTTCCAGCTCCTTGGTCTTTGGCTTTTGGGGCTTTAAGCTAGAAAGCCTTTGGCTTTGGATTTTTGGCTTTTTTCCTCCTGGGCTGCCAGTTGAGCTAGTGAGCCTTTGGGGCCTTCTCCATCTGGACATGAGTTGAGTAGGAAGGTCAGCTGGGTGCTTTCTCTGCCTCTCTGAGCTAGCAGGTTTTCACCCCAGCATCTGGCTCCTGGGTCTTTGTTTGTAAAATTGAATTAGGATTTTCTTTTAAAACAACAGTAGCCCTGCATCAAAGCATTCAAAATGTACCTTATATTTTAAAATGGCATTCTGAGTCAGAAAAATTATGGAACACTCAAAGACATACACATAGTACGCTGCTTGCTGAAACGACTTAGAGTCAGCTGTGGTTGTGCTGGGTGACCAAGTTGTCAGCCTACAAAGACAATTATCATTAAGCTGTGATTGGAATGTGACTAATTCTGTGCATGGCAATGCGACCTTGTTCCCAGGGACAAGGTTAGAAAACATGTATGAAATCACAGTAACAGTACTCAGGAAATGTTTAAATTAGTCTGATATGAATCACACACTCGCAGAACAAGTGCACGGACTATGTGGTGATGGGTTATTGGGGAGTATTGCTGATGGCTTGGGGAAGTTAGATTCCTTTTTATCAATTTAAGACTACAGCCGGGCGGGCGAGGCAGGCAGATCTCTGTGAGTTTGAGGCCAGCCTGGTCTACAAAATGAGTCTAGGACAGCCAAGGCTACACAGAGAAACCTTGTCTCAAAAAACAAAAACAAACAAACAAACAAAAAAGAAAGAAAGAAAGAAAAAGAAAAGACTACAAGCTCCTTCTATGATGTAAAAGTGTTTGCTTGGTTTTTGTTATTTCTAATGGTCTGCAGTAAAACCTCCCGACATGAAGAAATGACTCAGTGTCCAGCAGCTGCATTCACCATTATGTTGTAGCATATGGCTAAACAAAAAGGGTGAAACGAAGATTTGTTGAACTGATGTCAGGCCTGGATAATGCACTTGCCAGACGTCCTTTGAAAACAAGAAGATGTTTGTCGAGTCTTGGCAGAATACTGCCTTCACACTCCAACAAGTATTTCCTTGGCCAGGCGTCAAGTTTTTCCACATTTACCTTCTAGGAAAATGGTCAATTAGTAACATATAAAAAGCTGCTCCTTCTCCTTTTTTTTTTTTTTTAAGCAAACATTAGATTGGTATCTTACACACTATGTAGTTTGGAAACAAGGCTGCAAATGTATACTTGCATCCCGAATAAGCTGGGTCTTTGCTGTTCCTTGTTTCAGTGTCTGTGCTCTCCTCAACCTCAATCTTTCACAAGATCCAAAATCTAAACCTACACAACTGTCGCCCAATCGCGTATTTTCACAGAGGCGCCCAAAATACACACTGATAAAAAAAAAAAAAAACTCTCTGACAGTGGAGCTGGAGAGATTCAATATCACCTGTATAATAATTAAACTACAAGACAGAAATATCTTGTATCCAGCACAAAAATCAATTCCAAAAAGATCAAAAACCTGAATGTAAAACCTGAAACATGAAACTTTTAGAGGAAAATGTAGTTGTAAAAGTAACCTTTATTCCTATCTCAACTGTTGTCTGGGAGGCTGCTTACTGCCTCCTGCTAACCTAGGCCTGATCCTGGAAGCTTCTAGCCTCCATACGATCTAATCTAGGCCTAGAATGTTTTCAGCCTCTGAGACTTACTGCTTAACAAGCTCACCCTCACTAGTTCTTTCTGAGCTGGTTCAGCTCAGCTGTTCTGGCTCAAACTCTTCTCCCAGCTGACTTATTTGATCTGGCTTCTCTCTTGGCCCGGAATGGCTCTGCTTGGCCTCAAACTCAGCAGTCTGCTCTAATCTCCTGGCTTCTTCTCATTTTCTGCCTCGTTCTGTCTTCACCTGAATTCTCTCTCTGCAACCCATCTCTCTATTACTGTCCTGGTTTAAAAATCAAAAAAATAAACTGTCTCTCTCTGTAAAACTGCCTCTTAAGTACCTTTCTTTTCCTCTCCTCATGAGAGATGGGCATATCTTATTCTGTCAAATCTTATCTGATGTGTCACCTTTTCTGCTACCCAATTAGACATCACTTTGAAACATGGGTGCTTCCTTCTACAAGCTAACTTTACCTTCTTTTAGGACCTCAGCCTGATACTTACTCTATGCCAGGCTTGGCTTAAACTCAAGATCTGCTCACCTTTTTCTCCTGGATTAAAGGCATGTTTGTATTTCAGCTGAATCACATAGACCTAGGTCTTTGGATGTGATCTCTTGCCAGAACAGCCATGTTCTGAATTAACATTCCACTATACGTAGTAAGTGTGCAGGCATGGGTAAGGACTTTAGGAATAAGAGCCAACTGCTCAGAATATAAGATGAGCAACCAACAAATAGGACTTCATATAATTTTTTAAAAAGTCTCCATATTGCACAGAAGACAGTTGATCAAGTGAAGAAATAGCTTACAGAATGGGGTAAAACCTTTTCAAGCTATGAATAGCAAGAACACACAAGAAATGAAGACACAAAAACAAAAACCCAATAAATAGTCTAATGAAATGAACAAATTGTTCACAAAAGATGAAATACAAAATAGTTCACAAAAGAGGAAATACAAATGGTCAATATGAAAAAAGAAGTCCAATCTCATTAGCAGTTGGAGAAATGTGAATCAAAACTACATTAAGATTCTAGTTTACATCCAGGCAGTGGTGGTGCATGCCTTTAATCCCAGTACTTGGGAGGCAGAGGCAGGTGGATCACTGTGAGTTCGAGGCCAGCCTGGTCTGCAAAAGAAGTCCAGGACAGTCAAGGCTACACAGAGAAACCCTGTCTTGCAAATCCAATCTTCCTAATGCTGCAACCCTTTAATACAGTTCCTCATGTTGTGGTGACCCCAAACAAAATTATTTTTGTTGCTACTTCATAACTATAATTTGCTACTGTTATGAATCATAGTGCAAATATCTGTTATGAAGCATATCTGACCTGTGATCCCTGTGGAGCTCGTGACCCACAGGTTGAGAACCACTGCTCCAGTCAGCATGTCAGTCAGTCACTCAGAAAATAAACAAGAGCTGGCTAGAACCTAGACAAAATGGAACTACTTGTGAGCATGGGAACTCCAACATCTGTGAAAATCAGTATGAAGCATTCTAAAAAAAAAAAAAAAACTAGATCTACCCAGTGACCAGGTGTGCCACCCCTGGGCATTGGCTCAAAGTCAACACACCACACAGCATACCATTGTTTTCTGCAGATCCACTCGCAATAGCTAAATTACAGAACCAATCCAAGTGTCCAAAGCAGAGAAGTGGATGAGGAAAATGTAGTTTTTTATGCACAATGGAAAAGATTTTTTTTTTTCTGGCAATGAAGAAGGATGAAATTACTTGTAACAAAATGGATGCACCACCAGGCAATCATTAAGCCAGCTGAGCCAGCTGCAGAAAGGCGAACGTGAAGTGTTTCCTCTCATTGAGACATGGTGAGCAGCAGAAAAAGGTTAGAGGAAATCTTCATGCTGGTTACCCAGGACAGCTTTAACAGTCTCGCTAAAAAGGGCTTAGAATCACTGAGTTTTGCCTGGACTACACCCGGGCCCGTCTGTCTCTCTTGAAGTCTAAAATGCAAGTGTGATATCCAGAGGATATGCACAGCAGCCGCGAGAAGTCTTCATGACAAAAAGCAGTAAGGGCGAACGCCAGCACGTTAAGGCATACAGCCCAAGAATTGACATCTTGGCAGTGTCATTATTCCCAGGCACGGACCCAGGGCTCCCCACATTCACATTGGTGTCAGGGGATAAAAGACTTTATTTTCTTAAGCCACTGTGACTAGCCTTTCTATTTCTTTTTTTTTTTTTTTTTTTCAAATGTATTTCTAACAGATCTTGACAACCACAGGAGCTTCTCAGAAGAGATGTTGTGCTTTTTGCTTATATTACAGCTGTCATGGGAATAAATCATATTAATGCTGCTCAATATTCTTTGTGTGGTTCAGAAACCAAATTTCTTTCTTTCTTTCCTTGTTTTTATAGCTTTTTGTTTATTTGTTTTTGTTTTTTGAGGCAGAGTTTCTCTCTGTAGCCTTGGCTGTCCTGGACTCTCTTTGCAGTCCAAGCTGACCTCGAACTCACAGCGATCCTCCTTCCTCTGCCTCCCGAGTGCTGGGTGTGTGCTGGGCTCAGAAACCAAATTTCAAATGCTGCCTTTCCTTCAGGTCTTCTCAAGTGAGTCAGCAGTGTGTGTGTGTGTGTGTTTTCTTGTTTTAGATGTATTTGTTTTTATTTTATGTGTCTAAGTGTTTTGTCTATGTGTATGTGTACCGTGTACATACCGATGGCCCTCAGGGGTCAGAAGAAGGCAGCAGATCCCCTGGAATGGATAGTTGGGAGCCACCATGTGGGTGTTGGGCACGACCCAGGACTTCTGCCAGAATAGAAAGTGCCCCTAACCACTGAATCATCTTTCCAGGTCCTATAATAAAAATTAATAGTCAAGGAGAATAAGAAACACAAAAGTGTAAAAAAAAATTCTGTTTATCTTTTTTTAAAATCGAAAAAAGCCAGGAGAGGTGGTACATTGCCTATAATCTCAGCACTCATGGAAGCAGAGGCAGGTGGATCTCTGTAAGTTTGAGGCCGGCCTGGTCTACAGAGAGAGTAAGTCCAGGACAGCCAAGGCTACGGCTACACAGAGAAGCACTGTCTCAAAAAAAAAAAGAGAGAAAGAAAGAAAAAGAAAAGAAAAGAAAAAACTGCATTTATGTTATAATCAGACTTGTCAGTCACTTTCTTTCCTGGTTAGTTTTATGTCAACTTGACACAAGCTAGAGTTATCTGAAAAGAGGAACCCTCAATTGAGAAAAATCTCTATAGGATCCACGCGGGGGTGGGGGTAGGGAGTTGGGGGCAGGGCTGGAGAGATGGCTCAGTGGTTAAGAGCACTGTCTGCTCTTCCAAAGGCCTAAGGTTCAGTTCCCAGCAACAACGTGGCAGCTCACAACTGTCTGTAACTCCAGTTCCAAGTGATCTCACACCAGGGCACATAAAATAAAATTAAATAAATTGGAGGTGGGGGGGGGACTCTAAAAACAAATTAACTTTTAAAAACTCCATGTCGGGCATTTTCTTCGTGATCAGTTTGGGAGTGCCCAGCCCACTGTGGGTAGTGGCATCCCTGGGCTGGTGGTTTTAGGTTCTATAAAAGAGCAGGTTGAGGAAGCCATGGGGAGCTAGCCAGTAAGAGTAAGCAGCACCCTTCCACGGCCTCTGCATCAGCTCCTGACTTCAGGTTCCTGCCCTGTTTGAGTTCCTGCCCTGACTTCTTTCGATGATGAACAGTGATGTGGAAGTGTAAATTGAATAAACCCTGTGCTCCCCAAGTTGGTTTGGTCATGGTGTTTCATCATAGCAGTAGAACCCCCAACTAAGACACTTTCTTAATTGAGTCAGGCTTTTGTTGTAGCTCACACAGCTCAGAATGTTCTCAATGAGTTTAACTATTGCCACCAATAGTGTAGGGCTTACTGTTTGCACACGTCCATTTAACTCATCATGTGCTGGCCGGTGACACCGCTCACTGCTCACACTACTGAATGTTCATTCAGAGCTGAAATAACTCAGCCTCTTCTCCAGCCGTCTCAGTGCACATGAATTGGTGGTGAACTCTTGGATTTTTCTTTGCCTTTTTGTGAATTTACAATTTATCCTCCTAACTGGATCTTAAGCCCCTAGTAGAGGGAGGGAAAAAAGGATAAGGAAGAAAAACTGGTTTTCTTAGTACACGTTAGACACCTTCCATACAGCGTTTAATGAACTGAATTGTCACAAACTCAACTCCAGGGCACTGCCTCTCAACTCACCGACTCAACTGAACTGCCTGCAGAGAACTGACTAGAACCTAGAACCCAGAGATCTGCCTCTCTAACACTCTCTCTCTCTCTCTCTCTCTCTTTCTCTCTCTCTCTCTCTCTCTCTCTCTCTCTTTCTCTCTCTCCTGAGTGCTGAGATTAAAGTCATGTACCACCACACCTGGACCTAAGCTTTTCTCTGCCTGAAACTTGCTCTATACCAGGCTGGCCTTGAACTCAGAGATCTGTTTGCCTCTGTCTCCTAGGATTAAAAGTATTTCTGTATTCCAACCGAATCCTACAGACCTAGAGGGTCTTTGGATGCGATGTCTTGCCAGAGTAGCCATGTTCTGAATTAAAATTCATCTACACAGTAGAATCCTGGCAGTGGCCATTCAACTACTTTTATTTTTTATTAGTGTTTATTTTTTTCTACAATGTCTTAGCTATTTTTCTATTGTTGTGATAAGACACCATGACCAAAGCAACTTAAAGAAGAAAGAATATATTTGGGACTTGCAGTTTCAGAGAGTGAGTGCACGGCCATACTGGCAAGGAGCATGGTGGCAAGGAGGCATGGCACTGGAGTAGTAGCTAAGAGCTTACACCTTAATACAAGAGCATGAAACAGAGAGAGCTCACTGGGAATGCGGCATGGGTCTTTGAAACCTCAGAAGCCAACCCTGGTAACACTTCCTCCAATAAGGCCACACCTCCTAATGCTTACCAAATGGTTCCACTGACTGGGGACCAAGCATTCAAATATATGAACCTATAGAAACCGTTCTCATTTAAACTGCCACCTACAAGTTTATGAGTTTTATTATGACATTTTCATTCATGCATATCATGTGCTTTGTTCATATCTACTCCTTATTACAACCCTTCCTCTTCCTACTGGTGCCTTGATGTTCTTAATCATCCTGTGCATATCAGAAAACATCATATACTTGTCATTCTGGGTCCAGATCACTTTCTTTAACTGGATAATCTCTAGTTCCCACCCACTTTCCTGCAAATAACTTGGTTTTCTTCTAAATGGCTAAATAATAGTGTGTGTGTATGTGTGTGTGTGTGTGTGTGTATTATATTTTTTTCCTCTATCCATTCATGACAGATAGGCATCTAGACAGATTCACTTAACCTGTGGCTAGTGCTGCAATAAACATGGGAATGCAGGTATCAGAAAGGCATGCTGACTTTGAGTCCTTCAGATACATCCTCTGGGTGATCCAGCTGTGAGATAGCTTTTTTTTTTTTTTCCTGAGTTTGAGGAACCGCCAAATGCTCTCCACAGCAGCTCACTAGTTTACATTGCCAAAAGCAGGGTTTGGCTTCCCTTTTCTTTGCATCCTTGCCAGCACTTGTATTTTGTTTTGACTTTGATGAAAGGCATTCTGATTAGGAGATTGTATTTTGTTTTTGAGGTGTATAAATAATCTCTTCATTTTTAAAAGCATAATTTCACATTCTTCATTTTTAAAAGAATTTGGTCATAATTATAAAAACAGAACAACAAAAAATGCCAGTTTAAAGAGACATTGCTTCAATAATTAGGAGGGGGTGGGAATATAACCAGGATGGGCTCCATTTACATTTTTTCTTCCCCAATTTTAGTAATTTAACACACAGTTCTCACATTGGTACACTACGTACCAAATCTAATTCATGGGATTTTTTGTTGTTGTTGTTGGGCCTAACATAGGCTTTTAAAAACTTCAATTAGTTAACCCATCATCTAATGCTCCTGTTTATAAGCAATAGAAATGGACCCCAGCTAATTTAGCAGAAAAAAAATTGTGAATTTAATTTCAGTAGATCCCAGAACCCAAGGGAGTGAAAAAAGCAGACTAGACTTAGAGTCCTGCAACCAGGAACACTAGCCAAAATCGTGCAGCTGGCCAACTCATCATGCCTAGCTTCCACCGTTACTATGCTCCTGTGATACATGGGCAATGGGGCCCACTGTAGAAAATAGCCCATGCTACAACCTGACACACTGCCTGTACCGCTCAGCTGTGTAGCCATTGAAGGACTCTTTGCAGGCCCTGCTTCTTTGCATCATTTCCCCCACTAGTTCAGGGGAGACAAATCAAATCTACAGAGGGGAGATGATGATGTCAGCGGAGGGGGGGTTAACGATGACATCATCAGGGGGAGAGATGATGATGTTGACAGTGGAGGGGAGATGATGATGATGTCAGCAGAGGGGAAATGATCTGAGCAGAGCAAGGTGGTTGGCCAAGAGAGGGTGAGTTGGGCCACCACTTCCTCTCAGCCTGTTTTTTTAATTTTTCCCTTGTTAGTTTTTAAATAACTTCCTGCTACTCTGGCACTTCTTTCCCTTTCAAGTTTAGAGTCCCTAAGCAAGCATAGTAATTGGCACATTCAGAGCCAAAATTAACACAGTCGGAAGCACTGAGTTAAGAAGTCTAATAGCCGGCTGTTCTTGGTAAATATTTATTAGGCTGCTTTTTAGATCCTGGTAATGCGTCTAATAAATATTTATGAATGTAAAATAAAGAACCCTAAATGGCCATGACTACACTCATCAAATATTTCTTTAAAATTCAAAATTAGCTCCTGAATAGAGTCTGCAAGTGCCTTGAGAAAACCAATTAGAACCTTAATCCCTTAAGTGGAGTGATTTTGCTTCCCTGCTTCATTACGAGGCCTCTGTGCTTGCTGGTCCATCAGCTGCACTGCCAACCGAGACCCTACTCCAATAACCTATAATCCATACAACAGTGAGCAATCAAACAGCTCAGGGAAAATTTGCTTCATTCAATCAATTCTTGGATAAACTCATTAATTTTCTCAGCTTCTGCGAGGATAAGTGGCAGCCCAGAATTTGAGGTTTATTTGTCAGTGGCTTGGCATGTAGTCAACAGCCTTAATTTCACATACAAAGAACCTTTTTTAGCTGCAAGATTGTGTGTGTGTGTGTGTGTGTGTGTGTGTGTGTGTGTGTGTGCACGCACCTATTCATGGCATAACAGACTTGACTTATTCTAGAGTCTTAGCAATTCATTTATCACTGAGGGGCATGTTTCTGCTTCTTTTAAAACGGGGCCCATCCCTAGAAGGGAGGATTGTAGATCATAAATAATTTTCGCAGTGCTATATTCCAAAAGATTAAATGCACTAACTTTATATTCCATTGGTGTTTAATGAATATTAATATGCTTTGAGCACCGAGAACACAAATCTGTTTTCTCTGTGAAGCCCGATCCACCTTGAGCTTTGTCTTTCTCATCAATGAAATGGGATTAAACAGATCATATCTTTGTAACATTGGTAATGGCAGGTAAGAAAATATTTGTAGCTGTAACTCCTAAGATAATGCTTGTAAATTTGCCTGGAAAGATGCTTAACATAGGTCACTATTCAATAAGTAACTCGTCTTTTGCAATGCAGTGTGGAAAATGGCTGTCTCGTTACTATACAAACAGATAATCAATGACTAGGGAAGATACTTTTCATTCTTTCCTCAAGGATTTTTTCCTTTTTTTCTTTTGTCAGCCTTAGTATCTTAGGATTTGGGTTGATTAGCGTGCTGTCATATTGAGTTGCATCTGTCTCATAAAAGCCTCTGAGTGACCTTGGTCTGTCCCCCCTCTCCCCCCATATAGTGTCCCCATCACACTAAAAACATGAAAAACCCTTAGAGTGGTACAGAGCTGTATGAACAGACTTTTGCCATCAGCACTGGCAATTTACCTTCATCCTTGATGTTAGCCTGAGATCAACCAGGTGAAGCAGCTTAGATGAAATCAAATCACGATGTAATAGCTTTCTCTTTCTGACTCAAATTGTGGTAATCCAGCTGTGTTAAAACTGTCGAGACACCTCTCCCCCAGTAAATTGGACTGTGGCATACTGGAGCCATCTGTTTTCGCCTTTCCTTTCTTTTTCTTTCTTCTTCTTTTTTTAAAAATTTTTTTATTTTTTATTTTTTCATTTATATTCTCACAGGGGAACTGAATTACGCCCAAACTATAAGTCTGAACCTGTGAATTAAGTTTACAGCTGTCCCATGGGTGACCTCCAGAGCCATGGGTGACAGATCCTTGCTCTAGTTCCACAAACACGAAATTCAGGATTATTCTTTCTGGCCCAAGCTCTGTTAGCTTGGAGAGTTTGAGAGTAACAAGCAAAGGAATAATACCTCAGTGGGTAAAGGCACTTGTTGCTAAGCTGACAACCCGAGTGCCGTCCCCGGGGACCACGCGCCAGGAAGAGAGAACTGTTTTTTGCAACTTTCCTCTGACCTCCTCCACACACACACACACACCATGGAATACACATGTCATATTTATACATGCATGCATATATGTGTGTAATAAAATGTTGCCAGGAGCCATAGGACCTTGCCTGACCTGCCCCAGTGGCTGAGAGGCCCTGCTGGCTGAAAGCCACAGCTGTCTGCATACTTGAGATAATTATTCTGCCTGGCAACCACAAAAGATCCAGCCTGACCTTGAGAAAGAGAACATTCGGATCGCGACTTCTGAATAATCGCCCCACTCCACACCTGCTGCCCTTGGGCCTGGCCCAGAAGATTTTGTAACTTTCCACTGCATTCCTTCCTACCCCCGCCCTCCCAGAAGCTCACTTTAAATTTGAATACCCCCTTACAATAAACGGCTCTTGACAAGCAATGTTTCCTTGGGCCCCTGTCATCTCTCTCGCCCATTTTTTATTCACAGGTCGCGACCCTCCTTGCCGCTCCACGAATAACTGAACCCGCGGGTCGGGGAAAAAATGTTTTAATTAATTAACAAAAGGCTGAGAAGCTGGCTCAGTCAGGAAAATTGATCGATGTGCAAGTACAAGGATGTGAGTTCCATCTCCAACACCCATGTAAAAGCTAGACATGCATTCCTGATGTCCCATTGCTGAGGAGGCAGAGGCAGGAGGATCACTGGAGCTTCCTAGCCAACCAGCCTAGCCAAATTGGTGAGCTGATTCAGTGAGTGAGTCTGTCTCAATAATAATAATAATAATAATAATAATAATAATAATAACAACAACAACAACAACAATAATAATAAAGGCAGAGAGTGACTGATAAAGACCCTTGACTTTGACTTCTTTTTTCCATACTCACATGTACACCATACATGCATATGCATTCACACGTACACACATGTGCACCCACCACACACATGAGCACATATACACAAGAGAAAGAGCATTGAAGTTTATTTAGATGTGTATGTGTCATGAACCCCACTCCTATAAACGTCATATATATTATGAATACTCTAGTAAGAAAGGTACACATGGCAAGCAGTGGTTGTCTCCAACATACATACACCAGCAAGGCTTGTGTCCCGGGCTGCTTTAGGGTTGTGTTTGCAAGGTTAGGTCACTAAACTGGACTGTCCGTGAAGCTTGGAAAGAAGTTCTTTGCTCATAATCCCCATTCCCATTTGTGTGTCTGCTGTCACGGGCCACTTGAGGCGCCCTAGAGTGTGAGCGCCTCTGTCTGCTAATAAGGAATGGGATCTGAGCTCTACTACATATGCTGGCTTCTTTGACTCCCCGAACCTTTGCATCTATAAAGTTTGTATTATAGCTAGATATGCTGGTGCACAGCTTTAATTCTAGTGCTGAGGAGACAGAAGCAGGGGGAGCTTTGTGGTTTCAAGTCAGCCTGCTCTACATAGTCCCTTCCAGGGCAGCCCAGGCTATATAAAAAGACCCTGCCTTAAGAAAATAAAAGTGGAAAAAATTATTGTTTTAGGTTGGGCATGGTGGCGCACACCTTTAATCCCAGCACTCAGGAGGCAGAGTCAGGCGGATCACTGTGAGTTCGAGGCCAGCCTGGTTTACAAAGCGAGTCCAGGACAGCCAAGATAACATAGAGAAACCCTGTCTCAAAAAACAAAAACAAAACAAAAATTCTTGTTTTATTCACCCAAGTGACAGCTTTGTCTCAATAAGTATTCAAGATGAGCCTTTGCCAAAGAGGTGTATACGCAGACTCAAAGGTCTACATAAATTCTGTGACTGCCAATTACTGATTAAGAATTGACTTTCTTTTCGCATAGAGGATTGGGCCCAAATCCTGTGCATGCTCGATAAATACTCTGCATCCTAACCCATGGTTTGTTTGTTTGTTTGTTTGTTTGTTTGTTTGTTTTTGAAGCGGGATCTCAATTCTCTAGCCCATTTTAGATTTTCACATATCCTTTTTTATAATATTTTATTTACCCTTTGAAATTTTCACATATGTATACAATGTATATTGAACCTATCCCCTCCCAGTACCTCAGGATCTCACCAACACATCCTTATTCCCAACCTCATATCTTCTTTTAAATTTTATTTTAAAAATTGCATTATCTGCATTATCCTTACTTTTGACTCATTGAGCTTAATTAGTACTGCCCACATATGATTGCAGGTGATGTCATCCACTGGGACAGCCACTCTACCCTACCCCAAAGAAAAGTGACTTTCTCTCCCTCAGTGACCATCAACTGGCAATAGCTCTTTAGCTAGGAGTGGGGCCTTAGTAGCCCCTCCCCTATCTACACTGGGAGTTTTCACTGGCTAGTCCTTGTGAAGGGCTTCTGTGACTACAAGAGGAAACCACATGTCCGGTCCAGAAGCCAGCATTCCACAGCCCTTCCTCCTGGCCTCGGCAATACTCCCTAAGCCTTAGGCTTCGGGGAGGCAAATTGCCATAAGTGTCCCATCTGCGGATGAGCACTCACGGCTGCCTAGTCTCCATACGTTAAACAGTATGTGAGTCCCTACATTACCACTACCCATTGCAAGAAGTGGCTTCTCTAAGCAAGGCTGAGAGCAGCACAACTGCATGGATAGAAGCATAAGTAAACTCAAATTTTATTTTCATATACCTCCCCCCAAGACAGGGTTTTTCTCTGTGTAGCCCTGGCTGTCCTGGAACTTGCTGTGTAGACCAAGCTGGCCATGAGCTCATGGAGATCCACCTGCCTCTGCCTCCCAAGTGCTGGAATTAAATGCATGTGCTACCACTGCCCAGCCACATATTTTATTTTTAAAAATCATGTTAAGTATATGCCTGTGTGCCTGTATGCCACATGTATATGCATGATCATGAAGACCAGAGGTGTTAGATTGCCTGGAGCTGGAGCCAACTGGTTGTGTGCCAACTGGCATGGGTGCTAGGAATCGAACTCTGTCCTCTCGGAGGACTCATAACTGCTGAGCCATCTCTCCAGCCCCATTTTCACACACTCTTCAACTAAGTTCTGTGAGGCAGCTCACATGGAGGAAAAGTCTAGGGCAAAACAGGCATAAACATTTATGAAATGTGAAATGTGCTGGAGGGATAAAGCTTCAGGAGGGGCTCGCTCTGTAGTCATAGTGTCTAATGTCATTTGGATGAAAGACTTTAATCTCCCTTTGAAACTACTGCCATGCTAATGTAAAGACCTGGGTATAGATGGATGAGAATTAATAATCCCTGGGAAAGATTTTTTATCTGCGGGGTATACTGTGCAATTCACTCCTGCTCAGCAGAAAGCTGCCCATTCTGTCCAACACACACACACATACGGCCGATGGCGTCTTCACTCTTCAACCGCTCAGTCAACCATTTATCCAGATCTTTACACCGAGACTCTCTCTGCCCTCTCTGTTTTATCAGCTTGCAGCTGATTTCTCTTCTCTGTAAGGCTCCAGGCCAAAAGATAAAAATGGACAAGGTTGTTTTGTCCTAGAAAACTTAAAAAAAAAAAAAATCTATCCTAGTTTCACTTTATGTATATGAATGAGGGCATTACCTGCATGTATGTAAGTGCACCACATATATGCTTGTTCCCTACAGAGTCCAGTACGGGGACCCAGGGGACCCAGAACTAGAGTCACAGGTGATTGTAAGCCACCAGGTGGGTGCTGGGAACTAAACAGGTGCCCTTAACCTCTGAGCCTTCTCTCTAGTCCCTGTCTCTTTGACGGACCTCTTTTCTCTTATTAAGTCTTATGGGGACGATGTAGCATTCTATTTAGATATAACTCTATCAACATAGTTTAGCTTCATGAAAGATTTAGCCTTTTAAGGATGGTACAGGTACTTGGTAAGGGTTTTCTTTCAGCCCTTTGCTGATTTATGGAGCCACCCACACCGCTGTTCTGCACGAGAAAGGACTGAGTCACAGTAAGGGAGGAAATGCCTTGTGCAGGAGCCTGGTGTGAGATAGTGAACCACTGTCGCTCAGCTTACAGACTTCTACATCCCAGCTCCTTCAGATACAGTTAAATGATGTATTTTTATTTTTGAATTGTCGTGTGGGTCAATTTGCTTTTAAAAATCTGAGGAATGAGTATTGTAAAGTAAATTATTAAAATCCAACACACACCAAAGGGTGCACAGACCTTCTGAACCTTGATGAATTTTCTCTAAGTGGAATGCCATAAGCAGCAATCAAGCAAGAAAAGGTACAGGACCAAGACACTGGTTCTCCCATTTTCCCCAGCCTCAGGAGGTCATCACCACTTCTGTAGTGTTTACGTTACAGATCATTTTTGCCTATTCTGAATTTTATGTAAATCTAAACATATAGATGTCAACTCATGGATCTGGCTTCTTTCAGTCAACATTTCACTTATGAGATTGATCTATGTGTCTAAGGGTGACAGTTTGATCACTGTTGTTAAATTCGGCATGGTTCATTTCCTTTAATTACTGATGGATTTCACACTTACTTCCATGTTATGAGGGCTGTTATGAACAGTGCTACTGTGAACACTCGTGTAAACGTCTTTGATGAATACATATGGACATTTCTACTATGCAGAGACCTAGGCAAAGAATTGTCAGCTCATGGAATTTTCCCTTTTTCTCTGGCGGATTCAGCAGTATGCCGTAATTGTGTCATGATGACTCTTAACAATTTTGAAAGTTGGTTGTTAAACACAAACTATTTTTTTAAATTAAGCCCAGTTAAATATATTCAAGTATAGCAAAGGTGATAAATATTCAAATCAACTTTGCCTCCTTCCTGCATTCACCAGTGGGTCACTGTGCATCTCCTTGGGTGTACCATGTAGTTAATGTAAAATGACTACAGGGAGTATTTAGGGATGGGAATTGGAGAATGCTGCTGATTGAGGCTCAGTTTGCTCCTTTGTTGGTTTATGTAGACTTCTATTGATGAAGAAAATGTCAATACCACATATTAAACTCAAACAACATGTCATGTTTACAGAATGTTGTGAATAACAAAGATTGACAAACATTGTTTGAATTGCTACTTTAGATGTGAACACATGAGTTTAACAAAATCAACATGGAACATTCTAGAACAGCCAAAACTGTTGGGAATTCACACTAAAGAGTACTGTGTATTAAAATAATATAAAACTGTCATTGTTTACAAGCTTGTGCTTCACAGCTGAGCCACATGGTCATTCACACATTATCTTCTCCTCAGCTTCTGGAAAGTCTATTTACCAACATGTCTAGTTGCCGTAACACAGTGATTGTCTGCAACAGGCCTGTACTGAGTGTATGGGTTGTGCGGCTTGGGCCTCATAACTCTGACTAGGGAAGTCAAGGGAGTAAAACAAGGACAGACCCAAGAGATTCAGTCAGAATTTTCTAACTTACCGCAGCCTGGAAGCTCAGCAGTCTATCAGGTACAGCTGGGGGGGGGGGGGGGGGGTAGGGAGCTCAGGGACAGTAGGAATCTCAGTATGTGAACATCCCAGAAGAGGAAGCAGCAGTTGCTAGTCTTTGCACACAGTATCCAGCGATTCACAAACACTCATACCCTCTACCACCCTTCCTGAGCCTGACCATATAGGCAGCCAGCTTTGCCAATGTCATGTGGGTCTGAGGCCTTGGCGTCTTCACATGACTGCGCCTATGTGAAAGATACACACTCATACTTAGCACTTCACTCACTTGAGTTTTCCTTCACTGGGGGCCGGGGGAGGGGAGGCGGGAGTGGGACTGGCGCTCGGGTGAGAGGACACGTTTTTTGGGAGCTGCATTCAGGTTGTCAGGCTTGCTTGCCAGCCAGCTGTGTGGTCTTACTGGCTCTGTCAAGAAGCCCCTCAATTTTCCTTAGTTCTATCTTTTCTGTGGTGCTGCTCAGTGTTCTTGGTTTGCTATTTGAGAAACATTTGCTGACCTCTAGGTTTCTGTTTCCTTCTAAGAGTTTGCTATTTTACTTTTCTTTTTCTTTTTCTTTTTTTATTTTTTTAAGACAAGGTTTCTCTGTGTAGCCTTGGCTGTCCTGGACTCACTTTGTAGACCAGGCTGGCCTCGAACTCACAGCGATCCACCTGCCTCTGCTTCCCGAGTGCTGGGATTAAAGGCATGCGCCACCACACCCAGCTCAACTATTTTACTATTCTAAAGGTTTTAAGTACTGCTCACATCCACATGACCAGTCAGTAAATTTGGTACCCGAGTCACTTAAGTTGCAATGTTCAGCATTTGCTATGGCATATATAACTCCATTGCAGTGCTAGTCCCAGTATCAGCTGCCCTATTCTTCAGAGAATCTCTCCAAACAAGATATTATTGCAACACTTAGTTTGACTCCTTTGACATTCGGATCTGCAGTCCTCCTGGAGAGGAGAGGTAGGATAAGATAAAAACGGAGATTTATTTTGTTTGTGCCTATGGCTGTCCAGTCAACTCTGAACTAGTTATTGAAAAAGGAAACCGTTTCCTCTTGTATTTCAGTGCTTGCTTTGTCACAGCCCAAGGAGTAATGTGAGTCTCGAGGGACCACTTGTAACCAATGGCGCAGTGAATTTTAGCATTTTACACGTATTTGCCACCCTAATTATGTCAATATTTCATCCAGAAGAGATTTTCTTTCCAATGGTTAGAGGATAAATAACACATCTCACCTCATAGTTTCAATGCTTGTTGATTTCCATCTTAAGCAAGACCCCAGGCCTCTGAGAGTGTTGCCCCATCCCCACCCCCAGCAGCTGTCAGTCTTTCTTGAGCACACTGAAGCTAGAAGCTATCAGTTAAACATTTCTATCTTCCTTTAATAGACACATACCATTAGACCTCCTGATGGCTCTGCAAAGTATGTTCTTTCTTAATACTAAAGCAATCTCTTTTAGAAAAGTAGATCTGTTTATTTGGATAAGTGGTAAGAGCACTTGCTACACTTGCAGAGGACCCAGCTCTGATTCCCACAGCCCATAAGGCAATTCACAAGTGTCTGTAACTCCAGTCAAAGGGAATCTGATAGATAGATAGATAGATAGATTCAGATAAAGAACTAAGGCAATAAAACAATAAATAACTATAAATTTTTTTCCAAGTATATTCTGGTAATACTAGATTTTGATTCTCTCTGGGACATCAGTATTTACTTACCAGAAAGAGTAGATTGAGTGACAGATATTATTTTTAAAATTCAATATTCTTTTCTTTTTATATTTTTAAAGGATTTGTTTATTTATTTAATGTATATGAGTGCCTTATCTGCATGTACACCTGCATGCCAGAAGAGGGCATCAGTTCACATTATAGATGGTTGTGAGCCTTCATGTGGTTGCTGGGAATTGAACTCAGGACCTTTGGAAGAGCAGGCAGCACTTTTAACCATTGAGCCACCTTAACAGCCCTTTTTAAAAATTTTTAAATGAAATGTATTTATTTGTGTGGGGGCACTGTGTGTCTTCCTGGAATTGAACTCAGTTCCTCAATCTTGGCAAGTGCCTTTACCCACTGAGCCATCTTGCTACCCCACAAATACTATTTTTGAATAAAGAAAAACACAGATTTTGGTGACGTGACAACTTACAAGATGATCTTTTTTATAGAGTAATGAATCCTGAAGCACTTTAAGTAAATAAAATCCTTTCAAGAATAGATAATTTGGGGGTCTGGAGAATAGGCTCAGCAATTAAGAGCCCCTGTTGCTTTTGCACAGGGCCTAGGCTTGATTCCCAGTACTCATATGGTGGCTCACAACCTCTCTTATTCCAGTCCCATAAATTCCAACACCCATTTCTGGCCTCCTTGGAACAGACACACATACAGGGCACCTAAATACATGCAGCCAAAACACTCATACACATAGCAATAAAAATATATATAAAAGGATATTTTGAGAACAAAGATCTGTGAGGAACTTAATTTCTAATTCTCTTTTTGGCTCTGTTGCTCACAGCAAAGACAATAGCTTCCCATCTCAGCTGAACATGTGGAGCACTTAACACAACAAAAATTCTCACTCTTTTGATTCGATTGTAGAGAGACTCTAACCTCCACAAGGGGGCATCTTTACACCATTTGGTCTCTGGGAAAAGCAGTTTTTTTCTTTGATGTTACTTTACCTTTTAACAGCACCTGGATAGAACTCAGAAATCCACGATGTGACATAACCCAGGCCCAGAAAAGCAAATGTCACATATTCTATTACACGTTCTAAGTTCTAAGTTTTACGTGCGTGTTTGTGTGGCAATGAGTGAGCTTGTGACACTAGAAAGGAGCCCAGGAGAGGAAAGGAAGAGTTCTAAGGAGGAAGGGCAGAAGAGCAATAGAATGCTATGGAAATAAGTGCAGGGAAACACTGGAGGAGGAAGAATTTAAACAGGGATGAAGGTCAGGGAGATGGGGGTCGGAGGTCAAACAAAACAAGCGCATATGAAAATTCCATACAGAGGCTTATTAATCTACATGCTAATTAGAAACAAGCAAACAACAACAAAACCCTAGCAACTACAGTATAAACACCTTACCCATGGGGAAAAAGTCAAGTGACAAATGAGAAACAGATGCATGCCTCTGGGTGTGATGCCTTGAGCCTGCAACATTCTGTACGGACTATTCTGGTCAGGCTGAATGATCTAAAAGCAATCATGTGAAAGGTAGCAGACAAATGCAAAATAACGATGGTTCTAACTTTGTTTTTTTTTTTTTTAAGTTAATTTCTCAAAAATGTATGTCATAATAGCAAATTCAAAACCAAGGAAAAATTTCATATTCAGACAAAAAAAAAACCCTATGATAACTAGAGATAATATACTGCTTGATCCTAGTGGGGATCTTGTGCTGGAAAGGGGAAGAGGGTAAGACTATAGAAAATATCATTAGACCAATTTAACAAAGTTGGAAAATAAATGGTAGAGTAGGAAAAAAGAATAGCATCAGTGAGACGTCTACTAAAGTTGAACTGTACAGTGTTTGTATAAAAGACTCAACCATGTTCTTAATAAACACAAACTAAAATTATTATTATGGTAAAATTATTAAATATGGTAGGGATAGAAAACAGTCCACAAACTGCATGTGCATTCTTCATTCATATAAAGAAAGAGAGTCTAAATATACCCCCTGATGGCGCCCTGTCTCATTTGATCTTGGAGTTAAGCAGCGCTGGGCCTGAATTGAAGGAGGATGAGAGAGAGAGAAAGGGGGGAGGCAGAGACAGAGACAGACAGAGAGAGAGACAGACAGAGAAAGACACAGAGAGAGAGACAGACACAGACACAGAGAGAAACAGACAGAGAAATACAGAGAGAGAGAGACAGAGACAGACAGAGAGAGAGGGAGGGAGGGAGAGACAGACAGAGACAGAGACAGAGACAGAGAGAGACACACGCTAACAGCCATTGGGGCTTGAAAGTACAGTGCTTGCCACTGTGAATGCTTTGACCCAGGGTCTATCTGAGCTTCTCCTAGCCGGCCCACATCTCTTGCATCTTTTCCTTTCCCCAAGCACAAGAATGTGATTTCTCTGATGTTCCCCCCAGCTACTGAAACGCTGTACCTCCCACACAATTAATTTACAAGGAGCCTGGGGCTGACAGCTCACTGCCTAGGGCTGAGGTGAACTTTGTCTAGGACCATGGTCTGTTCTTCACTTCCACTTAACTCCTATAAAACCAGCCCTCAGCTACAACTGTCTGCAAATGTCTCTCCACTCTATCCCTGTACACTCAGGCTTCAAGCATCTTTGAGTTTCGCACTGTTTGACTTACTGTACAATTGCAAAGGACTCAGTCTGTGCACCTTTTCTCCTGTTAAGCTGTGCCTTACACTTTTGCTCCTAGGTTCACATTGGTAAGCTCCGGGAGCTGGATTACTTTCAAGCGGAAGCTTTTGAGTTACAGTGATGCAGAAAGGAGTCTAATTTGATCTTGAGCTTATTGGAGCTAGCTATTTCACCAAAGCCAAACGGTCCATAACACAGCTTCCTTTCAACTTCCTGGAAGGGTGTTGCTTCTGGGAAGCACAAATTCGGCCAGCCGCTGTAAACCTCCCTCTAGGGGAGTTTCCTAACAGGAAAGGAAAGTATGTATTGGCGTCAAGCTGGACTTGCCCACTGAAGCCCTATAAATGACAGCCTTGCTCCCACCTGTCTGCTGTGTGTTTCCAGGGAAACTAAACCTTGTCATTGCTTCTGTTAGCTATGTGCCAGTTATCCTCCGGGATCAATCGCTTAGGTTATCGTTAGGTTAAGCTATTAGTGTGTGTTGTAGGCAGGGAGATGACCGTACTTCTCCATTTCTTCTCCAGCCCCAAGCTTGAAGTTAGTGAGTGGATCATTGTCGTGAAAGTTGCAGGCTGTACTTACCTGATTAAGATAGCTACTACATTATGAAGTGATTAAATATTATGAGACCAACGTTGACTGAAGCATTAATATGGGAGTGCAGAGTGGACTCATACCCCAAGATTGAAGGTGTCGGTTGCTATTTTTAAGGAAGACAAATGAAGAAAAGAAAATGGGTCTTATCTCGCCACCAGTGAGAGTCACTTATGTTTCAACCTAGAGCAGGGACTAAGTGTCATGACCCCTCCAGTGGAGTCTGTGTGACAAACGTTACCACAGAACCTGAGGCTACAACCCCTATCCAAGGGAGAGCCTCCTGGAAATGGGTCTGATGTTCCTGCCAGGAGTGACTAATTGCAGGCCACTTCCTTCTCTCTTCTCACTCACTTGTTTTGGCTGGCTTTGTTTTTACTTTCCTTATCAAAGAACTTTTCAGATGTAACTGTGTTGCTAGGTGACCCTTTACTTGAAACTGTAGCCAAGGGTCATTCAGTCATATTTACCACTAAGTTCTGTTCCACTTGTTAATAAAAACATGGCTAAGAATTAGTCACCAGTGAATAAAAGTTTATATTATGACTTACAAATAAAGTGTTTGAGTAAAGCTCCAGATAGTGGTGGATGAGCTAAGAAAACAAACTGTCCTGACTCACAGATGTTTGGCGTAATGAGAGAACACTGACCTTTGATAAAGAGGGCACATGCACTGATACCAATCTAATGACTTATGAGTGATTGTTCAAGATTGATGATAACATAATTACACTGCATCCTGTATTTTTTAAGTGTATGGAAAAACAATGTAACCACAAGAGAACACCCCCATTTTAAAATGTGTATAAAAACCTGGCTTGCTTGTCTCCAAAATACACTCAGATTCAAACACCACCTCTGGGTTTGTTTCTGTTCGTCACTCGTCTATCTTTTGCCCACTGACACTTTGAGAACCCCGTTCCCAAGGACCTATACCTGACTGAGATGGTCCGCGGCAACTAAGGTCATCTCTGTTTCCACTGAAGCCTCAGAGACCTTTCAAAAGGAAAGGGACAGACATTTTGTATCAGCGGAAGACTTCACCTTAGGTCTGCCACCAGCCTTGTGAGGAGGTTGTTAAGACAGTACCATGAATGCTCAAGCCCCTCGCTGTTCTCTCACGCCTTCTGAAGTGTCCCCTCTCTTCCACAGCCCTGCACGCAGAGAAGAAAGAGGGAAGCAGTCACAACAGTGATGGGAACTGTGCCGTCCTTCCCTCTGCATCCACTTTAGGATGCACAACAGCCTATGGTCAGTTTGGGGGTTATTGTTGGATTTTTCTTCTCCTTTCCTAAACCTTTTTCTCAGATGCTCCACTTTGTTTATATTTTATCAAAGAATGAGATATGAGCAAGTGGTAAGAACATTGCTATGCTGTGGGTTAACATGGGATTTGGTGTTTCATAGCACGAGGATCTCAAAACGTGCTGTGGTCTCTAGGTGAGTTTAAAAGGGCATTGGTAAGTACATTCGAGGGTGAGTTCTAACCTGAGCACGGGGTCCTCGCTTTCTTGTTACCTCCAAACATTATGTACCCAGGAAGTGCGGAGAGATAGAATCGCAGAAAACAATTGTGTTCTCCATGAGGTAAATATTATCAACTAGAGGCATGAGTACATATATAAAGCTGTCTCCCCAGCTGTCATCACTACGAGCACAAAATGACTGCTTGTCACCCACCAGAAAATGCTGCCAAAATACTAAAGGAATTATTAGACTTTTTCAAGGCCAGGAGAGGTTGGTTCTGACTCATGCTTGGCTCTTGGGACACCCTCACGACACTGGCTATTCACCTGTCAGAAGCTTCCTGATGTTAAGAGACACCTTTTATGTCTCTTCAAAATGGAAATTAGTTTAGGAATGCAATAAAACCCACAAGTTCAGAGAAATAAGAAACCGGATTTTATTTCCTTGATAAGCTGTCTGCAATTGTCTGCTTAAAGGCTGCTGCTGTTCATGTTGCTACAATAAATTACCTGAGGGGGAGTACTTCATAAAGAAAGTTTATCTAGTTCACATTTCTGAAGGTTTAAGAAAATGACACCATCACTGCCGGGCATGGTGGCCTTTAATCCCAGCACTTGAGAGGCAGAGGCAGGCAGATCGCTGTGAGTTCGAGGCCACCCTGGTCTACAAAATGAGTCTAGGACAGCTGAGACTATACAGAGAAACTTGTCTTGAAAAAAACAAAAAACAGAAACAAAAACAAAAAAGAAAGAAAGAAAGGAAAAGAAAATGACATCATCATATTGGTGAGGGTCCCTTGGCTGTATCATAGCATAGCAAAGTGCAAAGAGCCAAGGCTGCATGCGTATAGAGCTGAGTTCATGGGGGTAGCCTCACTTTATAATTCTTAAGGAGACCATCTCACTCTACAAGGCCTCATATTAAGGGTCCAAGGGGACACTGAGACAGATTATCTTTTGGATACCAGTTTATTAGAATTATTGACACCATAGATTATAGCATACCAGAACCTCTGAGAGAGTTGAGGCCCATGAGACAGAGTGAGGGTCCCTTTTTAGTTCTAGAGGCAGAAAAATCCTGTCCCCCAAAACCAAAACCACAAAAAGTTAAAAAGCAATTATGTGTGGGAGGCTGCGTGATGCAAGGCCATGTTCACTGGCTCTAAGCAGGGTATTCAGAAGCAAAGGGAGCACACAGCACCTCTTAAAATCGAAGACATTTATATTTGAAGCCAGATTCTACTTGGGTAAAGATGTGTTATATACACAAAGCAAAAACCTTGGCTCCTGGTAGCAAACCCAGAGGAATCTGGAGAAAGGTAATTTGGGACCATGGAAACAGAGGCATGGCTTGTGCCAAATTTCCAGTCTTCTTGCCAATGCCACTGGCCACAGGATCTGTGGGACGCTGTACCTCTCTGGAACTTAAACTAATGAAAAGTACATAAACAAAAGTGGATTAGATGTGTATTCTTGTGGAAAGAAAATAAAACAAAAACATGAGGACTCGGATTTCAGTGGCAATGTCAAACAGAAAGAAGTTAATTGTGTAGCTGCACTGATGTAATTGCCTGGGGCAGCCATAGAAAAATACTAGGCAACTTAAGCAACAGAACTTGATTTTCTCACAGTTCTGATCTGAGGACTAGAAGTCTAAGGTCAAAGATTCACCAGGCTCAGTCTGCAGAGACTTCTGTCCTCCACTTGCAGACAATCACTCCTCAACATGTATCTGCACGGTCTTGATATGTGCTCCCTAGTTTTCCCCTTCTCCTTCATACCCACCCTTTTCTTCTCTCTTTCTCACTGTTAAACTCATTTCCCTACTTCTAACCATATTAGATTCATAGCAACTCTAAGAGTCTTATCTCGTTAGGCACCCTCTAAACACAGTACCATTCTGAGCTAGAAGGTAAAGCCTTCAACACAAATCTGTGGGGGAAAATTCAGCCTATAACATACATGTATTGAAAGGTAATATGCACATATTATGAACTATCTCCTTCACCCCAAGGACATAAATTAACTTATGTAGACTCTGACAATTAGTGGTATTGTAGAATCGAAGAGAAGCAATTTATATAAAATGGGAGGAGGAGGAGGAACCAACATGTGAATAAAATGAATACTCTCTGTGGTGAGGGTTTTGATTCATCTCTGTTCTCCAAAGAGAACCAATAGAAAAAAATCTGTCATCTATCTATCTATCTATCTATCTATCTATCTATCTATGTACCTACCCATCCATCCATCCATCCATCCATCCATCCATCCATCCACTAACTTTCTGTTGTTTGAGTAGTCAAACTATCAAACTGCTAATAGTCAAAGTGTCAAAACTGCTGTTGATGTTTAATCCCCCATGGTCACGCTTTACAAGTTAGGACTGAGCTAAGCATGGTGTCGCATGCCTTTAATTCCAGCACCCAGGAGGCAGAGGCAGGTGGATCTCTGAGTTCAGGGCCAGCCTTGTCTACAGAGTGAGTTCTAGGACAGCCTGGGCTACAACAGAGAAATCCTGAACAAAAAAAGAGTTGGGGCCAGATAAAACGTTAAGATGTGACCAAGTCAGGAGAACTGTCTGCCCTTTTACATAGGTTAAGCTAGTCATAGAATAATGAGTTAATAAGCTTCCGGGTCACTGTGACATCATCAGGTCTGCTGTGAAAGTTAGTTTGGTTCAGTCTCTTAGATGAATCCATCTTGCTACATGAAGTCACACATCACCTTGAGACTTTTTTTAAGAGTCTCTGGCAGCATGAAGACCCTTATGAAACACAGTTCCTTAATCATGGATTCTCAAGCTCCAGAACCGTGAATGGAATAAGCTTGTGTTCAGTCACAGAAACTAGATGACAGCACTACTGAGATTAGTTCATTATAGAGAATTAGCTCATTATATTGGAGGGGCTAAGAAGCCATACAACACAACACCTATAAACTAAAGAGCAAGAAAGCTCGTAGGGCAGTTCAGTCTAAACCTAAAGGTCTGAGGCCAAGAAGCATGGGTGGTGTTGGTCTTATTGATCTAACAAATCACCTCAATTCTTTGAACAATGACTAATCCAAAATGTATTTGCTTTAAATAGGCTAATGAAAAATTTGCATGGACTTATATTTTAAACAGATAAAAGTATAATTTTTTTCTTGTATAAAAGATAAGATGTTGCTTGGAATGAGTTCTCTTCTGCCTGAACTGGCATGACTCATTTCGAGTCTTGTTCAACATTTGTTACTAATCCTAATGTATTTGACTTAGTCTCTAAAATCAGTGTGATCCAGTGAGCAAAGCTTATGTTTAGTGAAATCATCCTCTTTGGGTTTTTTTTGTTTTGTTTTGTTTTGTTTTTTTGTTTTGTTTTTTTAATTTAGGAAATCTTATTTTTCAGGTCAAATTTAGAATACAACAAATCTTATCCCACAGACCTGAAGAAAAAAAAAAAAAACACCCAGGTTCTGTTCTTTTCAATGGTCAGAAATTAAGGTCTAAAATAGTAGCAGTAAGAAAAATACATATGGTAGAGATAGCAACCTGGGTGAGGCTACATGTGCCATTTTCTCACACTTCCCACCAATTAAAAAATAAGGTATTTCCTGCTTTGTTAATTCTGCATTTACAACTTTCCTGAATTCTGGTTAGAGAACAATAGGTTCAAATGTCCCATGAACAGTCACAGTGAGTAAAGTAATAAACAGCGCTACAATGAAAAAGCTTCCAGACCCTCCAGTTGCTGCTGTAGCTGAAATGATGCTGATGGGTTCACAGCCGCCCTGCTGGCCCTTGTGATAAATGAATCCTAGCCTACTGGCAGAAGTCCTTCAACGAGGACGTCCATTCATTGTTTTCTCAGCTGGTTAAGCACTAAGTCATAAAATAAGCCATGAAATTTCCATGGAAAAGTGATCACAACCCCAGGGGAGTATTTTTCTTGGAGAAATTAAACTATGGGGACTGGAAAAGTAGTTAGGTGGTAGAGCTCTTCCTTGGATGTGCGTAGCCTTGGCTTCAAACCCCTACTCCCGCCCCACCCAAAACAAATAAAATATTTATGTAGCTTTGTATGTATGACTGGAGCCACATGTAAAACTTGAATCATGTCAAAGTACAAAATTGTCTTAATTTCCAATTCTAGAATCAGGCAGCCTTTTATTTTATAAAATACAGGAAATGTTCCTATGTGGAGAAGTTGGTTTCATAAATGGAAAAGTACTGAAGAAGGAAACAAAAGCAGACAGGTCATTTCCTTGTAAGGCAAGAACAGGGAATGGGAAAAAATAGGAAAATCGGTTGCCTTTCCTATAAAAAGATAAAACAGAGGGAACTTGGTTATCATGCCCAGAGAAAGTGGCTTGTCATTAAACTCTGGCTTTTTTCCTGGAGACCTGCTTTCTCAAACTGCTTAATTCAAGTTGGTGGTTTCCAACTTTATCCTGAGTGACTCCACTTTGATATTTAGCCTCCTGGAGCCTATGGAAGAAGCTTAATTCAAATCCTCGGTAATTTTTATTTACAAAACATGACGTTTGTTTCCTGGTGCTGGTCTCTTTATAGGTGTCATGCGTTGGTTTATACAACAATCTCTAGGCATGTGTGAAAAATGAACTTCTGATACTTTCTTCTTATAGACACATCTTTCCCCACAGAAGAATGCCTTCAGGTTAGACACACAGCTTCTTTCATATCTGTTGGAACCTAGAAGATGACTTTAATCCACACGTGCAGTTTATTTTTTCTATGATGCCTTACAAAAAAAAGCTGAAGCAGAACTTGGGGTGTAGCCCAGTTGGTAAAGTGCTTGCTGTTGTGTGTAGATCACGAGGACCCCAAAAGACCACCAAGGAGCCAATTCTGATGCAAACACACAAGGGTTGTTTTATTTAAGCTTGGGCAGGGGTCCACAGCTGTCACAGATGCAGCAGTCAGTGTTGAGAGCCTTGAGCTCCAAATCAGCAGGGTTTTTATTGATGCACGGGATATAAGGGCCTGCCTGCCACCCCGGCTCACTCACTCGCGGTCTCTCTCAGTCCCTGTCTGTCTGTCTCTGTCTTTCTCTCTGCCTCTTTCTTTCTCTCTGTTCTCATGGCTCACACAGGTTCTAACTCCTCTCCTTTTCCCCCTCTCCTCAAGTAAACCTCCTTTATACCAGATATGTTGTATGGCCTTCATCATTATTATGGCAACTATAGAATGAAGAAACGGCCTTGAGATCAGGCTCAAATATAAGGGATTATGAGAGCAGCAACTCCATCATCAAACCCTTACAACGAATATATATACTTTTGCTAATGTAACTATCTTATCCGCCACAAACCAGTATTTTTCTGTATTAACCATTTCTTTACAATGCAATTTCATACCTTTAAAACTGTATTTATTTTTAATATAGTATGCAGGAATTTACAATGTTTGTCAATCAGGTCTCTAACATGAATTGAAAGCTGGACGGTTGTAATTCTCAAGTGAATAATAATAGGGAAAACTAGAGAAATAAAACAAGAGCTGAAAATTATCAAAATATCAGAAATTGAATTTAACAACAATAAGTATAATTTTTTATATTTTTTGATCAAAATTCAGGTAGATAAAATTAATGATGGTTTTATTTAAATGTCATTGGTTCTCATTTAATTACAAGGCAATCATGTGATGCGGATTATGTTTAGTTATCTTTTATTTCCTAAGAAGTTGCCCCAACGTTTAATTGCACAAAGCAATGAGCCTAGTGTCTAATTAACTATAATAAGGCATAGGGAATATGGCAATGCAATATTATCAAAGTATCTCTTCCATTTTAAAAGACTGGAACTTTGGCTGGACCATACAGTCAAAGTTAATAATACACCTTGAGATCACTCAAGACTGCTGTCCTACTGTGTACTCACACTGTTCAATGCAACAGTCAACCCTACTTGCCTTGGATTTCCCATGTAAGCAACATTTACAACCTAAGCTAATGAATAGCTATAATCTTAAATTATATACTCTTTGATGCTCCTGACCCAGGAAATACATGTATATCATTTGCTGAAATCATCAAATAAAAAGGTTGAAAAAATCTAAAATTAATATTTACTTATGGATATTGGTTGACAAACAGTGATGTTTGTAGTACAATTGGTTGTCTAGGAGAGTTGGAGTTAGTGACTTAATTTCAAAACTCTGTTAAAGATTTCTGTGAAGGAATGTCCCATTCCTTCCCCCATGGGATGATTTCTATGCTGTTCAATAAAGGCAGAGAGAAGCCTTTTGTGAGGGATGGACACACAGATATACCGTCACACAACACATAAGGACATACAAAGACAGAGACAGAGTCACAAGACAGCCTTCAGGCAAGGAGAGACTCAGATTCGCATAACAGACAGACACAGGAGGAAGACATGGGTAACATGAAGTAGAGAATCCAAATCTGTACTCACACT
The DNA here is from genome assembly GCF_903995435.1 of Acomys russatus. Classification (NCBI taxonomy): domain Eukaryota; kingdom Metazoa; phylum Chordata; class Mammalia; order Rodentia; family Muridae; genus Acomys; species Acomys russatus. The sequence goes on along the minus strand of NC_067151.1, from coordinate 44,779,974 downwards.
TGGTTAAATGATGTCTCCAAGGGAAAATGTTTTGTTTCTTTCTTTGATGTGACACCAATGTGCTATGGTAACTCAAGAGTTAACCACTAATGCATTTAATCAGTGCAGGGAAAATGTCTGTGATGACCTTCAGTGGTGAAGAGATACACTCCAAGCTGCAACCTTCAGAAGCCCTGTGTGTGTGTGTATGTGTGTGTGTGTGTGTGTGTGCCTGTGCATGTATGTGTGTGTATGCCTGTGTGTGCGTGCATGCGCCTGTGCATGTATGCCTGTGTGTGTGTGTGCGTGTGTGCGTGCGTGCGTATGTGTGTGTGTGTGTGTGTGTGTGTGTGTGTGTGTGTATGCTTTCCTTTTATCTATTGATGGGTTATAGGATGACTCCCGACAGAGATGCATTGGATAGAGTTATAATCCCATTAGGATTGCATAAGCGGTTTGGCATGTGAGATGCCTAGGAAATTGTATGCTTACAGGCAGAAAGGGAGAAGACCTTAAACGGCTGTCAACTGCGCTGGGACTCTGGCATCATATCTGTCAGCTATGAAGGAGGATTGTTTGTCTTCTCACGCCTGTCTCAGTCAGAGTTACTATTGCTGTGATAAAGCATAGCATCAAAAGCAAGTTTGGGAGGGAAAGGTTTATTAGACTTACACTTCCACATTGTAGTTTAATCACTAAAGGAAGTCAGGACAGGAACCCAAGCAGGGAGGAACCTGAAGACAGGAGCTGATGCAGAGGCCATGGAGGAGTGCTGCTCACTGACTTGCTGCTCATGGCTGGCTCAGCCTGCGTTCTTACAGAATCCAGAACTACCAGTCCAGGATTGGCGATCCCTAACTAAGAAAATGCCTTACAGGGTCTGCTACAGCTGATCTTATGAAGGCAATTTCTCATAAAGGCTGCTCCCTGTTCAGTCACTTTGGCTTGTATCAAATTGACATAAAACTATGCTCAATTACAAATTTTAAGTACATATTCTCTATATGTATATAAAATAATATATTAAATATACATACATATATATCATGCCATTTATGCAATTATTTTACAATAATCATATGAATATATGCATGAAAATGGTGTGTGTGTGTGTGTTATGAGTAACATTATGTCAGAAAAAACCAATGTTTTCCATGTGAACTAATTCTTCCACCCATCACAATCTTTTCTTACAGTGGTTCTCGGTCTTTGGCAAGCTTCACTACGCAATTATTTCCCTCTTTTCTTTACTTCTTTCTCTCTCTCTCTCTTGTTTCCCTCATTCCCCCTTCAGAAAAAAAAACTCATTTAAAAATAATAGTTAGCCACGTGTGGTGGTGCACGCCTTTAATCCCAGCACTCGGGAGGCAGAAGCAGGAGGATCAACCTGAGTTTGAAGCCAACCTGGTCTACAAAGGAAGTCTAGGACAGCCAAGGCTACACAGAGAGACCCTGGCTCGAAAAACAAAACAAAACAACAACAACAACAAAAACAAAACAAAACTAGTTAAAGCTGGGCATGGTGGCACGCACCCTTAATCCCAGCACTCAGGAGGCAGATGCAGACAGATCTCTGAGTTCAAGGCCAGCCTGGTCAACAAAGTAAATCCAGGACAACCAGGACAGTTATACAGACAAACCCTGTCTCAAAAACCAAACCAAAACAAACAACAAAAATGATAGTTAAATTTTATGAGCTCAATTGTATTCTTGGGATGTTCTATATGAATTGGAAAATAAAATGCATTCAATTTTTATACTAACATTTTGGAGGAAATTAAGACCACAATATAACAAAACACAAATTTCTAGTATAGGCTTTTCCATATTACAAATTAAATAGTCGGCTGTAGTACACATAAAACATCTGGTAGAACGAATCAAAATAAATGAGAAACTAAAATAGAATTGCTTTTTCCATTTAATGATACAGAAGACAAAACATATCATGAAGGAACCATGTGTAGTGAAAACATATTGTGATGGAGACATTCATAGCGAAAATATACGAAGGAGGCGTGCATCATGAAAGAATACTATAAAGGAGATATGTGTAGTATTTTTTCATGGTATTGCCTATTAGTGAGCTTAGTACAGCAAATTGAAACAATAATTAAATTAGTGCCCTGGGGCTTTGAAGAAATTGATCACTATAGCTGCCCTGGTACTTAATTAACAGCTGAATAAAGCCACCAGGAAACACTAGTTCAATTAAGCAACAAAAGATGCAGACTAATTCTTAGTCTCTAGCCAATACTGGAGTCCTGTTGCTTCAGTTGAACCATTTTCTTCTTTCCTTGATTTACTCGCTTTATCCACTATCCTATCTTGACTCACACACACACAGCGTAGCAAGGCAACGTAAGTATCATTTTTAATTCCAGAATCCGAACTTCTAGACTCTTTATAAAACAGGAGAGGACACATTTTTTTTTTTTTAAAGTATCTCATCATTAAATATTTGAAATCCAGAAAGGCAAAATAAAACTCCAGTTCTTGTTGCTCATGGGAAATGTAGCCAACCACCACCTCTGTCCTCTTCCTACGGTTCTGCACACAGATTTTGTAATTATCACCAAGTGACAGTATTTACAGAGTTTCGGTGATATGGTTTTGCTCTTTTTGAATCATTCTGATACACTATAGAAGAAAAAAAAAATGTTTCCTTCCTGTCCCTTTCAAAAGCACAAACAGTTTAGATATGAAATTTGCCTTCAAAATTCCTGTGTTGATGACTTGGCTCTTAATGTTCAGAGGTTTGCATTTGGGGAAGTGATTGGACCATGAGGGCCTTTGGCTAATTGAGGCTTATCGAATTATGCACTCATCCTCTAATGATGTTCTTAAGAAGTAATTAAAAACTAGGACGTGGAGGCGAGCAGAGCCGGAGACAAGAGCAGAGGCCGAACTTGGGATCTGACAAGATGGCCGGGCTGCCCCGCAGGATCATCAAGGAAACCCAGCGTTTGCTGGCAGAACCAGTTCCTTGCATTAAAGCAGAACCAGATGAGAGCAACGCACATTATTTTCATGTGGTCATTGCTGGCCCCCAGGATTCCTCCTTTGAGGGAGGGACTTTTAAACTTGAACTATTCCTTCCAGAAGAATACCCAATGGCAGCACCTAAAGTACATTTCATGACCAAAATTTATCATCCTAATGTAGACAAGTTGGGAAGAATATGTGTAGATATTTTGAAAGATAAGTGGTCCCCAGCACTGCAGATCCGCACAGTTCTGCTATCAATCCAGGCTTTGTTAAGTGCTCCTAACCCAGATGATCCATTAGCAAACGATGTAGCCGAGCAGTGGAAGACCAACGAAGCCCAAGCCATAGAAACAGCGAGAGCATGGACTAGGCTATATGCCATGAATAATATTTAAATGGATCAAGTGTACATCACTTCTCCTGTTCTGCCAAGACTTCTTCCTTTTGTTTTTCTTTTGTTTGTTTTTGTTTGCATTTAGTGGACACAGTCTTAGAAACATTACAGAATAAAGTCCCAGGCATCTTCATCTTTGGTGATTACATGCACATTAGCAAACCTATGTCTTGTCCTGATTCACTGTTGTAAAGCATGAGCAGAGGCTTGGGGTATGACCGGGTCGTTGTGAGATGCTGGAGAGCAGAGACTCTCTGCTCTGATCGTCTCCCCATCATGGTTTAGTACAAAGCACTGTGAATGAAGGTAGTTCAGGGTTAGCTGCCAGAGGTATGGGTGTCTTTATTTTATTTCTTACAGGGAAAGTAGTTTAATTTTATGGCTGCCTTTCCCCTTCCCCGTCTAATTGCAGTGGTTAAATGCAGCTAACCAGTTTTTTAAGAATATGTTCTCTAGCCAAGTCTAACTTTAGACGCTTCTGATGGACAAGCTTGACTGTCTGGACCAAAATGGGGACATTAAATAAACATCACAGCCCTCACTAATAACATTGTGACTTTGCTGTCGAGTGTAGATGTCTGCCCTTCAATCCCCACCCCACCCCACCCCCAAAGACAAAGAAGAAGAAAAAAAAGCTTGTGACCATTTTGTATGGCTTGTCTGGAAACTTCTGTAAATCTTATGTTTTAGTAAAATATTTTTGTTATTCTAAAAAAAAAAAAAAAACCTAGGAGGTGGGGTCTAGTTGGAGAAATTAGATTCCCCAAGGTGTATGCCTTGAAGGGTATATCTTGTCCCCAATTTCTTTACCACTCTACCTCTTGGCATCAGTGAGCTGAGCTTTGCTCTTGCATACTCCTTTACCTCAGTATACTTACTGCCTTCCCACAGGCCCAGGGTCACTATGAACTGAATCTCTGAGTCAAAGTAATTCTCTTTCTTTTGTTTTTATACCATGTGCTTTGTCACAGTAATAAAAGCTGACAGGACAACAAGTCACAAATACTGGGTTATTGTCAGCCTAAACCCCAAATAATATAAAAATCATCAAGTTAGTCCACATTTTTTTCATCCTTCAAAATAAAAGGGATGATACGGAGTAGTTGAAATTATCTCCGATTGTATGCATATCAATACAATGTTTACACTGTATTGGTTCATTTCTGGATTTTCCAGCAAAAACACTAACAAGAAGCAATTTAAGGAAGGGAAGGGTTATTCTGGTCCAAGGTTCAAGAGCATGGATGACGTCATTGTGGAGAAGGCTGGGCAGCAGGGCGAGAGGCTGGCTGCTCACATTGCATCTGAGGTCAGAAAGCAGAGGGCGAATAAAAAGCTGAGGTACACAGCCTCCTACCCTACCCTCCATGACTCTTTTCCTCCAGCAAGCTGCAGCACCTCCCAAACAGCGCCACCTGCTGGGAACCTAGTCTTCACATTTGTGAGCCTGTGGGGGACATTCCACATTCAGGACTGGCTTAATTACTGTTCTATTGCTGTGAAAAGACACCAAGACCAAGACAAGCCTTATAAAGAAAGTGTTTGTTGGGGGCTTGCCTATAGTTTCAGAGGGGAGTCCATTGCCAGCATCCCAGAGAGTGTGGCATCAGGCAGGCAGGCAGGGCCTCTCTTGATTCTTCAAATAAACAATTAACAAGTAAATAACTTTCTGCTCTAACATTACTAAAGTATCCTTTTCATCTTCGTGAACACTTCAGACTACCAAACCAGCTGCACCTCTTCCTGCCTTGCTTCTGTATTCCAGGGAAGAATAATAAGATGGAAAGGAGACAAAAGGAATGCACCAACTTCATTGAATGTCTTTGTTTTTGTTTTTTAAAGAGTGCTTCCTTAAACATCTCATATTACAGATTTTTCTTCCCCTTTTATGGGCTGTGTCATATGTCACCCTCTAGCTTAACCAAGTCAGGTTTATAAGCTATATTCATTGCCATTAAATCCAAAATGGAATTCTACTAGGAAGAAAGATATGAGAAATTTATACCAGAAAGACAACAACCACCATCTCTTAGTTTGGAGGACAGAAAGACTTGTGGGTGTCATGATGAACATAGAAAAGAAAGGCAGATAGATTAAAGTCACGTCAAAGAACCCGATAAAACAAGTAACAGAGGAAGATAAGCCAACATAAGAATAGCTGATATCCCAAAGAAAATCTCAAGGTCAAAATAGAAAATGCAGTATAAATAAATAAATAAATAAATAAATAAATAAATAAATGGCTGTAGAGATTGCTTAGTGGTTAGAACACTTGCTGACCAAATGAGAAGGTATGTCCACATCCCCATAAACTATGTAAAGCCTGATGTACAGCTCATGTCTGTAATCTTAGCAATTCAGTGATGAAGCAAGAGATGGGGGGGGGGGGCAGACAATTCCTTGGAAGACTGTGGGCCAACTAACAAAAGAGACCCTGCCTCAAGCAAGATGGAAAGCAAGAACTGACACCTGAAGTTGCTTCTAACCTCAACATGTGTATCATGTGATATGCACACATATAGATTTTAAAAAGTTATAATTGCTGAGGTGTCCTGGCCCCCAGCCTAGTGGTGAAACCCTGTCTCAAATGTCTAAGTGAAAGAATGATGAGTTAGAACGCATAACATCCTCTGGCTTCTACATACACAGGGGCACACACATGTATACATAGACCATACACATATGTGCCACACACAGGCTCACACTCGGGCATGAGATACGGCAGCTTGCTTTCTGCACAGGCATTGAAAGCATGCAACGCAATGGTCATTTGCAAACAAGGAAGAGAGCTCTCTCCAGAAATCTAACCTTGATGGCACCTTGATCTTGGACTCTGATCTCCAGAACTATGAGAAAATACATTTCTGTTTAAAGACTATCCAGTCTTTCTTGGTTGTGTGTGTGTGCCTGTATATGAGTGTGTATATGGGTGTGATGGCAGCTATTTTAGACTAATGGAAATACCTAAGAACTCTTTGTAAGAACATTCTTGATCATGAAACATAGTCAATAAAAAAAAAATCAAGATTTTAAGTCTCAGCATTGAAAGGGCCATAATAAAAGGGCAAGTGGTGAGCATTGTCTCTATTTAAACCTAAGATGAAAGATGGTTGAGAGCTCAGCCCTAAATAAGACTCATATCACCCTGTGAGGGTTAGAAAACAGTGAGAAAGAGGGAGTAGAAAGAACCAGGCACAGTGATGCTCACCTTTAGTCCTAGTACTTGAGAGGCAGAGGCAGGCAGCTCTCTGTGGGTTTAAGGCCAGCCTAGTCTACATAGCAACTTCCAGGCTAGCCAGAGCTACGTAGTGAGACTCTGGTTTGGTTTCGTTTGGGGTTTTTAAAGGGAGAAAGATGCAAGAGCCAGAAAGTAGGGAGAAGGACTATGAGGTATCATCTTCTAGATCTCACTCAGCCATGGCCATCCTGAACTCAGTAACAGCTCTGCCTAGTGGCACTGGGGCCACACAAGTTAGGTTCGCCGAACAGTCACCTATGGATGGGGAAGTTGCTTACATGGCTCTCCCATTCCCTGCTGATTTATCAGCAACTAACAAATTATGTTGAGGGAGAGGCCTACTATCCAGTGCATGATGGCACTTACCTTTAATCTCAGCACTAGAGATGCAGAGGCAAGAGGCCTTCTGTGAGTTCAAGGCTAGGCTGGTCAACCTAGGCTACCTAGGACAGCCATTGCTACATATAACTAAATGATATAGTCTCAAATGACTAAAAAGTATTCTGAATGGGGATAGAATGGGAGTCAGAACATTAATTTATAAATGACTAGAAATGGAACACTAAAGGAAATACTTTTGCTCCCATGTCAAATCCAAAGGAAAGCTGTCCGGGGGTCGGGGGTGGGGCCTGGAACTCTGGGTCCTTGCTAGCTTTGTTCTCCTTCTCGGTGTTTTCCTTACCTGGACTCACAAGGTTGCCTTCAGGAATTCTCTCCAAAATCTAAGCATTAAAAAAAAAAAGAGAGAGGAAAAAAGAAGGAAGGAAGAAATCATAAAAAGAAAATGATGTGGGCCTGATGTGTGTGTCTTTTTGTGAGGGAAGAACTAGCTTTCCAGAAGGCCCTCCCAAAAGATTAAATTTGTACTTACACTGACCAAAATTATGTTGTGCAACCATGCAGGGCACATGGACAAAAGCCCTAAGTAAGCAATACTACTTTACGTTGAAACGACATACTGTATATACACGTCTCTGTATTGTTTCAGTTTTCTTAAGAATATACTTACATAACATGTGCTGAAAAGAAATTTTGTGTACAGAAGATAAAGAGAGCATCCCAGAGAGCTTGACTAATCTAAACTGTCTAAGTATGTAAATTCAATTGTCTATAGTTACATATTTAGTTTACGTGAAAATTAATTGCTAAGATGAAGTGGGCTGTTCCATTTCCCGTGTGGCATGACTAGTTGTTTCTAAGAAGCAGCGCTTAATTAAGCTCCAGGCAACTGTTCACGCAGGAATCAATGGGTTGGTTTCTATTATGGCGCTCACTCACTCACCTCCAGGGAGCTGGGGAGCCAGCTGGACAGACTCCAGTGGGCGGGCCACGTGCAAAGAGCATAGGCATTGTCTTAGCTGCTCTTCTACTGCCGAGATAAAGAAAACGCCAAGATCAAGATGACTTCTAGAAAAGAGGTTTATTTCGCGTAAGGTTCCAGGAGGATGACCGCCCACGATGGCGGAGCTAAGATGTAGCTGCAGGCGACTGGTGTAGCTGAGAGCTCAACTGCAAATCACAGGCGGGAATCTGAGAGCCAACTCAAAACGGCATAATTCTTTGGAAACTGTAACGCTGCCTCCGCCCTCATACTTCCTCCCACAAGACCTCCTAAACCTACACAACTAGTCCAACTGGGGACCAGGTAGTCCGAAGCCAGAGGATGTGGGGGTCTCAAATTACTTTACTTGCAATTTGAAGTAGTCAATGTTGCAGAAGGCTCCCTTCAATCACGCTAAAACCCTTTTTATTTGAAAGAATTTCTGTCACGTCAGGCCCCAGCTTTCTGCACAGGCTTTACTTTCCCTATTTGTACTCACAAATGATTTTCTACTTTGTGAACTAGAAACCAATAATTAGTGAGGGAAACTAATGCAAACATTTTCTTATTTGCATAATCAAATATAAGAGACACAGCATTGAGGCCTGAAAGAGTAAACAGAGCAATTTGCTGTCTCAGCTTTTTGTTTGAAATTCTGGATTTGAGAGTAACAGATTTTCTAGTTCTGTTTTTAACTTGCTATTTAAATTTTTTTTTTACACTCTCTATCTTTTACATTCTCTCTCTCTCTGTGTATGTATGTGTGTGTGTGAGTCTGAGTGTGTGTGTGTGTATGTATGTATGTGTGTGTGAATCTGAGTGTGTGTGTATGTATGTATGTGTGTATGAGTTTGAGTGTGTGTGTATGTGTGTGTGTATGTGTGTGTGTGTGTGTGAGTCTGAGTGTGTATGTATGTATGAGTCTGAGTGTGTGTGTGTATGTATGTATGTGTGTGAGTTTGAGTGTGTGTGTATGTGTGTGTGAGTCTGAGTGTGTGTATATATGTATGTATGTGTATGTGTGAGTCTGAGTGTGTATGTGTATGTATGTGTGTGTGTGAGTCTGGGTGTGTATATGTGTGTGTGAGTCTGAGTGTGTGTGTGTATGTATGTGTGTGTGTGAGTCTGAGTGTGTGTATGTGTGTGTGTGAGTCTGGGTGTGTATATGTGTGTGTGAGTCTGAGTGTGTGTGTGTATGTATGTGTGTGTGTGAGTCTGAGTGTGTGTATGTGTGTGTGTGAGTCTGGGTGTGTATATGTGTGTGTGAGTCTGAGTGTGTATGTGTGACTCGCGTTACCGTCTCGCCAGCAAGAACGACGCTGCACACACAGGATCCTTCTGCAGTAAAGCTTTAATGCGTCTTAAGAGGGAGAGCATAAGCTTACGACAAGTAAAATGGAGACCCCAAACAGCAGAAACCCATCCCTTATATAGGAAACTGTTCTCCGCTTAGGATGTGTCAGTCCCTGATTGGCTGTTACTCATCAGGCGATATGACGCCACGGAAGAGGCAGAGCACAACAAGTGGAAAGTTCCTTCGCACATGCACAGATTACTTGTTTACCAGTTTGGGACACAGGATGTCAGCGCCATCTTGTAATGGCGAATGTGAGTGCGGCCTCTCACATGTATGTGTATGTATGTGTGTGTGTGAGTCTGGGTGTGTATATGTGTGTGTGAGTCTGAGTGTGTGTGTGTATGTATGTGTGTGTGTGAGTCTGAGTGTGTGTATGTGTGTGTGAGTCTGAGTGTGTATGTATGTGTGAGTCTGAGTGTGTGTGTGTATGTGTGTGTGTGAGTCTGAGTGTGTGTCTGTATGTGTGTGTGTGAGTCTGAGTGTGTGTGTGAGTCTGAGTGTGTGTCTGAGTGTGTGTATGTATGTGTGTGTGTGAGTCTGAGTGTGTGTGTATGTATGTGTGTGACTCTGAGTGTGTGTGTGTGTGTATGTGTGTGTGTCACAGTGCATATTTGGAGGTCAGAGGATAGGTTTGGGGAGCTAGTTCTCTCCTTCCTTCTACCATATGTGTTCCAGGCCAGCTTGAGTTACTTATTGAATTCAGCCTTGGCTACAGAGTGAGACAGTTTCAAAAAAGAGCAACAAAAAAGACATCAACTGTTTTCCAGCTCCTATGAGGCTTGACCACCATCCTGCTGTTCTGTGAGACTTTTGTGTATCGTGTTGGCATGTGTTCTTGTGGACTCAGTTTACCCTTGTTCATTCAAATGCTGATTTCTCTACCCCACTATCTGGTTGCAATCCAGACATGGCATTGTGATGTTTATTCTAAGTATCTCCTGTCTCGTTTGTGTAAACATGCTATCATTTGTCCTCTGTATTGTCAATAAAAGCCAAAAGATCTTCACTAACCCTACATCTGACAAAGGTCTAATATCCAAAATATATAAAGAACTCAAGAAATTAAACATCACCAAACCAAATAACCCAATTGAGAAATGGAGCTTAGAACTAAACAGAGAATTCTCAACAGAGGAATATCAAATGTCTGAGAAACACTTAAAGAAATGCTCAATGTCTTTAGTCATCAGAGAAATGCAAATCAAAACAACTCTGAGATTCCATCTTACACCCATCAGAATGACTAAGATCAAAAATTCAAGCGACACCACATGCTGGCAAGGATGTGGAGAAAGAGGAACACTCCTGCATTGCTGGTGTGAATACAAACTTGTACAACCACTTTGGAAATCTATCTGGTGCTGTCTCAGAAAACTGGGAATAGGGCTTCCTCAAGACCCAGCTATTCCACTCCTGAAATATACCAAGAAAATGCTCCACCACACAAGGACATATGCTCAACCATGTTCATAGCAGCCTTATTCGTAATAGCCAGAACCTGGAAACAGCCTAAATGTCCCTCAGTTGAAGAATGGATAAAGAAACTGTGGTACATTTACACTATGGAATACTACTCAGCTATTAAAAACAAGGAATTCCTGAAATTCGTGGACAAATGGATGGAATTAGAAATGATCATAATGAGTGAGTTAACCCAGAAGCAGAAAGACTCACATGGTATATACTCAATTATAATTGGGCACTAGCCCAAAAGGCATGTCCCATGAAAGTCTTCACTTACCAGGAGATTGAGATAGATGTGAGGCCATCCCACTGGGACTCTAGGTAAGACAAATATAGGAGATGGGGAAATAGAAGAACCCTGAGGGTCCTAGAAACCTACAAGAAGAACATCATGACAGGTGGATCGGGGCCCAGGGGTGTCTGCTCAAACTATTACACTAACCAAAGACAATACAAGTAGTAACACTGAACCCCTACTCTGATCTAGCCAATGCTCAGGACATTCTCCACAGTTATGTAGAGAGCAGGGACTGACTCTGACATGAACTCTGGTGCCCCATATTTGACCACCTCCTCTGGGTGGGGAGGCACTCAAAGAAAGAATAAGCAGGCCACCAAGATGAGACTTGATAGCCTATGACCATATAGTGGGGGAGGAGGTCCCCTTCGGTCATAGACGTAGGGGAGGAGAATAGGGGGAAAGTGGGAGGGAGGGAGGAATGGGAGGATATAAGTGAGGGGATAACAATTGAGTTGTAATCCAAAGACATTTAAAAAAAAGCCAACTAGCCAATAACAGAACAATAACAGAGAATAAGGTGGGACATCCTGTTCCATTGGGGGAGGCGGAGAAAGAGCAGGAAGGACATGAGGGGTGCACATGGGTAGGCCAGGGGAAACACCAGAAGAAATGACCTAGGCAATGAGTACAAAGCAAGTATAATGTGGAAATCTAATTGGGAGAAAGCTATACTAGCTTGGAGGTTTAGGATGAAGTAATTATTGCTTAGTTTGTATATTGGGCTAATTAAATAGATCCTAATCTCTGTGTGTGGTTATTTAGCTGGTTAAAGAGTAACTTCAGATTATACTAAAATTATAAATCAACATTAAATATTAATAATCCTTCAACAGTACTACTGTCCTTCACTTAAGGAAAATGGAGTTAGAATTATCTTCTCCTGCACTTAAGAGGTCTCATATGAATATACTTTGCATTGTGCTTTGCTCATTAAATGCTAATTGAATTGAGTGATTAAGCAATGCTATACTGAGGAGAATTTCCTTGAGCCATGCTGGGACCAAGTTCCTGGATACAGGGTATCAGTGTTCCATATGACAGCTACCAAGTTGTCCTGACTGAGCTCAACATGTGTACAGGAAGACAGTCTTTTTTATGCTCTTCTGGAATGTCTGACATTTATCCTATTACAAGAAATCAAGAGTCATTTCTCCAGAGCCATATGCACTTATTGTTTTGGCTTATTACAATAAATAATTCGATATTTTATATCTTTTTCCAAATTTTCAGTTGGGGTCTACTTGTTACTGACTGATGAAATGAGTACTGTAACCAGAAGGCTACATACACAATCTTTACCAGGAAAAACCTGTGGAACCACGTTTGTCACAGAAAACTTGACTAAGGTGTGTGGAACTCTGCCTCTGTACATCTCATATAGGCCAGTGCAGAGTTCCTGCTACAGCCAGAGCGGCATCCCCGATGACAATGAACTGCTGGCTGCTGGGAAAAGTTGACCGCTATGGAGATGATCCATTCTGAAACCTTTATGGTTTAGAATAAAAAAAAAAAAAATGTGACATAATGCCAGGGTAATGACTGTGCCACTTACCCCAATGAGAAAAAGTTAGAGGGCAGCGTTTCTGCTTCTTTGAAAAATGGTATTTTCTTTTTTCTGGTCCTCTTTCAGTTTCACTTTATTTTTAATTTCTCTCCCTTCTGTGAGGGATGTGATGGCACGAGCTCCGGTTGTCAGGCTTGCACAGGAAGCACTTTTGCTCCCCTGAGCCATCTCATTGGCCCTCAGATTTCTTGTTCACATAGGCATTTGCACAGTCAGTTGTGCACATTGAAGTGCAGAGTCCAGGCCAATCAGGCCAAGTAAGTGAAAATGTTAAGGGCCAGTAGGATGGCTCAGTAGGGAAAGGGGCTTCCTGCCACCTGAGAGGGCCTGGATTGGAGACTTCATGGAAGGATAAAACTGACTCCTGAAAATTATTCTCTGAATTCCACGAATGCTCCACAGCACATGAGCTCTCTCTCTCTCTCTCTCTCTCTCTCTCTCTCTCTCTCTCTCTCTCTCTCTCTCTCTCTCTCTCTCTCTCACACACACGTACACATTGCATTTTGTAAAAAATAAAAAATAAAAAATGAAAGTGTTAGCTCTTCTCTGCACCATTCACCTCTGATGTGGAAAATGAGGCTATTAAGAAATGTTTTTGTGTGTGTGTGTTTGTTTGTTTGTTGTTTTAAATTTTTATTTAGTTTATTCAGATTACAGCTCAGTTGTTATCCCATCACTTGTATCCTCCCATTCCTCCCCCCTCCCATTTTCCCCCTATTCCCCTTCCCTAGGTCTATGACTGAGGTTTTAGGTTTGTTTGTTTGTTTGTTTTTCTTTTTTGTTTTGATATTAGCCTGGCGTGGTGGCACACACCTTTAATCCCAGCACCCACCCGGGAGGCAGAGACAGGTGGATTGCTGTGAGTTCGAGGCCAGCCTGGTCTACAAAGTGAGTCCAGGATAACCAAGGCTACACAGAGAAACCCTATCTTGAAAAAAAAAAAAAAGGAAATAAATAAATAAATGGGATTGCCTTCCAGAAGGAGATTATGTGCACATAGAGACATCATTTCTGAGGAAGGAGTAGTAGGGGTAAGTTACAAGGACTTGAAAAAGAAAAGGAAAGCAACAACGCCCTGGCCCTCTTCAGTCTTTTTAAATCTTTCTTATCAGCTTATTTGTCTGAAAGGTTTTCATGTAGTCTAACCAGATCTGCAAATTACAGTAGATCAGATCAAGCCAGTTGCTTCCTGAAGTGTAAAGGTCAGACAGCAGTGGGCTGGTGCAGGGCAGTGGAATCTGGGACCCGGCTCTGCCCACATTGGCCAGCCAACTCTCTCATTGCCCGTGGAGTGTGCGTCAACTGTGGTCAGAAGAATGTATTCCGAGTCCCTGAAGTGTGTGACCCTTCTCATTTAGAACTTGCGGTGCTTTGGGCCAGTGCTTCAACTAGTTTCACCAGAAAAGTTAATATCAGGATAAAAGATCTGGGTGGTTAGAAGCTGACTGAAATTATGTTTAAACTACTGTGGCGTGAATGACTTTTCCTGGGGAAAATATGAGTGACCATTTCTTCACTTCAGGTAGGGCACCAATGACAGACAGACCAAGGAAACAATGCCACCCAAGTCCAGCTTGGTGAGTGTACAGACTTACGGGGTTCTTTACAGGGGTGTGGCTGATGCCATCACCAAGTGCACACTAATGCGGATGACTGCTGAGGAAACCTGCATCCGGGGGGTTCCCTGACCACCTTGCAGGCAGCTCCACAGACAAGCCTCTCTTCTTAGGTGTTGGCTGCTACTTGCATGGCTTTAGGAAGGAGCCTCATGAGTGTTGTGACTTTCTGTGCTTACTAAGCCTTGTTTCCTTGGCTACCATTCTTACGAGGCTCCCTCCTACTTCCAAGAGGGGTTCCAGTTTAGTATAGCTCCATGCTAATGACTAGAGAACTAAACGTGTGTGTGTGTGTGTGTGTGTGTGTGCTCTGTGTGTACACGTGTGTGTGCATGAGTCCATGGGGACCCAGATAATATTAGGTGTCTTGCTCTCACTTTCCACCTTACTCTGTTAAGAGAAAGTCTCTCATGGACCTTGAAGCTTGAGGCAGCAAGGCTCAGTGATTGCCCTCACTCTCCTTCTCAGCACAGAGATCATAGGCACACGCGACTATATTTCATATGGGTGTTAGGGATTTGAACTCAAGTCTGCATGTTTGGGTAGCAAGTGCTCTTGCTCAATAAGCCAACTACCCCCAGCCCAACTTTTTATCCTTTTCAACTTCCACTGCTGATTTGGATCTTACTGCAAGGCCAAGTGATTCACCGAACAGGAGAGGGGAGGCTTTTAATAGCCACATGACAAGAGACAGATTCTGTAGCAGGCAGGCAGTCATCCCCTTTCCTCAAGCTGCTGTGTCTGTCACCAATTGTCTAATAAGCGAAGCCTCAGCAGCTGCTTGCAGAGATGGTGCATCTATGATCTCCACACAAGATTTCCTCTCACAAAGACCAACCCTACCATGGTTGAGGACCTAAATTTTCAGCAGGTAGCCAACTTTTACACACGGTGACATCATAGCTCTGCGGTCCTAACAGGTAGCCACACCACCAATCTTGTTTTATAAGGCACCTTTCATTGTGCAAGAGACCACTAGCAGGAATGAATGCTTAACTCCACATCTACACGGGCTTCCCTTCCCTACTTTGTTTCTGCTAGCATCAACATCATAGCTACCAAAAGACCCATATGTAGAATAAGTTAAAGGCTTTTTTCTAAGCCACGCGTGGTGGCACACATGTTTGATCTCAGCACTAGGGAGGCAGAGGCAGGGAGGTCTCTGTGAGTTTGAGTCCAGCCTGGTCTACAAAGTGAGTCCAGGACAGTGAGGGTTACACAGAGAAACCCTGTCTCAAACAAAACAAAAAGGTGGTTTTTTTTTTTAGATACCCATTCTAGTTCCCAAATAATGACACAGAGACCTATTAGATTTATTAATAAGCTTTAAGGCACCACAGCTGACATCGATCTATTCTAACCTGGCTGCTTCCCAGCCACGTGCTCCTTGTTACTTTGCCATCTTCATCTCTCTTTGGCTATCTCTGTCTGTCCTCATGGCTCCTGGAAACTTTCTCCTCTCTCCTTAACCTTCCTCTCTCTTCTTCTCTCCTTATTTCTCTCTGGTGCCTATCTGAGCTCCTCCCCCCCCCCCAACTGGCCTTGGAAGTCCTGCCTTATGTCCTTTCTGCCCAGCTATAGGCTGCCCAGCTTCTTTATTAACCAATCAGAGATGACGGAGAACAATTTTTACCCAACATTGACACAGGAGATTCTTCATAAAGATAACAACGCTCACTTCCAGATTGCAACCATATGTTGGGGCACAGAGATCAGCATCTGAATAAACGACGGTGCACAAGACCTTCCCCCAGCACCTGTTCCCTCGGCATCTGTATGCCACTGTGCTGTTTTTATTACTACCCCCAAAGAGGAGTTTACTTAATTGCAATGTATTTAATAGCAATCTATAAAGCTAGATGATAGATAAGTAAGGAAGGCAGATAGATAAAGATTGGTTTAGCTATTCTGCTCCTGCTGGTGTCTGCTGCATTTTCTCCAGCGCGCTTTCCATCAGAACAGATTCACAGTTCTGGCCTCCCTTACGACTATTTATGGAGCCGGGCATGGTGGTGCACACCTTTAATCTCAGCACCTGGGAGGCAGAGGCAGTCGCATCTCTGTGAGTTCGAGGCCAGCCTGGTCTACAAAGTCAGTCCAGGATAGCCAAGGGTACAAAGAGAAACCCTATCTCTAATAATAATAATAATAATAATAATAATAATAATAATGACTATTTACGGAACTAAGCTGAGACTACAGGAAGTAGAACTGAACTTCTGGTTTGTGACTTCTTCATTCTTCAAACTTCTGCCTGGCCTCTTGGCATGGTGCCACAAGATTGAATAATTAGCTACAATCTCTTTCCCTTTAAAAAATAATTCATGTTGGGCATGGTGGTGCATGCCTTTAATCCCAGCACTCAGGGAAACAAAGGCAGGCAGATCTCTGTGAGTTCGAGGCCAGCCTGGTCTACAAAGTGAGTCCAGGACAGCCAAGGCTACACAGAGAAACCCTGTCTCAAAAAACAAAACAGAGCAAAAAAAAAAAAAAAAAGTTTAAAAAGTAATTCACATAATTGCAACACAATTTTTTTTTGCAATTCTTAAAGATTTATTTATTATGTATATAGTATTCTGCTTGCATTTGTGCCTGTGTGCCAAAAGAGGGCACCAGATCTCATTATAGATGGTTGTGAGCCACCATGTGGTTGCTAGGAAAGGCACTCAGGACCTCTAGAAGAGCAGCCAGTGCTCTTAACCGCTGAACCATCTCTCCAGACCCCCCCCCTTTTTTTTTAAGTCTTCAAATTTCTTTGTCCACGATTCCCCATAAGAACTTTCAAAATAGGCCAGGTGTGCTGGCACATGTCTTTAATCCCAGCACTGTGGAGGCAGAGGCGGCCAGATCTCAGTGAGTTCAAGGCCAGCTTGGTGTACAAAGCGAGTCCAGGACAGGCAAGGCTACACAGAGAAACCCTGTCTCAAAAAGACACACACACCACACACACACACACACACACACACACACACACACACACACACACACAAACAAAAACTTTCAAAATATATTGTGCAACTTTAAGTTAACTAAAAATTTCAGCATAATTTTAGGTGGCTATAATTTTTGATATGAAATAACTAATGAGAATTTAGAATAAAATGTCATCATCTTAAAGGAATACATATAAATAATACCATAGCTATTTGAAAGCCACTAGCACCTATTAAAAATACCAGCAGATGTTTAACATTTGGAAGTTTTATATGACTTCTTTCTCCTCGAACTTATATTTGATCTGCTGCCAACTTCTCTAGCCTACTGAATGTTGCTCACCTTTCTAGGTTTACTTTGTTTTGATTATCTTGTTCCTGAGTAAAGAACATCCAGGGGCAGATGTGCCAAGAGTATCTGTGAGTCAGAGCCTCATAAGGAGGCCTCTGGCATAATTATTTGAGTCACAACCTCCAGAGTAGAGTGAAGACCTTCAAGTAGGTCCAGACAGGAAGAACCCCCTAAAAGGAGGGGTAGTATAGTCAGAACATTCCCGGGGAGCCTGAGAGAGGATGTAAATGATTCATAAGAAAATGTCCATCAATCCAACATCTCCAAATTGTACAAATAATAAAAGACCCCCAAGCATGTGACAATGTAGAGATCAAGACCAAAAAGTGGGGGACTGCCCCACAGCAATTCCATCACTCGGCTCAGCTTTGCTGGTGCTTTGTCAGCCAGCTGTGCTGGCTTTATGACTTTCACTGTTCCCATTAGACGTGGCTGTAGCACTTTCGCCTTGTTCTTTTGGGCTTATCTCACAAACTCTCAGAAATCTCCTACTCAGCTCCATTCATAGACCATGCTCTGACAGTTTCAGACTCTGCTTACGTTGTAGGATTGTTTCCAGCAGTAGACACTGCTTTGATTTCATCTTAATATTCTGTTATGCTCCCATGACTACAAGAACTATAGCATGGGTTAAAGCCCACACACATCCTTTGTCTATTACTCATACTCACGTACACTCTAACTTTCTTGGTTTCGCTGCAGAAGGAAATTGGCAAGCAGATGCATTAACCTGCCCTGTTTTTACTTCTCAAGAACAGGAGCATCAACACCTATATGCTAATGATAACAGATGCCGTGTGCAATGCCACACCCCTCTTAGACAAGCGAGACAAACTGTTCAGGAATGCCCTATTTGTGCTCCCTTATACTGTCACAGTCATACAGCAGAGGTAAAAAATACTGGTGAATTACGATAAATGAATGTCACTCACTTTGTTCTTGTGCCTTGTACACCATACCTGCACATTTTCATTAATACTTATTCTAAATTTCTTTGGGATATATCTCAGTCCTCAGAGAATACTTTTGCAATATTCTTTTCTCTTGTACAAACTTTTGTTAATATGGAAGTACCTATTTCTATAAAAATGAACAACGGACCAGTCTATCGTGTTAAAAAAAAAATTAGGAATTTCTGTAAAGAATGGAATATTAACCATATTACAGGAATTCCTTGTGTTCTCTAAGTCCAGGGCATAATTGAAAGAACATATAGAACATTAAAACTCTGATTATTAAAAAATAAAAAAGAGGGAGCACCAAGTAAGGAGTATTTTTGCACTTTTCTTATTTACTCTTAATTTTAAAATTTTGATTCAAGGTGATATATGCTTGAGAGCTCAGAAACAGTTCTCTTCAGAAAATTTCTAATTGCCTTTAGATAGGTCTGTGTGGTTTTATACAACTTGAGACTTGGAAGACCAGTTGTCTGAAGAAAACTGCACAGAGGTATGCATCTATCATGGGCCCACTGACACATTATGGATTCCTTTTCAGCTCCTTTGGCCCTGGGCCATCAAAGGACAGTGGTGGAGGGAGAGGAAACAGCAAATCTCTAGCTAAAGGGCAAAAGGAGATGTTAACCATATCATCAGAAGTCAAGTGTGCCCAACTACCAAGTTAAGGCCCTATGCACCAAGGGAGAAGTTATTCTATGAAACACACAGCGCCCTAGGCCACTTGAGAATCTCTCTCCAGCAATGCTATCTGCTCTGACCTGTCCATCTGCAGTGAGTGCCTCTGAACAGGTGTACTGGTCTTATGTTCCCATGCTCCTTTGCTTCCATTTGTAGATTGGATGGATCCAGCTCCTGGTATCTTTACTAGTGACTCTGTGTTTATGATTGGGCCTGAGAACCATAATAGACTTATTCATTCACCAGGAGAAGAGACTGCATTTAATTGTTTCCTGGGCTTTAAATCATTTCCTGCTGCACATAAAATTATAGCAGCTAGCAGGGTGTGGTGGTGCACACCTGTAATCCCAGCACCCAGGGAGGCAGAGGCAGGCAGAGCTCTGTGAGTTCAAGGCAGCCTGGTCTACAAAGCCAAGGACAGCCAAACTCTGTCTCGAAAAACCAAATTTTTTTTAAAAAGGAAAGAAAGAAAGTAGCATATTTGTATTTCTATTAAAGGCAAATACGGTCTTACGTTCTATAAGATACCAGAACTATTATCCATATGGATCTCTTTTCAAGCTATTCTCTAGGTTTTTTTTTTCTAATCAATAGAATAATGCAACCAATTGTCTTAGTTTTTTGTTTTGTTTTTTTTTTTTGTTTGTTTTTTGTTTTGTTTTTTGCTGTGAAGAGACACTATGACCACAGCATCTCTTATAAAGGCAAATGTCCCATCCTGTGGGGCAAGTCGAACAGGGTCCTTGAAAGAGGGAGTGGAGATTGAGGGGACAGAGACATGAAGAATGGAGCCAACGCAAGAGCTGATCAAGGCTCAACTTCATTTAAGAAAGCACGGCTTATATAGCAAAACATCACAAGCTCTTCCGCCTGTGTTTTGAAACATTGCTGGTTTTGTGGAAAACAACTCAAAGGTCACAGCATGGAAAAATGCAGCTTCGGCTCAGCTGTCAGCCACAGCTGTAAGCACGGTGATTTCTACTAGTTTGGTTCTCCCCAGGCAAACATTTAATTGGGGCTGGCTTACAGTTTCCGAGGCTTAGTCCATTATCATCATGACAAGAGCATTGGATGCATGCAAGAGACATGGTGTTGGAAAGGGAGCTGAGAGTTCTACATCTTGATCCACAGGCAGCAGGAGAGGGCCTGCCACACTAAGCCTAACATGAGCATATGAGCCCTCAAAGCCTGGCCCCACAGTGACATACTTCGGTTGAGGGACATCTAGGTTGTTTCCAGATTCTGGCTATTACGAATTAAGCTGCTATGAATATAGTTAAGTAAATGTCCTTGTGGTATAGTGGAGCCTCTTTTAGGCATATGCCCAGGTGTGGTATAGCTGGGTTTTGAGGTAGCACTAGTCCCAATTTTCCAAGAAAGCGCCAGATGGATTTTCAAAGTGGTTGTACAAGTTTGTACTCACTCCTGACAGGCATGGTGGCGTAAGCCTTTAATCCCAGCACTAGGGAGACAGAGGCAGAGGACTGTGAGTCTAGGACAGCTAAGGCTACACAGAGAAACCCTATCACAGGGGAAAAAAAGTTTGCACTCCCACCAGCAATGGAGGAGTTTCCCCCTTTCTCCACATCCTCACCAGCATGTGCTGTTACTTGACTCTTTTACCTTAGCCATTCTGTGACAAGTGTAAGATGGAATTTCAAAGTCATTTCTATTTGCATCTCCCTGACTACTAAGGGCGTTGAACATTTCTTTAAGTGCTTCTCAGCCATTTGAGATTCCTTTGTTAGAATTCTGTTTAGCTCTGTTGCCCACTTTTAAACTGGGTTATTTTGTTTGTTGGTGTTTAATGTTTTAAGTTCTTTATATATTTTGGATATTAGCACTTTGGTTGGTGAAAATCTTTCCCCAATCTGCGGACTGCTGTTTTGTCCTATTGACAGTGTCCTTTGCCTTACAGAAGCCTTTCAGTTTCATGAGCTCCCATTTATTAATTGTTGGTCTTAGACCCTGCTTCCATTCTTGGACTGTATTCTGACATCTCCTCCATTTTAACTTTTTTATTTTGTTGAACATAGGTTCTTTTCTCATACAATATATCCTGATTCTAGTTTCCCATCCCTTTACCCCTCCCAGTTCCTCCCTGATGCTGCTCCCATCTGGATCCTCTCTCTCTCTCTCTCTCTCTCTCTCTCTCTCTCTCTCTCTCTCTCTCTCTCTCTCTCTCTCATTAGAAATGAACAGGCTTCTAAAAGATAACAACTAAACATGACAAAATAAAACATACTAAGATAAAGCAAAAACCATATTGAAGTTAAACAGGGCAACCCAACACCATAGAAAGGCTAAGATAAAAGCAGTAATACTTATGCAGAGGATCTTGTGCAGGCCTGTATTGTTCCTGTGCTGGCTGCTTCCCACTCTGTGAGTTCACATGCACCCTCCTTGGTTGATTCAGATGGCCATGTGCTTGCGGGGTCCTCCATTCCCTCTGGTACTTGTTATCTTTCCACTGTAACTGTTTAAATTATCTACTATTTATACCAGTAAAGGCACTGGAGGCATAAACTGAGGTAAAACCCTGCTAGCTCAGCGAGGTAACTTTATTTTCTGAATTATATACAAAATGTCTATTTACAAGCCCGATTATACACTAAGCTACAAGTCTTTAGAATTCTCTTCCTGTCTGTGTCATTCTACCTAGCTAGACTGCCTTTCTCTTGAGTCCCTCCAAACCAACGAGGGCTCCTTACTCTCTTTCCTAGATTTCCGGTTTACCTGTGTCCTATCAGCCGCTTCTTCTCTGCTGGTGCTGAAAGCCCAGAGAGAAGATCTCTATCTCTTGCAGGGAGTTCCTTTCTTACAGGATATTCCAAGCCAAAAAAAGGAGAAAGGGAGCTCCATCAAAGGTCCAATTGCTTATAGAGAAGTCTCTAGCTCCCCCCCCCCCTACACCTTTGGCAGGCTGAACTAAGTCACTGGGCTGAGGGGGTAGTGGGGAGGGAGTGGGGCAGGGCAGGGCCTACAAGTCAAGTCTGTAGGGGCCAAACTAGTTCACCTTTAGGGTTGGGTAGCTCTAGGCCACTCAGTTTACTTTGCCTAGGGTCATAGGGCAAAGACCACAAGACCTCTCCCAAGCAACTTGCCAAAATAGACAGGAACTTTCCATTCCTTAGAATTCTTTTTTTTTTTTGGGGGGGGGCAGGGGCGGGAGAGGGGTTGAGACAGGGTTTCTCTGTGTAATAGCCCTGGCTGGCCTGGAACTCCTTTTGTAGACTAGGCTGTCCTCGACTCAAAGCGATCTGCCTGCCTTTGCCTCCTGAGTCCTGGGATTAAAGGTGTGCTCCACCATGCCACCCCACCCAGCCTTAACACTCTTATCTATGGAGGCTTTTAGAAGCACATTCGAGCTGCATCTCTTCAGGACACGACCAACTGCATCTGACAAACAAAATATCTCTTTAGGCTTTTATATTTTGCTAACAATTAGGCTCTCTGTGTACAACAATAAAATATCCTACAACATTATCACCTCCTCTTTTGTGGGGTTCCCTGAGCTCTGAGGAGAGGGATTTGATAGAGACATCTCATTTAGAGCTTTGTGCTCCAAGGACTCCCTCTCCATGTAATGTCTAGACATGCACCTCTGCATGTTTTCTCATTTGCTGCTGATAATGGCTGGATAAGGCACCACTGATCTACAAGTATAGCTGAATATCACATATATTATAGCTAAATATCATTATATATAATGTGTGTATTTATAATGTGTATATATATATATTTTTTTCCGATGTCCTACTGTTTGGGTGCCAGAATGTTGAAGTCCAGCTTCGACATCAACTGGGGGAAACTGAGGTGGGACTTTGGGATGCAAATCCTGTGGCAGCTTGCCTGTCGACCCTGTAGACTTTCTCTGAGGGCAACCTTCCCAGTCTGGAACTGATAGTTACCGGTGATAGCTTCCACTGATGGTGGCAAGTGTCTAAAAAAGAAAGGGAAAGATGGAGAGAAAAGAAACACACACACACACATTTACACTAGACGACGAAATAAGACAGACTCCAGTAGGTAGGTTTCAACAACCTTCTTCTTATTATGATTATTATTATTATCGTCTTATTTTCATCCTTATCCTAATTCTTATCCATTTTCTGATCCTTCTTCTTCTCACAGTTTATACACCTCAACAAAATCTTTCAAGCAATACAAAAATCACAATGTGTTTATAGTCTATCTCTCTATAGATAAATGATTACAATGGATATATGGAAGAAAATCATGTTCCCCAATACCTTCACATGACCAAATGTTTTACATATTATGGATGAGGAACAACATGAATAACAAGTTATTTCTAAGAACCCATATACATTTGTACATAAGCAACTTGTTACATATTAACAGAGTATAGGCAAGCAAGGTATTTTCTTAGCCAGCTTTTCTTTACTGTCAGGCTACAATTTGCGGTTACAAAGAAGGAATCAATAATCTTAAGAAGTAATCTTATAAAAAATCTTAAAAGAATAACAAATCCCATATAAAAATAATAAGCCATTTCTACTTTAAGTCCTAAAAGTGCTCATCCACTCATTAATATGTTCTATTAAATCATATCAGGAAGCTGAGGTCAGAAAAATAGAATAAGAAAATCAATTGTCATCTCAGTCACCAGCCCAGCTTGACAGAGTCACGTCAGCCAATGCTGCTATGGGCCATTGTTCTTGCTTTGCCAACCTCAAAAAGTCTCTAGCTTTAATAATAAGAGTGTGCTTTCTCCTAACTTCATTGTCCCCTAAAATTTCTTGCATCAGGGCCAATAGCAAAAACATCTTTACCTTACTTTGCTAATCAATCTATTCTTCCCTAAGACTTTCTACGTCAGAGCCACGAGCAAAAACATCTTTACCTAAGCTTGTCGGACAATCTATTTTTCCAAATTCTTTCTAAGGATAATGATCATCGTTAGCAATCTACATCTGCAGATTGTTTTCAGCGATGGTGGTTGAATCATTAATCTGCTCCAGCAGCAATGCCTGAAAGAGATCAAGCATTATTACTGCGTATGCCAATGATACTGCCCAGTGAGGGCCTGGGAGCCCCCTTTATAGTACTCACACAATTCACATGTTGAGGGGATTATAAGGACTGCAAAGGTAACAAGCAGAGCTATGCTCCGTAACAGCATGAAGTCCTCAGAACATGCAGTTCTCGGGGTTATGCCTCTCTGAGACATACCCATCATGGGTTTGCTAACCAGTGGGCTGCATTCCATGAGTTCTAGAGCTGTTTTGCTGTTCCTCTTGCACGGACTCCAAATATATACATATATAGTGTTTGGCTTTACCCTGGATCTCTGGGCTATCTATAATTACTGGTTCTTGGTTACTCAAGCAGCATCAGGTATGGGTTCTGTCTTGTGGAGTGGGCTTAAGTCAAATTAGACACTGGTTGGCTATTCCTGCAAGTTTTGTGCCACTATTGCCCTAACATGTCTTTCAGGCAGGACAGATTGTACATCAAATGCTTTTGTGGATGAGTTTTGGTGTTTATGTTTCTCTTTGGTAGACTGCAGAGTACATACCTTCCCACACCAGGGATACTAGAATGCAGGAGTGAAGGCTCCATGTAGGCACCAGCTTGACTTCTCCAAGTTCAATTAGTTGTATGGGTGTTGTCTTGGCAATAGGCCCCTGCAGTATCATTTATTTTCTGTGCCTGGCCCTTTAAAAGGACCCTATGCCCTTCAGTGTCAGTTCCCTTTTAGACTTTTGGGAACAGGAGAGGATATAAAATGGCAGCAGAGCCTGAGAGCAGAGAGTGGTAGGATTGGAGAGTAGTCAGGAGTAGAGTTCTAGAGACAGAAGAGCAGGGTCAGAGGAGACAATTGATGCAGGAAGAAAGTAGAAAGAGTAGGGATGGGGCTGGAGAGACATCTCAGTGGTTAGGAGCACTGTCTGCTCTTCCAAAGGACCAGAGTTCAATTCCTAACACCCACACGCCAGCTCACACCTATCTGTAACTCTAGTTCCAAAGGATCTGACACTCTTACAACAATGCACAAAAAACAAAATTAAAAAAAAGAAAGAGTGGGGATAGAGAGAGGAAAAGAGATTGAAAGAGTAAAAATAAGAGTTGAAAATGAATTGGGGTGGCAGAGTGAGAAGAGAAGACAGTTGGTGATACTTAAGCCTGGAGAAGCTGAGCTGAACCAGAGAAGATATTAAGAAACAGTTAGGATTCTAGGACCCTCTGGATCCTTCTACTTTGCTATTTTCCCATGCTTCTCTCATTTAGAGTCTCAATAGGATGTCCTCCCCTCTGATTATGATAGGCAGATTTGGACCCAGGGGTCCCGCTCAAACTAAGGCACCAGCCAAGGACAATACAGGCAGTAAACTTTAAACCCCTACCCAGATCTAGCCAATGGTCAGAACATTCTCCACAGTTGAGTGGAGAGTGGGATATGACTTTCTCACGTACTCTGGTGCCTCACATTTGACCATGTCCCCTGGAGGGGGAGACCTGGTGGCACTTAGAGGAAGGACAGCAGGTTGCCAAGAAGAGAATTGATACCCTATGAGCATATACAGGAGGAGGTAATCCCCCTCAGGAACAGTCATAGTGGAGGGGAATAATGGGAAAATGGGAGGGAGGGAAGAATGGGAGGATACAAGGGATGGGATAAACATTGAGATGTAACAAGAATAAATTAATAATTAAAAAAAAAAGAAACAGGAGAAGAACTCACAAAAATAGCTGAAAGTGGGGGAGAGAGGAAGGGAGGAGGGAAGGAGGGAAAGAGAGAGAGGGGGAGAGAGAGAGAGAGAGAGAGAGAGAGAGAGAGAGAGAGAGAGAGAGAGAGAGAGAGAGAGAGAGAGAGAGAGAGAGAGAGAGAGAGAGAGAGCGTGCAGAGCAATCCATTGTCTTAGCAATAGTCTGGGTTGTTTGGGGCCAACAATTCAATTGAACGTAACCCAGTCCTGCTCATGGAAGACTTGTTTAGTAAGAAGAGCTGTATCCCTCTCTTTTAGGAGACATGATTAGGTTCACCTTTATATATTTTTTGGAAGTTCCCACTGCACCTGGTTTCCATACCATCCCTCAAATGCCCCTTAATTCTATCTGTCTCTTCCCGCATTCTCTGGCTCCACCCATCTCCCTTCTCCCTCCCCATCTGATCCTCCCATTCTTTTACCTACACCCCCTCCCCCTGCCCAGTCCATCTGTAAAATATATTCTATTTCTTCTTTCCAAGAATATCCATGTGTTCCTCTTAGGCCCTTCCTTTATACCTAACCTCTGTTGGTCTAAGGATTGTAGTTTGGTTGTCATTTACTTAATATCTAATACCCACATATAAGTGAGTACATGCCATATTTTTCTTTCGGGGTCCACTGATGATATATTTTTTTCTAGTTCCATCCATTTGCCTGTAAATTTCATGATGCCATATTTGTTTGGTTTTGGTTTTGGTTTATTCAAGACAGGGTTTCTCTGTATAGCCTTGGATGTCCTGGACTTGCTTTGTAGACCAGGCTGGCCTTGACCTCACAGAGATCTGCCTGCCTCTGCCTCCCAAGTGCTGGGATTAAAGGTGTGCACCACTATGCTGGGCGATGCCATTTTTTTTTTCTTTTCTTAACAGCTGAGGAATACCCCATTGTGTGGATGTACCACATTTTCTTTATTCATTCTTCTGCTGCAGGACATCTAGGTTGTTGCTAGTGTCTGGCTATTACGAATAAAGCAGCAATAAACACGATTGTGAAACAAGTGTCTTTATGGTAGGATCGAGCATCCTTTGGGTATATCCTTCAGAGTGGTATAGCAGGATCTTGAGGTACAAAGATTCCCAACTTTCTGAGGAACAACCATATTGGTTTCCATAGTGGTTGTACAAGTCTGCAGTCCCACCAGCAATGGAGGTGTGTCCCCTTTGCTCCACATCCTTACCAGCATGAGCTGTCACTTGTGTTATTAATCTTAGCCATTCTGACAGATGTAAGATGGAATCTTGAAGTAGTTTTGATTTCCATTTCCCTGACAGCTAAGGATATTGAACATGTCTTTAAATGAAAAACAACTGTCTTCAGACAAGAGTTGAATCCAGTTGCATATGCAGTATGGTGTAGTAAGTTAAGATTACTTACATATAGATTTTTCAGTTATCAACCCCTATAAGTTTTAAGATAATCTTTTTGTTACATCTTTTACAGGTTTTTTAACCACACCCAACAAACTTACAATTCTTGAAGTACAGAAAGTTTACATAAGTCTTACAAATCTTGAGATCAAGTTTATACTTTAGCAACAATTTTAGAGAGTTAAATAAAACAAAATAACAAAAGTATGAGATGGGCTCCACTGGCTGCTTGAAAAGCCATCTTTGTGTTGTTCCTGGGTCCTGCTCCACGCTTGCTGCAGCCGCCTTCGTCTCTGCCTCCTCCTCCTCCACTGCGGGCTCTGGCTGCTTTCTTGCCAGAGCCCTTGGACTCAATTTCCTTTTCTCTTTCGCTGCACCGGTGTGCCCCACCATGTCAGACACGGCAGTGGACACCAGATCTGAGATCACCACCAAGGACTTGAAGGAGAAGAACGAAGTTGTGGAAGAGGCAGAAAATGGAAGAGACACACCTGCCAATGGGAATGCTAATGACGAAAATGGGGAGCAGGAGGCTGACAATGAGGTAGAGGAGGAAGAGGAAGAAGGTGGGGAGGAAGAGGAGGAGGAGGAGGAAGGTGACAATGAGGAAGAGGATGGAGATGAAGATGAGGAAGCTGAGGCTCCTACGGGCAAGCGGGTAGCTGAAGATGATGAGGATGAGGATACCAAGAAGCAGAAGACTGATGAGGATGACTAGACAGCAAAACGGAAAAGCTAAACTTAAGCCCACCGTGACCTATTCACCCTCCACTTCCCATCTCAGAATTTAAATGTGGTCACCTTCGAGTAGAGAAGCAGGTGCCGCCCGCCCCTATAGCAGGCAGTGCCCCCACAGATGACATGCGCTCTCCACCACCCCACCAAAACCATGACATGAATTTGCAGCAGAGGAGGAAAAAAAAAAGAACCAAAATTTCCCAGGCCCTGCCTTTTTTCTTAAAAATACTTTAAAAGGAAAATTTGTTTGTATTTTTTACTTACATTTTATATTTTTGTACATATTAGGGGTCAGCCATTTTTAATGATAACAGGTGACCAAACCAGCCTTCAAAGCATTCTCTGTTCAACTTCTGACTTTACTTGTGGTGTGACTATGTTCGTTATAATCTCAAAAGAGAAAACAAACAAACAAACAAACAAACAAACAAAACCTTGTTTAAAAAAGAAAAGCAAAAGCAACAACAACAAAAACAATATTATCCAAGCATTCCAGTAACTTTTTTTGTGTATGTACTTAGCTGTACTATAAATAATTGGTTTGTATGGGATGGCTAAAAAGGCCAAAGATAAAAGATCCCCCCCCCTTTTTGTCTATGAAAGTTGCTGTTTATTTTTTTTTTTAGCCTGTTTGATGTATGTGTGAAACAATGTCCAACAATAAACTGAAATTTTATTTTGCTGAGTTGTTCTAATGACAACAACAACAACAAAATATGAGATGGAGGGTAATATTCCCCATTGGGAATAATTCAGTTTTCAGTTTTCATCTATTTATTTTGTTTTTCCTTTCTCTGTCCTAGGTCAGGTGGCCATAACAGAACTACAGTGCCAGCTTTTAATGAAGTAGAACAGCACACACAGAACAGTGCTTTACTCGTGTCCTTACCCAAAAGACAGTCATGGACCTGGGCCCTGATGAAGTGGGAGTGCAAGGGGCCAACTGAAGCTGGGGTTTCTGGCCACCTTTGTTCAGATACCCAACAGTTACTAACCAACGGAACATGTCCCAGAAAGTTGTTTAATGTCTGATCTGCCTTAAGACCTCTCCAGAATGTTCAGATTCTAAAACAGAACAAAACAACTCACCAATCAATCTGAGTTTCAGATGTACCTTGGCTGGTAATACTTTCTTTTTTCTTTTCCTGTGTAGCCTTGGTTGTCCTGGATTTGCTTTGTAGATAAGGCTGGCCTCAAACTCACAGAGATCTGCCTGTCTCTGCCTCCCAAGTGCTGCAATTACAGACATGTGTCACCTCTCTGGCCAAATCTTACTTTCAATTTGCAAATTTCTGACAGTCACAGTCTGGACTCTTACCTAGGGTTTGCCAAGGCCACCTTGGATTTGTTCCCACTGGGGGACCTATCTCAGGCTAGTGACAGTTAATTTGTGGCAGCCATGATCTCAGGCTCCCCAGACTTCAAAGTCCACCAGGGCTTCTCCCAGGTTTGGGCTCCCTCGGCGCCAAAACTTTGGGGCTTTTCCTGGACCCTGGCCTTGAGTCTGAAGTCTCCAAGGGATCTCACTGAAGCCTCCACAGATCACCAGGCAAAGATTCCCAAACAAAACAAACAAACAAAAAGAAAGTTTATTGGGCTGGAGAGATCGCTCAGTGGTTAAGAACACTCTCTGCTCCTGAGTTCAATTCCCAGGACCACATGATGGCTCACAACCATCTATAAAGTGATCTAATGCCCTCTTCTAGTATGCAGTTAGAATACTCATATGCATAAAATTAATTAATTAATTTAAAAATCAGATTTATTTTACTTACAGCAGCATTGTGATAAATATTTGCCCTTCTGAGCAGTGCTGCAAAAGGGGAAGACAGTGACTAGATTTTTTCTTTTTTTAAGGGGCAAACGACAGTTGTCTTAACTCTGGGGCTTTTTGTTAACTGACACATTATCCTGTGTGTGTGTGTGTGTGTGTGTGTGTGTGTGTGTGTGTGTATGCATTGGTTTGTTTGTTTGTTTGTTTTTCCTGAACAAGCAGCAGTAAACTGTGATAGTTAACATTACATTTAAGGTTCTACTGCCGGGTGTGGTGGTGCACGCCTTTAATCCCAGCACTCAAGAGGCCGAGTCAGGCAGTTCTTTGTGAGTTCAAGGCCAGCCTGGTCTATAAAGAGAGTTCAGGACACCCAACGCTACACAGAAAAACCCTGTCTTGAAAAAAAAAAAAAAAGAAAGGAGGGGGCACTAACTACTATTTCTGCTTTTGTAATCAAACAACTTATTCCCCTCAAAAAGACAATCGCAAGACCCAAAATTGTAGTTTTGTGGGGGGGAGGGGGCGAGGGTTGCCTTTATACGGCGAAATAAGCCAGGTGGCTCTGAGATCAGTATCCTCTTTAGATTGCTGTCACGACTCAACTGCTGATGGGGCTGACCTTAGGGCTACGGTCAAAACATCCTGTGAATAACAACAGTTCTTAGGCTAAGCATAGAGTCCAGTTGACTCTCTGCCCCATCTCTTGCTTTGTTTCACAGTACCTTAATTTGAAACTCAGTTTGAAAGGGAGCTAGTTTTTAGCCATTACAATAAAACCTGTAAACCAAGTGTAGAGGAGAGGATTCTCTCCCATGGAGCTGACTACAAGTTGTATAGGGAGCCCTCAGGGATCTAGCTTGCATGAACTGTCGCCCATGTTATGGTGAGCATTTTGAGTGGTACAGCTGCCTCTGAGTCACTAATGCTTTTCTAAGTGACCCCTCAATACCTCCCTGTAAGTAACCCCAATAAACTCATTGGTATGCCAAATTAAACTTAAGTGCAAGCATTTTGGGGGGAGTTAGTTAGGAGTACTCTGAGGTGCATATATATTTGCTCTCATTTCCTCAGGAAACGTGTAAAAAGTGGCTTTCTCAAAAACCAAACAAAAAAATTATATTTTAACCAGTTTATCTGCAGATGAAATTAAAAAAAAAAAAAAAAAAAAAGCACACTCCTTTAATCTCAGCACTCAGGAGGCAGAGGTTGGTGGATTGCTGTGAATTTGTTTTTTTGTTTTTGTTTTTCGAGACAGGATCTCTCTGTGTTAGCCTTGGCTGTCCTGGACTCACTTTGTAGTCCAGGCTGGCCTCGAACTCACAGCAATCTACCAACCTCTGCTTCCCGAGTGCTGGGATTAAAGGAGTGTGCCACCATGCCTGGCTTTTCTTTTTCTTTTTCTTTTTCTTTTTTCCCTATAAATGCAATTGATAGCTAAAACTTACAAATAAGAGTGTGGCCACTAAACTTTTGATTATGTGTTTGGAAAACTGCTAGTACATTTAACCATCCAGCTAGTACATTGATATTTGGGTAAGAAATGTGGCCTCTTGGTGCCTGGCATCAGGAAGGTAGCAGTGGATTTTCTTCTGGAATCTGTAGGTAATGGTGAATGTGCATTTGCTTTAACCTCTGTGAACTAAGCACATAACCCGTCGTTAGGCCTCACTAATACCCATACATGTCTATGATACGTATGTTTAAGTTGTGGCAGAGTGGTAGGGCCCTGGTCTCTTTCCTATGATATAGTTCATAGTGTCAGAATTATTAACAGGCCAGGTGAGTATGGGGAAAAGGCATAAGAACAATAGCTAGCATTAGAATTAAAATATGGATATTTATGTCTTAGAATTAAAATATGGATATTTACATCATAGTTTGAAGATATTTAAAGCTGGCAAATCTGATACTAAACTTACTTTCACCTCTTAAAAGTCCCTTGGTTGAGCATATGGTAGAAATCTGCTTCTTGGTTGTGCTGTGGCCATGATTTTGTAACTCCCCCTACTGGGAGGCGGGATCTATTTGGCTGTCTCTGGAGTGCAGTGAGACCCCATAACTTGCTTTGACATATAAAATGTAGTATATATGACCTTGTGTGATTTGCGTGGCTATGGCTTAAGAAATCCAATGGCTTATACCTACTCTCCTGGATGTGGCTCATAGCCAGGTATCTTGTGTGAGTGGAGCTACCTGTGCCCTTCAGCTCATCTGATTCCCCAGTTGAAGGAATTACCACACATGACATGACACATTTCTAAGGTGAGTCAACGTTCAAAGGGAAAGGCTTTCTTTGCCTCACAGTGTTTGGATTCTCCAAGTATGGCCAACTGGTCCCCACTGCTTTGGTACCTGTGTCAAGGCAGTAGCATCAGTGCAACGTGGAAGGGAAAAACCACTTACATCCTGACTTGGAAAAAAACCAAACAAACCACTATTGGTACAGGCTGGGTACCAAACCTTTAACACACACTGCAGATCCAAGCCATAGCAGAAACAAGACCTAACACATTTACTATCTATGTTTTCTGAGAAAAAATAAATCTTAACTCTTGAACCCTTGAAGCAGATTGTAATTTTGTTTAATGAGCCCAGACAAATCCAGAGAAACCACACAAACAACTCTCAGACTTGAAGATGAAGGTGGTGGTGGTGATGGTGATGATTCTGTAGTCCTAGGAACTGAACCTAGGACCTTACACATGCCTGTTGTCTGATGAAACTTCTCCTGCGGACATGACTTCTCACCCCAGACAGTGATTTCACTACAGGCCAAAGTATAGATAGCACCAAAACCCAACCTGGTGAACCAATGGGTTTTATTCGGGTTACTTACAGGAGCAGACATGATTCAAAGCTGCCTCACCAAGGTCCATCCCAGCATGAGTGACTGCTCACAAAAGCTTGGGACCTAGAACACATGGCACAGCCTGCTCAATGGGTTGGAGAGTGTCTTATCCAAAAGACTGTGGTCTAAGCCTGTTCCAGGCAGCCCGGCAGGCATCTTCTAGGCAGCTGGTCTGGTCTGAGAGTCTTTCATCCATCTGAGTGGGACTCTCAGCTTTTATCTGCTTATTCTCCCAAGGAGGGGGCCTAGTGTATCTAGTCAGCTTCAGGAACTTCCTGAAGCTATGTTGAAGCTGTTTACCTTCCTGCAGGATGGAATGTTTCAATCTCCAAGGAAACTGTACACAACAGTGCCAGGTAAATACTCTACCACCAAGCTATATCGTCAGATTAAATTAATATTTGTATATGCATCTAAAACTTTGGGATAGCTTGTTTTGCAACATTGATAGCTGAGTCCTCAGCTATAAAATGCTATATGAACACACACACACACACACACACACACACACACAGAGAGAGAGAGAGAGAGAGAGAGACAGAGACAGAGACAGAGACAGAGACAGAGACAGAGAGAGACAGACACAGCACAATCACACAGAGACAGAGACAGAGACACTAAGAGAGGCACAGAGACACACACTCACAGAGGCAGAGACAGAGGGGAGATATTTAGATATTTACCTCTTTAAAAGCTTTCTAGTGTCTTCTCACATATTCCATTTGAGAACTTAATTCCTCTGATCCGAAGTCCCTGAATTGTTGCATTCTAGAAGGTTCTGGAAGTGAGCACATGTACTTACTAGTTATTCAAAGATCATTAAAAATATTTTAGAAAAAAAGTCTTAGAATGAAGTGTTGTTGTAAGTAAGGTGCCTATAATTAAAATTCTAACGTCAGTATCCTTAAGTCAAACACTGAGGTCTATCCCTTTCTTCAGTATACTGTCTCTTTGCAGTAGGGCCTGCCTACCTTGTATTTAATAGACGACTCCTCCATGAAGTGAGCTGCCAAGCCAGGCAGGTGAGCATTGGCTGTGGTAAATGTAAAGCAGGACAGCAATCCCTTTACCCTCTGCAAAGGGCACCTACTGAGGCTGCAACTACGAAAAGAATCCTGTCTGTGATTCAGATCCGAATGTTTACACAATGCCAACTAAGCCCTGGATTACACTACCAGTATTTAAGCTTGGGTTTCTTGTAATCCCCATTCAACCTTCATTTTATCCCTGTTTTCAGAAAACTTTCTATCACAAACGATTTTAAACATGTTCATTCTTCTTTTTTCTCTTGCAGTAAAGAACTGTTGAGCCAAGGAATTAAAGAAACAAACTGTCTTGGTTATGAACAAAGGATCAATATAATCAATTCAACACATCTGAACTTGCTTTTGCGCATGACTATGGCATCAGCTTTCCAAGTTGTGCTGCAATCCCTAGCCTCATCTTCTGGTGATTATGCTCTTGCTTTGGATCCCTTTACTTTGCACCTTGGACAGTCTTTAGCTTCCTTCTGATCAATAGAACATGCTAAAGATTTTCATACATGACTTCCACAATCCTGTCTGTGTGTGTGTGTACGTGTGTGTGCATGTGTTCACTCACATAAACACATGTGCACGTGGAAGTCCGAAGTTGTGTTCCTCAGGCACTGTCTATCTTTTTTTTTTTTTTTCTTCAGCAACGTCACTTGCTGCTCTGGAACTAACTAATTAGGTTAAACTGGCTAGCCAGCAAGCCTCAGGGTTCTGACAGTCTCTGTTTCTCTAGTTAGGGGATTTAAAGTGTTTTTTCTGTTGTTGTTGTTGTTGTTGAGACAGGGTCTCTCTGTGTTAGCCTTGGCTGTCGATTTGTAGATCAGGCTGGCCTTGAACTCACAGCGATCCTCTTGCCTCTGCCTCCCGAGGGATTAAAGGTGTGGACCACCACGCCTGGCATTTGTTTGCTATTGTTGTTTGGGTTTTGTTTTGTTTTTTTAATGGGGGATCTGGGGATCCCCTTGCTCACACAACACTTTCCCCAATTGAGTCTTCTTCTTAGAATCACATGACTCTTGGCTAGCTTTTCTCTTTTCTCTTGTCTTGGACTCTAGACTATCGGATCTGATGAAGTTTAGATCGATTATCATGGGTAAGTGGAGAATCTAATCTGCTTTGTAATGCCCAAGTTGTGAAACCCTCAAAGACCACCAGGAATCAACTGGATGCAAATCACGCAGGGTCTTGTTTATTTCAAGCTCTGGAGCCTGGACTGTCAGCCCCCTTTTGAGGAGGGAAGATGGTGGCTTCTAGTGCTAGGGGGACAGGGTTTTTAAACGAAAAAGCAGCAGTGGGGTGGGGGGTTTCCAAGCCATTTCTAAGCCTTGCTGGTACATGATAGGTTGAGGGGTACAGGAAAGTTGCCCTTTAAGCTGATTGGCTGGGGGACCAGGGCTGATCGAGGAGACCAGGGCCACACTGCAGGAAGGGATTTTTCGTTTGTTTTGGTCACTGGGACCTGTAGCTCTGATTTGTTGACTCCGGATGCAAGCTCCTAGGAAGGTTGCTAGCTGAATGTTTGTGGCTCTCCCTGGAAACTCCAGAGGTGGGGGTGGGGGTGGGGGAGGGGGTGTGTCAAGTTCTCAGACCCTGAACACAAAATGGTGTTGGTTTGGTCTCTACATTGGCATAAGTGAAAACCACTAATAATGTGCTGATTTGGACTGAAAAACTGTTTTCTTTTGTGAGAAATGTTTATAATGCTACCTTTGCCTGTGGAATAGATGATGTCTTTTGAGTGCTCCCTTATAGGAAGGAGATGGTTATTGCTATTATATGTAGCAAACTTGGCAGAACTCTTTCCTAACAGAATGTGAGATCTTAAACAGATGTGTTCACACCCATAAGTATTTCTGACGTAAGTCAGAGACTGTCACAGACCGGCTCAGTCGGGGATAGGTCTTTGGAAATGGAAGTTCTTGGAGCATCGGTGAACAGAAGAGAAGGCGTGACAAACAGACACATCCACACAGATGAGTTTTGTGTCTGAGTGTATTTTGTAGCTAAGCAGTTTAAGTTTTTAAACATACATTTTAAAAGCAGGGGGGTGTGTGGTTACATTTTCCCACAGAGCAAATTCAAGGAAGTAAGTGAGCAATCAAGCATACACAGTGCAGGTACAAAATGTGAAGTTATTGTGTTGTCATATTTTGAATTACAATTATGAATGAAACAATACGAGGTACAGAACACATAGCAAAAGGTGTCATCACTTCTAAGTTACTGCCTTGGTATCAATATGTATGTGCTCCCTTTGTCCACGGCCAATGTTTTCTCCCTAACAAAACTTGTGCCCGGCACCTGTGTGTCAGGACAGTTTTTCATTTTCTTTTCTTTAGTTCCCTCTTCTGATATCTGAGTGCCACTACCTGGAGTCTTTTGAAATACTCCAATTCTTTGTAGGCCATAGTATAACTTATTAACTAATGATTAATTTTTAGTCATGTTTCTTTTAATAAGTGGAAGTGAAGCAAAACTGCTCCAGACCTGGACAGTCCCTGGCTGCACTCCCGAGTCAGGGTCATCTCCTAGCGACCGTGGTTATGCCTGAGAGGTCCTACTTTGGGAGTGAAGTGGAGAATAGCTCCCAACACAATGAAAGAAATGAAACTGCAGTTTTTCTCTTGGCAGAAACATCAACCCCAGTCCAGGAAACTCTCCCCTTTTTGGGGGTCTTAGCCTCAGGCCTGTGTAGTATTTGTCACACAGACTCCACTGGAGGGGTGACAAGAGACCAGAAGATTGAAGTAAAAGATTATATAATGAGCCAGGCAGTGGTGGCGCACGCCTTTAATCCCAGCACTCGGGAGGCAGAGGCAGGTGGATCGGTGTGAGTTCGAGGCCAGCCTGGTCTACAAAATGAGTCCAGGACAGTCAAGGCTACACAGAGAAACCCTGTCTCAAAAAAACAAAAAGAAAAAAACAACAACAACAAAAAGATTATATAATGTTGTGCGGTCTGCTTAAATCCAAGATAAGTCAAACACCAGGTCAATGCAGATGACAAAAATGTATTGTGTTAAGCCGCTAATGATTGATCGGGGCTGCCCAACAGACTCAGGAGCTGCACTGCAACCCTGAAGGGACACTGTGCAGCATAGTTAAAGGATGAAGCAGTAAAGCCAGGGGGAGTAGAGGAGGGCTGTAGCATCATCCAATCATATTTTGACGTAAGGGATTAAGCAAGGGAGTGTCCATCAATCAGGATAGGAGTAGGTCCCTGGGCCTGGGAACATGAGCTTAGCCGACCTTGCCAGCAAGATGGTGAAGCTGTCCTTGAAATGTTTGGACTCAGACAGTTGTTTCCTGACAACAGAAGCTGTTTGGCTATTGGGAAGTCCCCAGCTCCCCCTAGGGCATGGGCCCTAGAAATTAGTTTCTCCCTGTGATTAAACTGAGTCTGGAAACAAAATGGTAGTATTTAGAGCAAATTCCTTTTGCTTGTTCCCAACATACAGTCTTGGTTTCTCTCCTTTATTGAGATGGATATGGGAAACTCGACCTTGTATGCCTCTGTTAACATAGGCAACACCTGGATTTTGTCAAATCTTAAAACATACATCACAAGACCCTGCAGAACATCTTTTAGTAGAAGTATTCATGGATACTCCTAGCAGGCCCAAACTGCACAAAACACAGAGCTCTGGGACTCTTTGGAAGTTAGCATTCTGTGGAGGAATGCTGAGTGAATGTATCAACCATCAATAAAGCGCTGTTTAGCCAATCAGGTGGGCAGAAGGACAGGAAGAGGGAGGTGGGACTTCCTGGAGGGAGCGGAGAAAGTTGGACAGTTGGAGGGAGAGAGGGTTTGTTTCACGGTTGAAGGAGGACGGTGGGCACTTGATGAGGACCAGTCCATGGGTCACAGTGGCAAGTGCTTGGAATATATGTGTGTTATAAGGGTTAGAGTAGTTTGTTTAGTTTACGAGCAGATTAGAATCAGTTCAGACTCTGCCCGGCGAAGTGCGGGCAGCTTTAAAGTACGTTTCGGTCTCCCTGTGTCAGTTATTTGCCTTGTAGGCCGAACGGATACAAAATACTGTGATAGCATTCAACTCAGTTCTGATGTGTCTACTGCTAGGCTACCTGACGTCATAGGTGCCAGAAAACTCTCGAGGGTTATTATGCTGTATATCTAGGCACGCTGGCTTATTTTCAAAGTCTCATGACTGATGTCAGAATTCCTTGAACTGAAGACAACTGGTCAAACCTCAGTTCCTCCACCCCCTTCAGTGGTGTCGACACTGCTCTGCTTGTGGAGACATCCCTATGCTATCCCTCTACCATGACACTTCCACAGTACATCCGGTCAACAGAAATTAGCCTGTGTGTGTCTTAAGGGGCTTTGTCTGTCTTGGTCACTGACTTGGCTCCAGTGCCTCTGACATTGTCTTGTAAGGTTAAGTGAAATAAAATGCACTCTCAACGGCTGGTTTTCAGGCTCAGGTGGTTATATTAGCTTATTTAAAGGACAAGCCACCACCAGTCCCGTCCGACATTCTTGGGAGCGTGATCATCTTATCTCCACATTAGTCTTAAGTACTCTCTGTTCCTGAAGGAATTTAAGAAGACGCTCCTTCCAAGAATTTTCAAAATCTTTGACATACTACCAGTTCACGACACTAAAGAGAAACATTCTCCATCCCTGTTTATAATGGGGGGAAAATTGGAGAACACCTCTCCTTACTTCAGTGGTATTAATTTAGGACAACTTGAGGCTGGAGAGATGGCTCAGTGGTTAAGAGCGCTGCCCGTTCTTCCTAAAGGTCTTGAGTTCAATTCCCAGCAACCACATGGTGGCTCACAACCATCAGTAATGTGATCTGGCCTACAGGTGTATGTACATGCAGGAAGAACACTCAATACGTAGCAATAATAAATATTTTTTGTGGTTTATATTTTATATTCTCTCCCATGGGAAGCAATATGAAGAGCACTGTGGAATGCTTTTAGGAATTGTACCATTCATTATACCAAGCTTCTGGTTCAAGAACCTAACACTAAACTCTAGAGCTAAAGATAAGTTAAATTATGCTGTGAGGGCGAAGTGAGTAAATTTCCAAAGTACTGCTCTGAAAAGAAAACACGTTGATATATATATATATTCACAGAGGCAATATTCCGGTCTTGATTAGATCATCTTTCCAGGAAACCACTATGACTTAGAATTATATTGATACTATAGAATTTTAGTTTCCCAAAAGTGATAATGCTGATTTGGCTGTGTGGAGGTCACTGGTTTAGGAAATGCAATCTGAAGAGTGGATTGTTAGGTTGTTCAGTTTTCGATGCACATATTTAGGTGTTTCCTGAAAATTTCTTCCCTTTTCGGTGGAGTGAGGCCAATCGGTTTACAGCCAAGAGACCAGAGTGAGACTTTGTTTTCAGAAGACACTATTCCAGGGGCTTTTAGACATAAAAACAGAAACTTGGGGGGGGGGGGTGAGACAGGGTTTCTCTGTGTAGCCTGGGCCATCCTGGACTCACTTTGTAGACCAGGCTGGCCTCGAACTCACAGTGATCCGCCTGCCTCTGCCTCCCGAGTGCTGGGATTAAAGGTGAGTGCCACCACGCCGCCCGGCAGAAACATTTATTTTTGAATGGAACCACCGCACCCAAGGTCCAGGATAAGCAGGGCCCGTGTAACACCCACCTCCCCTCCCCCAGGGAGGCACATTTGGGTGGGGACGACTCAGAGTGTAACTGACGAAGTGTCCATAGCAATGGACTGTTTCTAGAGGCAGTTGGGAGCACGCGCGGGGGCGGGGGTGGGATAGGGGTGAGGTGGGGTGGGGGGTGCGGGGTGTGTGTTCCAAGGGCCTGGAGTGCCCTCACCTTTCATTCCCTGCACTCAGATGAGGAGAACCCGCCTTCTGGGGTGCAAGGAATTCCTTGCCAAGGCTTCCTTCTTTCCTTATCAGCCCTGTGACAAAATACTGCCCATTGGCTATGAATTTAAGGCAGCTTGCGGAAGGTGGAACGTGACAAAGAGCAGAGGGTCTCAAGCAGGACCTGCCTTTGAGCGCGAAGCCTGCGACGGAAAATGCCCGCGCTCCGGGCAGAGGCCGACAGGGGGACTGCGGGCGCCTGGACCCCGCGCGCGCGCGTGCGTGAAGGCAGCGCGCGCACCAGGAGTGCGTGTGGCTGCGGGGAGCGGTGGTCGCGCGCAGGAAGCGAGCGCCGCCCGCACCGCAGCAGGTGCCAGTGGCGCGCCGGAGGAGGTGAGTGCGGGGCGGGCGGCCCGGGAGACGGTTGAGCGGCGGCGACGGACCGGTCCTCTCGGGGACAGCCTCCCAGGGACGTAGGACTGGGCTCCGAGGCCCTGGGCGTAGATCGTCACTCGCTCCCCTGTGGAGCGCAGCAGCGCGAGCTGCCACGCCCTGCGCCCCCCACCCCCGGCCTCAGCCGCTAGTCTCAGCAGGCTCTCGAGGCTCGGGACAAGGGACTAGGGAGTCCCTCGGAGGGACGCCAGTGCGCGTGGCGGGCCAGGCCACAGCCGCAGGCAACCATCCTGCCCCGCCCCATGGCGCTGTAAGCCTGGGGGTGGCCTGGTTGTTAAGGTGGCCAAGGAGAAGCTGGAAATACTGTCTGCACGCTGGTGGACCCGTAGCAGGCCGGGAGCAACGAACATTCCAGGCGGGAAAGGGCCTGTGGTCCCCCAGGGTAGGAGGATGCTTCTTGGGGAGGGATGGCGAGGAAGATGGACCTGAGGGAGGGAATGGGATATTTGAAAAGAGGAAGGAGAAGACGCCTAAAGTTATTAAGGCTACATGGTTAATAAGAGGTCTGAGTGTAACCGGGCGATGGTCGCGCACGCCTTTTATCCCAGCGCTCGTGAAGCAGAGGCAGGTGGGTCTCTGTGAGTGTCCAGCCTGATCTACAAAGAGAGTTCCAGTTCCAGTCAGGGCTATAACACAGAGAAACCCTATCTCGGGGTGGGGGTAGGGGGTTGGTCTGAGTGAGCATACAAAGCATTTCTCAGGAAATCTTGGAGGGAGGCTCACGTTTTCAGGATGTAAGGGATGGTACCTGCAGCAAGCACAGTGGCTGTGTATTTGGTGTTTGTGACTGTTTGTGTCTGCAGGACTAAAAGGCAGGATTTGAGTTTCGAGCAGAATAGATTATATTTGTCGCTTTGCCAGCCTTTAGGAGAGATGGCTGCTTTGTTAGGAAATGCCAAGGAAGAAACTGGCCGCTGTTTGTTTCAGAGGCAGGATGAGTGTGGCATTTGCAGCCTTTACCCTAGAACAGATTTGTGTTTTAGCTCTGGGTGTTTGGGGAAGAAGCAGGGAGTTTGGGCTCTCTGAAGCGCTGACACCTCATACCGAACTCCCATGACTGCAAAAAAGGGACTGACAGTAGAGTGCAGTGTTTTCTCTCTTTCAATTGGAAAGGTTTGTTTAAAATGAATGACCACTGGGAAACTGCAGCACTTAAAGTAGTCCATTATCAAAGCTATTCAAATACAATTCTTGCTTAGCACATGGGACAAGTGCAGAACAGAGAGATGAAGCAAGCATCCAGGCCTATCCAGACCCTGCTGGATGCATAACTTTTCTTAAAACAATTGTCAGGGACAGAACGTTGATTTTAGCTGTCATAGCATTGATGTTATAATACTTTTTAAAAAGCTTTTTTTTGGGAGTGTGTGTTTGAGACAGGGTTTCTTTGTGTAGCTTTGACTGTCTTAGACTCACTTTGTAGACCAGGCTGGGCTCGAACTCACAGAGATCCACCTGCCTCTGCCTCCCAGAGTGCAGGGATTACAGGTGTGCACCACTGTACCCAGCTAGAAAAGATTTCCTAGGGGCTGGGGAGATGGCTCAGAGGTTAAGAACACCATCTGCTCCTCCAGAGGTCCTGAGTTCAATTCCCAGCAACCAAATGGTGGCTCTTAGCCATCTATAATGTGTTCTGATGCCCTCTTCTGGCCTTCAGGTGTACATGTAGGCAGAGCACTGTATACATAATAATAAATAAATCTTTAAAAAAAAGTTTTTCTAAAAAAGACAGACAAGAAAATTATGTGTTCTGCCTGCATGTATGCATGTGCGTCAGAGGTCAGAAGTGGCGTATTTGCATCCCCTAAGACTGGAGATACAGATGAGGCTGGATCCACCACAGGAGGACAGGGAACTGAACTCTGGTCTTCTACAAGAGTAACAAGTGCTCTCAACCACCAAGTCATCTCTCCAGCCTCAGGATATAATAGTTTCTTACGTTTAGTTGTTTGCAGCAGATCAGATAATATAGAAATCTCTCTGTGTCTGTCTGTCTGCCTGCCTGTCTGCCTGTCTCTCTCTCTCTCTCTCTCTCTCTCTCTCTCTCTCTCTCACACACACACACACACACACACACACACACACACACACACACACACATACACATACACACACATTTATCTAGTGATTTAATTTTATCTAAAATTCTATAAGTGGGTTTATCATTCTTTTAATTTGAATTTATTCAGATTAGTTGAAAATGCCCATTATGGTCCCCTGTCTGGGTTTTGGATAGCATAAGCAAACTTTAGTGTATTCTGGTGTGTTTCTTTCCCCAGAAGGTTTGAAGATGTGAAAGATTTAAGCTCTCTACCAAATCATTTTGGATAAGAATATATTTTTCCAAAAAGTTTTTATTAAATACTGTGGTTCTTCAAGAAAACTTGATAACATGGCAGATCATATTCAACCCTGAATTTAGAATAAATTCTTTATCCCTAATTAAAATGTTTCACTAAATTGATGCTTGGCTTTTCCCCTGGGGGAAAATGATTTATCGCTCCAGCCTCCAGCCCTTCTCGGTCTTGGTAAAGGTAGAATGTCATTTCAGGAAATACCTTTATCCTACCTATAGCCATGTACCCAGGGAAAGCACATTTGCCGATGCAGCTTGCTGTATGGTAGGGACCTGCTGTACAATAAAGAGGCACGTGGTACCATCTCAGGGGTAAGGTCAGCTGAAGGTCAAACAAGATACTCTTAAGCGAGCCTAAGGAGGGATGCTTTCAGTTCAGCAGGCTGTGGGCCGACATTTCCTTAGGGATCATGGAACATTTTCACTTTAATAAAAGTTGTATAAGCATTGATTTGCTTTTGTTAGCAGCACTCCTGCCTTATTGTGCATTAGAAGAAAGGGAGGTAAGTGTGTGAAGTAGGGCCAGGCCTCAGAGCTGTAGAAGATTCACGCGCCCTGAAGCCCTGTGATACTGAGGAGTAAAGGCCAGAAAGCAAAGCCAGTGCAGAGCATGGTGGCACACGCCTTTAATCCCACCACTCAGGAGGCAGAGGCAGGCAGATCGCTGTGAGTTCGAGGCCAGCCTGATCTACAAAGCAAGTCTAGGACAGCCAAGGCTAACACAGAGAGACTCTGTCTCGAAAAACAAAAACAAAAACAAAACAAAAAGAAAGAAAGCAAGAAAGCAAAACCAGATTATAAATGTCTTCTTTCACAGGTCTCTGACCCTGACTATAATTAACTAGGAAGTCAGGCCTTTTGCTCTCTTGTACATAGGGCTGAGGTAACAGTTCCCAGCTAGGTCTACCCTTCTAGAGCCATTTCGTGTAGGAATGTGTTATTGGTTGGCCTAGGAACTTCTTTTTAGTAATTTGGCTCCTTCAGGTCATGAGGGAAACAAAAGACAAGATAAATCTCTGGAGTTTTTTCATTTTGTTATTGGTTTTGTTTTTCGAGACAGGGTTTCTCTGTGTAGACTTGGCTGTCCTGGACTCCCTTTGTAGACCAGGCTGACTTCAAACTTTGAGTTTATCCACCTGTCTCTGCCTCCCGAGTGCTAGGATTAAAGGCGTGCACCACCATGCCTGGCTCTGGAGA
This sequence comes from Acomys russatus, assembly GCF_903995435.1. NCBI lineage: Eukaryota > Metazoa > Chordata > Mammalia > Rodentia > Muridae > Acomys > Acomys russatus. The sequence continues at coordinate 44,736,498 of NC_067151.1, read as the reverse complement.
TTTGACTGATGCTTTGAGAGGTGTGACTTTCATGGATCTGGAGCAAACATTCCCAGACTGATCCCTGTTTGATAGATACAATCAGTCCTTGGGGTGCATAGGTTCTGTATTCATAGATTCTGCCAGCCATGGAACAGAAGTATTTAGAAAAAAATTGTGTCCTAAAAATGCACATTCTTTTCCTGTCAGCATTTTCTAAACAATTTGTAAAACAGCCCTGCACATCATATTTGTAGTGTAGACACGGTGCTTAAGTACATTAGCTGCTCTTCCAGAAGACCTGGGTTCAGTTGCCAGCACCCATCAGTGACTCCAGGTCCAGGGCGGTCTGAGGGCTTCTGGCCTCCGTGGGCACCGCTCACACTTCCATACGTGCAGGCAAGACACTCATACACATGAAATAAAAATGCATCTCAAATGCAAATATTGCAGTATATATATATTTGTCCTGGGCATCCTTGAGTTTTGTGGCTGGGGAGGAAACTAGGTGCACTCATTTGCTTATAGTTGCCTGTAGTTCCATTGTTTTAACCCAAAGAAGAATCAAGTAGCAAAGATATGGCCTGCACAGAAAATATTTATCATCTTTTCCACATTTACAGAAAACAAAAGAATTTCCCAAACAGAACATAGGATTCTGAAAAATCTCCAAGCTGTGTATTTTGAATACATACTTTTTTGTTTTGTTTTGTTTTTGAAACAGGTTCTCTCTATGTAGTTTTGGCTGTCCTGGAGTTCTATTTGTAGACCAGGCTGGCCTCAAACACGAAAAGATCCACCCGCCTCTGTCTTCCTAGTGCTGGGATTAAAGGCATGCACCACCAAGCCCAGCTTGTTGAATACACTCTTACAAGGCAGACTAGAATATGCTGCTGTCGTTAAAGCATTTGGTAAGTCTGCAGCACCTGTCCCCTCATGACAATAGAGCTTCAGACAGTGTTCTTGTATCCAAAACTGTATTTGGCTTCTGATTTAGTTGCAGGCTTTGGTTTTGAAATACAATTACCTGGTTTCTTTTTATTGTGTATGTGTAAGTGTATGTTTGTATGCGAGTGCATACGTGTGTGTTCGCGTATGTGCACACAAGCGCATGTGAAGGCAGATAGCTCCTTTTGCTCTTTACCTTATGCTTTTATTTAAGGTAAAAAAATTATTATTGTCTATGTGTGGGGGCATACACATGGCATAGTGTATTTATGGAAGTTAGTGGACAACTTGGAGTCTGTCTTCTCTGTGTACCACGTGGCTTTAGTAGATTGAAATCAGGCCCTTATACCTGGTTTGGTGGCAAGCAGCTTTGCTGAATGATCTGTCCCACTATCCCTCACCTTTTTAAATTTGAGACAGGGTCTCGAACTGACTTTTAAGCACATTGATTTGGTTAGACTGGTTGGCCAGCAAGCCCCAGAGTTCCTCTGCCTCCCCAGTGCTGGGATTCTAGGTGCTGCTGGAGCCAGATATTTGCATAGGTGCTGGGACCAAAACCCAGGTCTTCATGTTTGCTCAGCAAACACTTCAGCAAATGAGCCATCTTTCCAGCCCCACCACCACCCCCTACGACAAGTTATCATAGTATTAAATAGTTCCTTGATCTTCCTGTAAGCTGTGTAATATGCACCTGTATTAGGCTTCCTCACAGTTTGAGAGTACAAACTTAGTTCCCCACCCTGCACACTGATTGCGAATTTGGAGGCATTTGAAGCAGAAACCTTCCTAATTTTCTCTAGATGGGTTTCAGTCATGAGGTTCAGGTTAAACTTAGAGTCGTGAATCTTCTGCCTTACCCTGGGTGGCAGCTATTTGAGGGGTGAGCTTGTCTTTCCACGCTGCTGTCTTAGCCTCTCACACAAGTTAGCGTATGAGATGTGTGAATGGTTAGTGAAAGAGAAAGAGTTACAGGTCACGGAGGGACATACACTTAGTGACTTAGCCCGATGGAGAAGACAGATGGGGGCCAGTCCGATTCAGTGCAGAGATGGGATGCTAGCTGGGGCGGCTCTCCCGCCCCTTCTAGTGGCTGAAGCCTGACTTTCAGTTGGGGTTTGCTGCAACCTGTCTGATTTGAGAGCTATTTGCTCCCTTTTAAAAGTCTCTCTGGCCCGGCACCCTGCTCCGGGCCCATTGGTTCTTCTGTTACTTGCTGACTCTAAACGCAGAGGTGTACTCACTCTGGCCCCACTGGTCCCTCCCTGTCCAGGAATGTGGTGACGCAGAGACCCGGGTGTGTATCTGACTCCCAAACAGGCATCTTGCTTTGGTAAAATGGGCACAGCTTTGGAGGTGGAAAGCTTCAAGTTCTGGGTGCATCTATTCGTGGGCCTCTCAGGTCTTTGAAAATCTGCTTGAAGGACTGCACATTTTATAGTGTTGCAAAATGTTACTGTATAAATTACCACAGGAGTGGTACAGAATTTTACAGAGCCCACTTTGCCTTTAAAAACAAGAACACCCCCTCCCAACATAAAGCCCCAACCTCACTGCAAAGTATTAAGAGCGGATGGAGTGAAGGTAGGCAGAAGCAAAATGAAAATGCATGTGAATTTCGGTTCTTGCTTTTGGTTGTGTCTGTTTCTTAGCCCTAGGACTCTGCATACTCCAACCCCCAGGTCTAGAATAAAGTACTGCCTTCAGGGTCGCCTTTTTTGGTAAACAATACACAATGCGTGTAAACTTTATCCTTTAAAAACTCACTCATCTTCTACCCAGCACACAGAGGCAGCAGCCTCCCGTTACCGTCAGGCTTGGGTGAACGCTCTCCTCCCTGCCGTCTCAGAACACACTTGACTGTGCTGCAGCAGCAGCCAGCTGGGACGCTGGCAGGCAGAGTTGAGAAGTGGCAGTGGCAGCGAAATGGTGGTATTTAAAGCCCAGTGGTTAAGAGCACTGCCTGCTCTTCCAAAGGTCCTGAGTTCAATTCCCAGCAACCACAGGTGGTTCACAACCATCTATAGTGAGATCTGATGCCCTCTTCTGGCCTGCAGGTGTACATGCAGACAGAACACTATACATAATAAGTAAATAAATAAATCTTAAAAAAAATAATAAATTGACTGCCTATTGAAAGTGTGTAACAGTCTCAGGAAGTGGTGCTCAGGGTTTTGCTTTTTTTCTTAAATTCAATGACTATTTCAGGTTCATTATGAAAAAACAGTTAGGATTGTAGAGATGGCTCACCGAGAACATGTACTGTTCTTGTAAAGGACCAGTGTTTGGTTCCCAGTACCCACATGAGATGGCTCATGGTGACATGTAACTCCAGTTCCAGAGAATCCAATGCCTTGGCATGTGCAGGTACCTGCACTCCTGTGCACATAGATGCACACATACATACAATTAAAATACTTTCTTTCAAAAACTTGAGCAATTAAAACTTTTATAGGAGCTGGAGAGACTGCTCAACAGTAAAGAGTCCTGGCTGTTCCTCCAGAGGACCTGGGTTCAATTCCCAGTACCTACATGACAGCTTAGAATTGTACCTCCACCTTCAGGGGTTCCAGGACCCCCACACAGGCGCACATGCAGGCAAAACACAATGCACATAAGATTTTTTAAAGTGCCAGGTGGTGGCAGGAGGGTATCTGTGAGTTCGTGCCTAGCCTGGTCTCCAGAGCGAGTTCCAAGTTCTAGGATAGCCAGAGACACACAGAGGAGCCCTGTGTTGAAACCCCCTCTCCCAATAAACTTTTGTATAAACAAGAAGCCTAGTAGCCGTGCTGGATTAGCTGCCTTCCAGACTACCTAACTGCTGTCCTTGCATGTGGGCTTTCCCATTTTGCTCATAAGGAACTTTAAGCACCTAGCTCTCATTATGGAATGTAATTTTTGAGTTTGCTGGTGTTTCTTTGAACTTTGTGTGGAGGAATCCTGAAAAAAGTGGGCTACATTAGCCAAGTGGAGATTCCTAGTGAGTGTCTGCTAGTTCCTCATGGTCACTACTCTTGTGTCTAGGTCCCTAATGCTTGCGTACATACTGCCCAGCAACTTTTCAGGGTTACTCCAGATATGAATTCATTAACGTCATTCCTTCAGCATCTCCCCCTTGGCTGAAAAGTGAGGTTGGAAGGAAGGCTGTTGGAAATTCGGAAGGGCTGAGTGTGATTTGCATGGAAAGAGAATGGCGCCTGTGTCCAGGCTTTCCTTTGAAGCTTTTGGTTTAACTCTGACTTTTCATCCCTGAGGAAGAATAGCAGTGAGGCTTCACTTGAGGAAAGCATGAAGCTCGCAGGCCAGCAAAATAAGGCCAGTTACATGGCTGTCACAGGGTGGTAGTTAGATTCTACTTGGACTGGGAGAGGACTCTTAAACCTGAGCACAAATCCCATCTCCTTAGCGGGAAGTGAACCCTGATAGCGTTAGTGCCAATGCAGAAGGCTAGCAAAGTCAACACGCAAATAGAAATACGAAGAAGGCTTGCCTGCTGTAGTGCTAGGACCAAGCTGTTGGCAAAATGATAATGAAAGGGAGAGTGTAAAGACATTAAATAGAAAGGCCTGGGCGTGGTGGCGCACGCCTTTAATCCCAGCACTCAGGAGGTAGAGGCAGGCAGATCGATGTGAGTTCGAGGCCAGCCTGGTCTACAGAGTGAGTCCAGGATGGTCAAGGCTACACAGAGAAACTCTTTCTCGGAAAAAAAAAAAAAAAGACATTAAATAGCAAAGAAATGTTAAGTTTTTATTTGCTCTGAGGAGTAAAGTATATTTTATCTTTTAGTATTTTTAAATTAGTGAATATACCAATTGCTCTCTTGAGTAAATGAAAATTAATTTCCCATGAATGCTCAACTGTGCCTCACTGAGGAGACAAATGTAAACTTACTAAATGTGCATAGCAGGCTACAGAGGTGGCTCAGTTGGTTTGACATCAGGACCAACATGGTGAATGAGAGAACTGACTCCTCACTGCCCCCAACACTAAATAATTATAAAGACAGGTACAAATATGCACATCCCTCAAATAAAGGAGCTCAATGCTCACTGTTGTCCTGGCCTCAGATGGAAAGGTTCATGTAGTTCGTGGTCACTGCAAGTGTCTAAGATAGGACTTATAGCCCAGAAAAGAAGAGAGAAAATTCAGTGCAGAGTGACTGTGGGGTAGAAAGTAGACTTGTAAGCCTGGCGTGGTGGTGCCCGCCTTTAATCCCAGCACTAGGGACACACAGGCATGCAGATCTCTGTGAGTTCACTGACAGCCTGGTCTACAAAGTGAGCCCTCTATGGCTGTTACATAGAGAAAAACAAAAACAAAAACAACAAAAAAGTAGACTTGTAGTGAGCAGAGCATGTGGGGAAAAGAGCCCTGGTCCACCTGCGGCAGTGTGGATCTCTTCCAGGAATGCTGGGACACCACAGAGGAGTGGGGCAGTGGGCATCTGATCTCCAGGAGCAACCAGAAACCCTTCCCTCTAACAGGCACACTAATTGAAGGGAGAAGGTAGACGCCGGGTTTTATTTGCATGTTTAACAGTATCGTAGAGTATGTGGGTCATATCACACTCGAGAGGAGTAGCTACAGATTTTGTAAACAAAATATAGGCAAATAAGAGCTAAAAGCATGGAGCAAGGTGCTAAGTGCCAGCACACCTACTTAGCTCTTGTGTACCAGCTCCACCCTAAGTGTTGGCTGGGTTCTGCTTATTTGGTCTTCACAGAAGACCCATGCAAAAAGCACTGTTCCTTTTTCATAGAAAAATTAACAAAGGCTTCAAAGGTTAAAAGATTTGTACAAGTTGGTAATCGAAGCTTCTCCAATTCCCCAGGTCTCTGAGTCATTCGGACTTACTATATAAACCAGACACTGTGGTTCCACTGCTCCCTTTTGCCACCCTTATCCCTTGCCCTTTTCCTACCTCCCCATCCTCTCTCCTTCCCCTCCCCTGCCCCTCCAGTGCTGTTTCCAATAAACCTGCACTTATATATTATGGCTTCATCGCCATTAGCTCATTCAGATTATTTAATCAATTGCTGATCTACAATGACAAGGAGCAAGGGTGTGCACAAAGAAATACAAAATGTACAGTTTGAGAAGGAAAAGGACACCAGGAAATGTAATGTTGGAGTCATAGTTTGTGTTGAAAGAGATAAGGAAAGCTGGGGAAATGGGGGTAAAGGGAATGGTGCCCCCGGGGCAAGACACAACCAGTTCCTAAAGAGCAACAACAAATCAGAGCAGTGTTATTCCAGGGGGGCCGGCTCCACCCCAAGCAGGCAGCAGAAGCTTTAGAGCCATGAAGGGTACAGGAGAAAGGTATTGTAGACTCTTCCTCAAAGTTCAGGAAAGCTGCTGACATCAGCCATGCGGCAGGGTGTCCGAACAGGGAAGCCCCACCCCTAGTTAGAGGACAGGGTATGCCAGCCACGCCCTGCTGCAGGACCTAACAGTGATCACTAATAACCATACGACAAAATTAATCCTAGACTGTCTTGAAATCTCCTTTGTCAATGAAATTATTCTAGAACTCTTCAGTTTAACCCCAGGCAGATTCTTAGGACAGGGGCAGACAGCAGTCACAGTGTTTGCCAGAACGTCACAAGAGTAGTCTCTAGCCCAGTTGCTGCTCTTGTTCCCTTCTGAAACCCCTGACTGGGCCTGCATCGTACACATTGCTCTCAGTATCACTGTCTTCCAAACTCCTCCTAGATGTCCCATTAAAGCCCCTTGAAAGCATCCAACTGGGGACCAAGGATTCCAATATCTGGATCTACAGGGACCATTGTCATTCAAATTATCACCTAGTCCAACAGAGACCGCAGCCTGTAAGCAGATTGCAAGCTCTGTTTCTTACACAGAGAACCAAGGCTTTTCTCCTGAATAAAAGTTTGTGCTGTCGAGTTGTTACTCATTCCTTTCTTTACTTTTTGCTGATTTTATGGGGAGTCCAGATGTGGGCTCTCCAGAGGAGCTCCCCTCTGTTCTTTTCTCTCTCTGGCTTCTTCCCCAATTCCGTCTTCCTCCTGCTTGAATAACTGGCAGAGACCGTCTCCATTATGTTTACTGCACTCGTAGCTTACTGGTTCCACACTGGGTTAGTTTTCAGACTGCTTCCCCCTTCCTTTAGAAGCTCTTCCCCTCAAACTCCTGTGGGTGAGAGTTTTCCTTGGACAGTACTTCAGACTCCTTCAAAGCCCAGTGCAGATGTCTGCTCCTCACAGGCCCCCTTACGAAACAGCTACTGGGTTGGAGAATATTTTGGCATACTCTTTATCTGAACAACAATCCTCTTTAAACAAACAAATAGCAGAAAAGGCTCCATTGAGTCAAAATGTCTCATGCTCTACTGAAGATGCTCTGGCCAAAGTGCCACCTCTAATATGGCGAACATCGATTTCCAAATTCTAAGAGACTTTGGACTTTTCCTCTGGCATAAGGGGAAGTGGTCTGAGGTCCCTAGTTCAAGCGTTTATTGCCAACACCCCCCAGCCCTCACCCCATCTCTGCTGCTCCTGTTTACTTCTGTGCCTTCTCTGCAGTCTCAGGCACACTGGGCTTTCTAAAGCCTGTCACTGAAAATCACCTTTCTCTGGAGAGCTGCCCAGGGCCAGCTGCTCAGCACCACTTCCTAGCCGCACCCCTGCTAATCAGCTCTAGCTCCCTTGCCAGCAAAAGTGCTGGCTCAGTGTTCTCTTTTCTAGCCAGACTCAGCTTTGGTCAGATAAAGGAGGTTGCAGCTGGCCCAGATGCTCACATACAGCTTCCTTTTCTTTTTGAAAATTCTTTTTTAAAAAATTAAATACTTTATTCAGATTACATCCCGATTGTGATCCCCTCACTTGTATCTTCCTGTTCCCCCCTCCCTCCCTCTTTCACCCTATTCCCCTCCTCTAGGCCTGTGACAGAAGGTGACCTCCTCCCCCACCATATGGTCACAGCCTATCAAGTCTCATCCAGATAGCCTGCTTTCCCTTCCTCTGAGTGCCACCAGGCCTCCCCACCAAGGGGACGTGGTCAAATAGGGGGCACCAGAGTTCATGTCAACTATGGAGAATGTGCTGTCCATTGGCTAGATCTGAATAGGGGATCTAGGTTTACTGCATGCATTGTCTTTGGTTGGTACAGCAGTTTGTGCAGACCACACTGGATCCAGATCCACCAGCCTTGATGATCTTCTTGTAGGTTTCCAGGACCCTCTGGGTCCTTCTATTTCCCCATTCTCCCATCCTGCTCTCACCTCGAGTCCCAATAGCAAGTCCCAGCCTCTGGTCCAATACCCCGCTGAGTGAAGACTCTCAGAGGACATCCATGTTGGGCTAGTATCCAATTATAAAGTGAGTGTATACCATGTATGTCTTTCTGGGTCTGGGTTAACTCACTCAGGATGATCATTTCTAGTTTGCCTGCAGATTTCAGGATCTCCTTGTTTTTAATAGCTGAGTGTTATTCCATAGTGTAAACGTACCACAGTTTCTTCATCTATGCTTTGGCTGAGGGGCTTCTCAGCTTCCCTTTCTATGATAAGATAGGTTTTCAAAAAACAGGCTAAAAGAGCCAGGGATTCCTTCCAAGCTCAAGTGCCCCTGAAAATCAAATCTCCAACTCATCTTAACAGTTGAGAGGGAGAGGGAAGGTTGGGGTTAGTTGTAATGTAAACATCTAGCAGGAAAGTATAACCAAAGATGAAAATAATTGATGATGTATATGTGTGTGTGTAAACTACACTTTCATAGAGACAAATGATCTTTGCTTTAAAGGCCTCCCTGTTAAGTAAACTTGAGAATGGGCCACTGACATGACAGGTGTAATGGTACAGCCTCTCCAGTGTAATCAGATGGAAGGACTCTCATTCTCTCCCTAACTGTAAGTAATGTATTCTAAAACATTTATATATTACATATATAAACAAAAGAATTACTTTGTATATGTTTCTGTCTACCAATGTCTCTCTTGCTTATACAAAATCAGACTAAGACTATGGTCGTTATTAAATTTGTTAATAACTCACTTCAGGTTTTGAGAGTGGAAACCTTTAGCCTTCATGAGTAGAGGCACTAAGGGGGCTCATTGTGCGAGTTACAGTTTGTTGACTTAAAGAAATATAAAACTAGATCTCATTGCCCTAGTTGCTCTAGTCACAAGGGCCTCTGTGGTTAGGCAGTAGACTCCTGAGGACCTAGCGGCCCCAAATGGGACATGCAGAACTCTGAGTTTCCCACTGTGTGTGAGCCTGCCTTGAGCCTTGTTTCCTCACCAGTTGAGGTGCTAATAAAGTCTATTGTTTCACGAGGCTCTCATGGAGATGATGTGAGCAATGCCTCGGAACAACTTGGTGTTCCTGGGCCTGGGTCAGCTGGTTTATGTAGACATCTGCCTACACTGACTGCAACAGGGACAAGTAGACAGAGCGATCTTCTAGGTTCCCAAGTGTGACTTACAACATAGCACACAGGTTCTAAAGATGAAATAACAGACAGGACATTCCTGTGGCTCCACACAGATGAAAAATCAGAGCTTGACCAGTATAGCAGCACTTCCCCTTAACCCCTCTCACATCTGCTTCTTCCCTAGGGTACCAGCACTCTGTGTTCCACCACTACAGTTTGTCTGCCTTTCAGCCTTGTGTGGATGGAACCACAGTGTCTGCTCTTTTTGGCCCATGGGGCAGCTCGCCAGGTAGCAGTTGGCTCTTTGTGAGTGACATACTGTTTGTGTTTCTCTCTTCAACTGCAAGAAGGTGTTGGGTGGTTCCCGTTTTTGGAGTTGGCCTAAATACAGTGCTGCTATGACGTTTCTTATCTGGGGGAGAAGTGAGTGTGATCCAGGATCACAAATACCTGGATTAGAGAGCGCTGCAGCTGGGAGTGAACAGAAAGTGGGAGAGGGTGGACATTTTTGGCTCAATAACTGAGATGCCAGTTCCTTCTATGAGGGTGGGTAATTAAGACACTGGTATGCATCATGGAAGAGGGCAGAAAGATGGTAAGAGCAGTTGAAGATAAGGTACATAGCCCCTGTAATCATGAAAACACACTGTAGATACCCACACAAGCTCAGGACCTTCAACATTCCATCATGGCTGGGGGAGGGTCTCAGGAAGCCCTGCCCTTCCAGGAGGAGCTTTTGGCACTTAATATTATTGCAGGAACGGGAGCAGTTACCAGTGTCATTTTCTTCAATGGTGTAGCCTCTGGTAGAGCTGTCCACACTCCAGTGAATGACACCCTACCCATGTCCATAGAGTGGCCCTGATTAAACTCAGTGGGTTAAAAAGAAGTAGGAGGAGGCAGGTCAGTTGGGAAGGAGAGGGGGCCGTCAAGAGTGAGAGGGGAGAACAGGGCAGTAGGGAGTCAGTAGGATCACAGTGGTTGTATAAATCTGTACAGTTATACCCAGGAACGGTGGCATATGCTTTTAATCTCGGCACTTGGGAGACAGAAGCGTGTGGATTTCTGAGTTCATGGCCACCCTGGTTTACATATTGAGTTCTAGGACAGCCAGAGCTACATAGTGAGGCCTGTCTAAAACACAAAACAGACAAACAGTAAATGTTTATGAAGGATAAGTAAAGAGATTTAGTAAAGCATTTATAACTTGTGACATTAGAAAGTCTTACTTTCACCCCTCTTTTGATCACCTGGTCATCCCATCCATCATGTGTCTCTTTCTGTTACTTTTCTAATAAGCATTGCCCTAGTTAGGGTTTTTATGCTGTGAAGAGACACCATGACCATGACCATGACCATGACAACTCTCCCAGAGGAAAGCATTTAACTGGGGCTGGCTTACAGTCTCAGAGGTTTGGTCCATTATCATCATGGCAGGAAGCATGGCAACGTGCAGGCAAACACGGTGCTGGAGCAGGAACTGACAGTTCTATTTCCAGTTCAGCAGGCAGCAGGGAGAGAAAGACACTGGGCATGGCTTGAGCATCTGAAACCTCAAAGCCACCCCGAGTGACACGCTTCCTCCAACAAGGCCACACCTATTCCAACAAGGACACACCTCCTAATAGTGATACTCCCTATAGGCTTATGAGGGCCATTTTCATCCAAATCACCACACATGCATAAATATATTTTAAATTTTCTCTTCCTTTCTACTACAAAAATTAGTATGACAGGGCCAGTGCCATGGCTCAGCAGAAAGGAGCCCTTACCACTAGGCCTGACAATCCAGACCTGCATGGTAGAAGGAGAGAACTGACCTACACACACACACACACACACACACACACACACACACACACACACACACAGAAAATTTTTTTTAAATGTTAGTACTGTTTATTCCACCTCTAATTACTTTACTTCATATTATCTAAGAAACTTTATACCAGTTTATATGGGTATCTTTGTTGTTTTCTTTCCCTTTATAATAGCTGTGTAATCTTCACTTGTGGATGCATGTGTCATGCATCCTCGCTTGTGGTAGCTTTGGTTTTTATAGTCATTTTCTGTAGCAGTGTTTGTGGTGGATTATGTTGTAAAAACACATCATTTCAGACAGACTCAACTGTGTGTGAAGCCAGTGACAAAAAGATACATTCCACAGTCCTCCTTAGAGAGCTTGCCATTTTGTACTCCCATCTGAAAAGTATGCAGAAGGGAACCTAACTATTTATCTTATTACTGAACTACCTAACAATAAACACGGGTATCCTGGCTCTCAACTTCTAAGGACATCAATGTATGGCTTTAAAAACAGGAACGAGATTTTAGCAGCCTTACTGGTATGTAATTTATACAGTCATGTTATTTCAAGTGTACAATTGCAGTGGTATTGCTAAGTTTAATGCTCTGTGAGCATTTCCACTGTCAAATTCTAAAACACTGCCATCATCTCTCCACTCCCTCAGGCCCCTTTTATCTTAGTCTCTGACTGCACACCCACTGTTACTGTGCTGGCTAGTTTTATCTCAAAGGAGGGAACCTCAATGGAAAAAAATGCCTCCATAAGTGTTGCAGTTATTTTACCAGTGTGGCCTAATAATGTTTATTATTGGCCTATAATTATTATTACAGCAGTATTTTCTAACTCGCTAGCAGTCAATCAAGACACAGACACTTGTTATATTTTAAAATAGTGTTAGTTAGCCTGGGGCAGAGCAGATCTTAGGCCCCTAAACTGCTTCCCATAGTGGGGCTGATATGAGATACCTGCGCCAATCCCGTGCCATCTGCTTCTAATAACTTCTGTTGAGCTACCTCCCATCCATAATCCCAATACTTGCTAATTACCATCATCTGGGCCACGTCTCCATCCACGATGGCCATGTGCTTCTCCAGCTAATCCATGGCGCAGCCTTCTTCCTCCGCTCTCCTCTCTTCCAAGATTCTGTCTCTCCAAGCCCTGGAACCTTAGCCACGCCTATCTCATTTGCCCTGCCCAGGTGTGATGCCCTTTTATTGGTCAAACAGGTTAGGCTCTTAGGCCAGGTACAGGTGGGGCACGGAAACAACAGTCAGTAATTAGCATCAAAATACACCAGACCAACCTCCAACAATTCCTATTTTCTGCCTAAATAAAAATGTCATTTTTATGCAGTAAGAACAATTATAAAAACCAATAGGTAAGACTTACATACATAATGTCTAATCAAAAGGTATTTGGCAACCTTGAAAAAATATTATCTACTTTTTCTCTTGCTGAGTCTAAAGTTTTGAACCTAAATTATTATCTATCAAAGCTCATAGCTATCAACCTAAAAACATTTATCTAGCACTAGAAGTATCTTAACTCCTAAATAGCTAAGCTTAATTTTAAAACTATCTACCTCTGGTCTTCAAGCCCATCAGAGACTAGAGAAGGAATAAATTTAATTATCTGAGTAAAGAGAAAGTTTAGGTTAGCAGCTTCCAAAATGAAAAAAAATGATAGAGACTGTTTGCTGCCTGAACAGTCACCCAAAACTCTCTCTGATGTTGGAGCATCATCTTCAGCCTTCTGGCCCAGTATAACTGACAGACATATTTGTGAGGCAGGGACTATTGAGGATTTGCTTACCTTGTCTTGGCAGTTTGGCTGTTGAATCTGCCTGCATCTAAGTTTGCCCATTTTTAGGCAGAATTCTGTCTGTGGTAGAAACGAGGTCATTTTTGCTCAGTGGCTTGTTTGCCACATTTGAAGCCAACTCCATAAGGAGGTTCTTCGATGCTCATCATCTTTTTTGAGGTAGCCTGAGTATTGTCAGGAGTTAGCCTGCCTTATTGTCAAAGAATCCTTAAAATAATAAAAACATCTTTAAATGACATATTCTGTAGGTCTTGGAGGATTTTGAAGAGCATCCCCTATCTATAGAATTATATCTATCTGTTAAACCTAGAATGTTTATTCCTATACTTGACATGACCATGATTGATCAACTAACAATTGACTTGTATTACTTAATTATCCTAAACAGCCTGCAATAGCACTATCAGAGTATTGGCAGTAAACCATGTATTAATTGAGTTGTATGTGTATAATACCTCATATAGAGTAGAAATATATATATTGTGTGTGAAGAATAATATTAAATTTGAATTCTATTTCAATGTTTCAAAATTAAACTTATTTTATATCAATATAAAAATTTCTATACTAATGAATTAAAAATAACCTTATTTGTGAGTAACAATTAAGGCCTTAAGTTGAGGAGTAGATTCAATAATCTGCTTTTTGTCCTTTCAATTATGTAGTGATCAATGGACCTGGCCCTCTTGTGAGTGGTTTCATTCTTGGGCTGGTGGGCCTGGATTCTGTAGGGAAACAGGCTAAACCAGGCAGAGGAATCAAGCGGGTAAGCAGCGCAGCTCCTCCCTCCAGGATCCTGTCCTGTTTGAGTTCCAGTACTGACTTCCTTCTATGGTGAACAGCAATATGGAAGTAGAAGCCAAGTAAACCCTTTCCTCCCCAACTTGCTTCTTGGTCTCCTGTTTTTTCGATGCAGCGATGGAACCCTAACCAAGACAGTTACTTATTCTACTGTTATAGATTTTTCACTTCGTGGATATTTCATGCAAATGAAATAATGCAGTATGTGGTCCTTAGTGTCTGGCTTCTTTTAATTAGCATTTTTGAGTTTGATGCATGTCAGTCAGGAACTCTTACAGCTGATGTGTGTAGCAACACTCCACTTTGTAGCTGAGTAATATCCTGTCACATGGCTGTTAGCACACTGTCTTTATTGAAGGACGTTTCCTTTTGTCCTAGTTGGTGTTATCATGTTTAAGAAGGATTAGACTCCTTGATAACCTCATGCCTAGATTGTCTTCAGATTTCCAGCACCCAAACCAGAGCCACACATCACAGCTGCGTGTCCTTACTCTCCTAATCTAGAGCCATCCCTTCCTTCACGGCACTCTGAGCTGAGGGGACCATGGCGGTCCTCTCACAGACTCATCGTTAGCTTGTTCTGTCCTCTGAGTTCTGATAGCCCTGATTAGACTACTGCTAGAGAGTTTTGTCTAGGATGCATAAGAAATAGCATCAAACACCTTCTCTCATAAGGGGCCGGGTGCTTTTCTGTCACTTACAGGGTTACCATAGATGTCCGATTAGAGTGGTGACATCTTTACTCTCATTGCCCAACATAAGCTTTGTATTATTTTAGTATTTACACCAAAAATACATTTTTGTGATTTCTCTTAGCACCGTATTCCCGGACCCCAGCCAGCCTTCCATTTGGTGATCAAAATGTTGCTAACAGTCAGCGCTTGAGTCAATTTTGTGAGACGTTGCAAAATGAGTTTTGTAACTCTGTCATCTCAACTACATTTATAACTTCAATGTTTCTATAGAGAAGACCATTTCCTTATCACTTAGAGCTGTTTGTTTCCCTTAAACTGGATAACACTCTTTAAAGCTGAAAACAAGACGTCTTTGTCAAGTTGAGGCATCCGGAGAGTCGGTGAGAGTTGTCTATTGCAGTGTGATCATGGTGTGGACCAAAGCAAACTGCGTCCCGGGAGCCTACAGAAAAATGGTGGCATCTCAAGCCCCCAGGAAGGTGCTTGGCTCCTCCACCTTTGTCACCAATTCTTCCTCGTCTTCATCAAGAAAAGCTGAAAATTAAGTATGCAGGAGGGAATCCAGTTTGTGTGTGCCCAACTCCCAAGTGGCAAAAAGGCATTGGAGAATCCTTCAGGCTGTCCGCTAAGGAGTCTGAAAAAGAGAACAAGGTTCCCGAGGAAGCGGGAAGCAGTGGCTTAGGAAAAGCAAAGAGAAAAGCGTGTCCTCTGCAACCTGATCACACAGATGATGAAAACGAATGCAACTTACTCGTCTGAATAATGTATTCAGTTTACTTATATATTCTAGGATGTACATTTGGGTAGGTGTGTTTGTTTAATTGGCTTGTTGAGTAGGCATTTAATTAAAGAACGAGGCTAAAATCTAGCCATTCAAAAGCAACTGGGTATAAAAACGGAGAATTTTTATAATTTGTAAATTCTGATTGCATACTTGCATCTATAATGTCATATTCTGCTTCTTTCACCAATTAAGCTTCTTGCAAAAATCAATATTATATGATGCTCTAATTACTAATTTACTGTCTTTGAGATTTGCTTAGATCTTTGTACTGATGCCATTTTGTGGGCACTGATTATGGAAATAGTGCCATACTGTTATGGCTTATTTGCTTAAAAAAGTTGACTTAGTCCTTTTCTCATTAAAAAAAAAAAATTCACTATTGATTAAATCTAATCTCTTGGGCTGGAGAGATGGCTCAGAGTTTAGGAGCACTGGCTGCTCTTCCAAAGGTCCTGAGTTCAATTCCCAGCAACCACATGGTGGCTCACAGCCATCTATAATGAGATTTGGTGCTCCCTTCTGGTGTGCAGACAGAACACTGTATACAAAATAAATAAATCTTTAAAATCTAAAAAAAAAAAAAAAGCTGAAAACAAAAGCTTGTCGCCCTCACCCCAGAAATACTTTTCCAACTAAGAGTTGTTGAATTACTAAGTTGTTGATCGAGACTCTCTAAGTTGTTTGTTTGTTTGTTTTCTCTGTATAGTCTTGGTTGTCCTGGACTTGTTTTGTAGACCAGGCTGGCCTCAAACTCACAGAGATCTGCCTGCCTCTGCCTTCCTGACTGCTGGGATTACAGGTGCAGCCACACCAGTGAGACTTTCTAAATGTATGGGCTGTATTTGTAAGGATGTCAAGTTTCTAAATGTGTGTGTGCGTGTGTGTGTGTGTGTGTGTGTGTGTGTGTGTGTGTGTGTGTGTGTGTGCATGCATGCGTGTCTGACTGTGTTTGCATTGTGTGTCATGCTGGAAGTTGAGTCCAGAAGTCACACATGCTAGGCAAGCTTTCTACTGCTGAGCCATATCTCCATCCCCTTACGAAGTTTTTTTCAAATGTGCTTTTCAAGTAACATTTTTTAGTTCAAGAATTATGTTGTGGGTAAAGAATGTAGCCTGTGTTGGGTGTTCAAGATTGCCAGGTAATGAAACTACTGCTATGCTGAAACACCATGACCAAAAGTGACTTGGGGAGGAAAGAGTGTATTTATGTACGAATACTAAATCACTGAGGGCAGCAGGAACTCAAACCCAGCAGGAACCTGGAGACTGGAGCTGATACCATTGAGAAATGCTGCTTTGGGGCTTGCTTAATCTGCATCCTATAGCATCCAGGACCACCAGGCCAGGGCCTTCTCACAGAAGAAAGTGCCATGCAATCTTGCCTACAGCCCAGGCTTATGCAGGCAGTTTCTCAATTGAGGTTATTTCCTTTGAGATGACTCCAGCTGGATCAAGTTGACATAAAACCAGCCAGCACAATATCTAACCCAGTATCAGTGTTTTTTAAAAAATACATGTTTGATAACAATCTTAAAAACAAATGCAGTGGTCGCTCAGTGTGTTCAGAGGATGGTTGCAGGACTCAAATCCCTATGTATAATGGTGTAATATTTGCATGCAATGTGTGTATTCTCTAAATTACAAAACGTAATACAGTGTTCTAAAATTTGGATAAATAGCTGTTTCTCAGTATTTATTAGGGAATAATGACAGAAAATAAGCCTGTGCATGTTTAATACAGAAGTACAGGCAAGTCTTCCTTCAGGGGGAGTGGTGGTTTTTTGCTTTTGTTTTCAAGGGGAGAATTGTTTAGATGGAATTTCACCCCAGTCTTAATTCAAAGCCCAACTGGACTTGAATTCACTATGTACCCTGGGATTGTGTGCCTCTAGCTCCCACATACTGAGCTTACCGGCGCCTGCTGCTACCATCAGTGCTTTCTTTATGCAGTTGGTTGAATTTGTGGATGCAGAAGGCCAACCATATTTCTTCTCATTTTTATTGGCTATTTTTTTTATCAGCTCAGAATTAGTGATACATCTACAATGCCACCTTTATCCCTAAGGCTCAAGACATCACAGAAGGTGGAGAGGAAAGGTTGCAGGAGGCAGAGGACCAGAGGACCTGCTGTAAGGAAGTGTCTTCTGTACATGAACCGGAAGCTGTTCCCATGACAGCTCCACGTGGTCTCCTAAACATGACCTACATATGCCAGCACAGAGATGGGAGATCTCACAGGGCCTGCCCCATATGAGCTGCAGATTAATTGCTGCCAAGAGAATCCGTCTTCTCCAGGGACAAGCCATCTGATAAGTTATCTAGTCATACGTGGTTAGCTCTAAAAAAATAGTACAAGCAAGCAACACTAAAATAAACTTAACAAAATAAATACAAATACAAACACACATGTCCATATCTTTATTACTGTGTACATGTATCTCAGTGGAAAAGGCATTTGTCACCAGTCCTGATGACCTGCGCTCTCTACCAGCTCCTGGAAGTTGTTCTGTGATTCCCAAGCATGTATGTATAACAAAACAAGCAAATAAATGTCATCTTAAGATTAAAAAACAACCACTAGCCTGATAGGCAACACTCGTCCTTACTTTCCATTGGTGGATGTCTGTTAGTGTCACTGGCTGCTTTTTGTTGCTGGAACAAAATATCTGTAGCTGGGTCATGGTTCGGAAACGGATATGTTTAGCTCATGGGTATGGAACCCAGAGAGCATTTGGCTTCTCAAGAGGGTCTGTGTGCTGCTCCACATAAAGTAGAAGGAAATAGGATGTGTACAGGAACCCATGTGCAAGAGGGGCTTGAAGGGAGCTGCCAGGCTCACTTTGTAACTGCTATCCTGATAAGACTAACTCATTTCTCCTCCCTCCCTTCGTTCTTTCATTCCTTCCTTCCTTCCTCCTTCCCTCCCTCCTTTCTTTCTTTCCTTTTGGTTTTCTGAGACAGGGTTTCTCTGTGTAGCCCTGGCTGTCCTGGAATCACTTTCTAGACCCTGAACTCACAGCGATCCAGCTGCCTCTGCCTCCAGAGTGCAGGGATTAAAGGTGTGTACCACCATGCCTGACAACTAAGTCATTTCATTAGGAACTGTACTAATTCCTTTGTGAGGATGGAACCTCCTTCCTCTTACATCCTCTTAAACTCCATTAGACCAGGGACCAAGCTCTAACATGGGTTTGTGTGGAAACAAACTGTTGAGATCATAGCACTTAGAAACATACAGGGGCAGCTTTGCAGACCACAATGGCAATACCTACTTGTCACCCTAGGACTCAGGCCAGGTGCTGTGGGGTTGGATTTATAAACATGTGTCAGGCTTTGCTCCTTACAATATAATGTCCTGAACCAACAGTAATAAGGGTCCTGAATGAGGAGGTGTTGAGCAGGAGGAACAGGGATAAGAAATAGAGAAAACAGATTTAAAAAAAAAAAAAAAAAGAAAGAAAGAAAGAAAGAAAGAAAGAAAAGCAATATCTGGGACCAGGAGGTCTTGCATAAGCTGATGACTTATTTCAAACAAGTTCTTTTTCTTTTTGTCTTTCAAGACAAGGCTTCTCTGTGTATCCCTGGCTATTCTGGAACTTGCTTTGTAGATCAGGCTAGCCTCAAACTCAGAGACGCATGTGCCTATACATCAGTAGGGCTGGGATTAAAGGCATGCATCACCACACGTGGCCCAAGAAAGTTTATTAAGAAGCACAGCTTCTTATATATACTATTTGAAAAATGGCCAAGGCAAGCAGCGAGCTAAGTTAGACAGCGTTGGCAAAGAGAACATGGAATACCTCAGACAGCTGCCCAGGGGGGAAGAGTTGGTTCCCAGAAGCTGCAACCTTGACTCCTTGGAGGCTTTGGCTTCAGCTCTCTCAGCCTTGCCAATTGTGCTCCTGGACAAGGGCACAGAACTAAAGTGCCCTTTGTCCTTTCACCAGGACCTCTGAGCAAGTCTTGGGTGGGTCTGGCTCCCCACACTGATGCTTGCTTTTGTGATGTAGCTTTATGATTGTGACGTTCTGGTGTGCTTTTCTTCAACTCTGGCCTTCACATACTTACATACCATACACATATGCACACATGCGTGGACAGACAAAACACAGTGGCCATAAAGAGATCTTTCAAATAGAAATTTTGTTAGCAACAACATTTTCTTTGTTTCTCTTCAGTGCTACTCACTTAAAATACATGACATGAATGGTTAGCTGTGGGCTATCGTCCTAGTTGGTTGATTGGCATTTTCCTGGTACATACTTTACTGTTTCTTAATTTTAAACACTTTGTGCTTTGTTTTAGGTGTGAGCCTTGTATGTAGCATATGGCAGAAATTGAGGCCAAGCCGTGAGAGGCCCTGAGGTTAAGGTGAGCGGTTGCCGTGCTGATGTGCATTTACACTCACAGCCGCTGTCTTCTGTGTTGTCTGTTTGCCACACATTTTCTCTGCTTTCCCTCCATCTTTCCATTAATAGGTGGCTTGTTTTGCTCGCTTGTTTTTTTCTGTCAATCAACTCAGAAGGTATATGGTCCATATTTATTTTTTATTATTGTTACTGAAGGTGTGTGTGTGTACGTGTGTGTTTCTTTAAAATTTATTTTATTTAGTAGTTTTATCTTAGGTGCATAAGTGTTTGTTTGAAAGTATGAAAGTGTCCACATGTGCACCTGAAGTAGACACCAGATGCTCTGAAACTGGAGTTACAACTGATTGTGAGCTGTGGGGCTGGGAGGAACCAAACCTGGGTCCTCTATAAAAGCAGTGGGTGCTTTTAACTCCTGGCCATAGAAGAATACTGTGTTTATCTTTATTCCAGTGACAAACTATGTAGAGTTTTTAATTTATAATGATTTTGAAGGCAGGTGTGTGTGTGTGTGTGTGTGTGTGTGTTTGCGTGTTTGCATGTGTACATGCAAGTGTGTGGAGACTAGAGGTCAACATCAGGACTTTCCCTCAATTTTTCTCCACATTTTTTTGGACAGGCTCTCTCACCGAACCTAGAGATCACCAATTTGGTTAGACTGGGTGGCTGCAAGCTCCAGGGACCTACTTATCTTTACTTAGCCATGCTCCACCCCATTGGGGTTACAGATAGGTTCCACCATGCCTGACATGGCAAACATTATTGGGTCATCTCCCCAGCCCACCACCCTGTCGTTTTTACCTGGTATTTTAATTTTATTTTGCCTATTCATACTTGTTTATGTAAATCTGTGGGGGGTTAGTATATATGGGCGTGAAGATCAGACATTAGGTGTCTTTCTCAGTCACTTTCTACTTTATTTTCTTTCCCAGATATTTTGTTTCATTTTGATTTTATAGAGCTGAACTTAGGGCCTTGGATGCTCAGCCAGCAATCTACCACTGACTTACAGCATGACCTTTCCCCATACTCTCTCACTGAATCGGGAGCTCACTTATAGGCTAGTGACAGGATGATAGGACTATTACTGAAGACCCTGCTCTCATGTGTGTGGCTCCTGTGCTTGCATGACAAGCTCTTGACCAACTCAGCCATCATCAGAGCAGCGGGTCTCACCCTTCCTTTGTATTTCACATGACTCCTCTAAAATCCACTTATAAAATAGGTACATTAAACCCCATGTCTCTCAGCAAGGTGATGGTGAGTGTTTACTGTCAGCACTGCAGACTGTGTGCTGTGTGTGTATACAAATGAGCTTCTTAAAGCATTCCCTGGGCTGAAATGATACATATTAAAATAATCGAGAATGTTAACTGGTAGAAATGTCAGGAATTATATATGGTCACACGTCTGGGGGAAAGCTAGGACAGGGCAACACTCAGGCTCCCAAACTCCAGCACAGAGTCACCTCCGCTTGGTGGAACTTAGCACCATACAGGCGCAAATCCAGCTTTTGGAAGCCAGAAGCAATACATGTATAATTCAAGGATACAGAAGGGAAGACAGATCTCCCAGCAGCCTCAAGGCAAGGCTTGGTGGAACACATCCTTGCGGATACCTTGCTGTGCATATGTGCACATAGAATTCTAGGTGTGTATCATTCCGTCTTTCCAAAGGAAGTGTCCATCATATATCTTGCTCTTTATTTTAGTAAGTGACATGAAGGAATTGTGGGAAACAAAATTTCAAGAAATGAGTGAAGATAGCCTCCTGATGATGGAGCCACAATTTCACTTAAAAGGTTCCTAACAATAGACGTCTAAGGCAGATTTTTCTGTGTTATAAAGGACCCCAGACAGTTTTTTGATTAATTTTTTTTTTTTTTTTTTTTTTTTTAGGATAAATAGGTGGCAGTGGTATTGCCTGAGTTGGACACCGTTTAGAAATCCTCTTAGAAAAATGTAAAAAGACAATTGAAACCTGCTTGCTTATTGCAGCATAGTAGCTAAGCTGTGGAATCAGTTGGGGATGAGTGGATAAAAACAATGTGGTAATCTACAAGATGGCGCCTTAGCCAGCTGTGAAAGGTTTGAACCCTGGCCTTTGAACCTGTATAAATGGAGGAAAGTGAGCCAAGCACAGAGAGACAGAAACCTCATGTTCTTGTTTTTGGAATATTTTTAGCTTCCATCTTTCTTTTTTACTTTAAACTCTGAGACAGGGTCTCTCTAAGTCACGTAGGCTGGCCTTGAACTTGTGGCCTTCTGGCCTCATCTTTCCAAGAACTGGGATTGCGATAATTTGTGTAGAATGAGAGGTGCTGCTTCAAATTGACTCCTGGGTCTATTTTAACGTGGGTGGTGATGTGCACCTCTGGGTGGTGCTTCATTTCTATGTGCGGTCAGGCAGTCTGCTCTCGCTCGGGAGCTTGCGCGCGCGCCCCCCCCCCCCCCCCCGCTCATTCCCTTTGACTAATGACGTCAGCTGACGTGTGTCGGGGCCCTGGACACTCACCTGGCCTTTGCTCGATCTTGTAGGTCCTGTGCCTTCCATACTTGTCAGCTGCTGTGGATGGCCCCGGCTGTCTCGACTGCCCTTCCCGATAGGATGTCACTGAGGTCCCTGAAGTGGAGCCTGCTGCTGCTGTCTGTGCTGAGCTTCCTGGCGATGTGGTACCTCAGCCTTCCGCACTACACTGCCACCGAGCGCGTCAACTGGGCGTACTTCTATGAGTACGAGCCAGTTTACAGGCAAGACTTCCGCTTCACGCTCCGGGGACATTCGAACTGCGCTCAGCAGAGCCCGTTCCTGCTCATCCTTGTGACCTCGCGCCCCGCAGATGTGAAAGCCAGACAAGCCATTAGAGTTACCTGGGGTGAAAAAAAGTCCTGGTGGGGATATGAGGTTCTTACATTTTTCTTATTAGGCCAGCAGGCTGAAAGGGAAGACAAAATGTTAGCCTTGTCCTTAGAGGATGAACATCTTCTCTATGGCGACATTATACGGCAAGATTTTTTAGACACATACAATAACTTGACCTTGAAAACCATTATGGCTTTCAGGTGGGTAACTGAATTTTGCCCCAATGCCAAGTATGTCATGAAAACAGACACTGATGTTTTCATCAACACTGGCAATTTAGTCAAGTATCTTTTAAACTTAAACCACTCAGAGAAGTTTTTCACGGGGTATCCTCTAATTGATAACTATTCCTATAGAGGATTTTTCCAGAAAAACCATATTTCATACCAGGAGTACCCTTTCAAGGTGTTCCCTCCCTACTGTAGTGGGCTGGGCTACATTATGTCCAGCGACCTGGTGCCAAGGATCTATGAAATGATGGGTCATGTGAAACCCATCAAGTTCGAAGACGTTTACGTCGGCATCTGTTTGAACTTGTTAAAAGTGGACATTCATATTCCAGAAGACACAAATCTCTTCTTTCTGTATAGAATACACTTGGATGTATGTCAGCTCCGACGTGTGATCGCGGCCCATGGCTTCTCTTCCAAGGAGATCATTACGTTTTGGCAGGTTATGCTGAGGAACACCACGTGCCATTATTAAGCCTGTGCTTTGTACGTCTAGAGAAGGGAGGTTGCTTCGTGGAAAGGGTCAGGGTTAGAGCAGCGGGAAGCTCTGGACGCTCAGGGTGCTGCCTGGCCTCAGCTGAGACTATGGAGCATGCACAGACTGGAGCCCCAGGGCCTGAGATCACTAGTGATTTGTCTTCACAAAATCTAACTAGGATCCTTGAAAGGTGAGAGAGGAGTTAAACATAAAGCAAATGAAGGGTTTTGCTAATAAAATCAAAGGAACAAGCAGTCTGGATGACTCAGCCTATAGGTTAGAATTTCTTAAGATTTCCCTGAAAGAAAAGCTAACTAGTCCCCAGCAGCAGCACAGTGTGGGGTTGTACTTATTAGACAGTCTAGTCACATAAAGGTTCAGTGTGCTTCTTAGGCAGTTAATATATGTGTGTGTGTGTGTGTGTGTGTGTGTGTGTGTGTGTATGTATACACACACACACACATCTTGTAAAAAGCTTTACTGAAGTTATTCTGAAGAAAATTTCATTTGTATTGTTTTCAATCCCAAGGTACTTGATGATGTGCTATTTCAGAGTTGTCAAATATTAATGTTATTTCAATTTTCTAAGTGTTTAAGGGTTATGGTGGTTTCAGTATCATCTAGTGAATCACCTTTCACATTAGAGATTTGTTTTATTTTCTCCCCTGATCAGTTTAACTTTGAAAGTCGCATGAATGTGACATCATAGGTTATTACTGACAGTTATCTGTTGAACTTTGTTGCATATTTTGCTGTGGACATATAGAGAATTAAAGCAAGAAAATTCAAGCTTTGTATAGTTTTTTACTATGTAGTCAGTGTTTCTAGATGTCACTTCATCCGTCTTAGTTTTCTCCACAGAACTTGGGAGTAAGACAGAATTCCAGGCAGTGCATTCCCTAACGGTACCAAAGGCTAAGATGGTGTTAGAATACAGTGTTGCAGTATTTAAGTTGGAAAGGGAAGATCCAAGTTGCATTGTTAGCCCACCCATTGTGCGTTTTCTACTGAGTAATCAATTTGTGAATAAAGAATTTTAAAGGAGAAAACAAGTCACTTGTGTTGTTATTGGCTCATCATGGAGTCAGAAGTCTTACACAGAGTCTGCAGCCTGCTGTGCTTTCCCAGTGCAGACTTCACAGCACTTCCTTGCAGGCCTTTGGCTAAGGGAGGAGTGAGGGTCCCTTGTCCCCAGGCCCCAGGTGTTGTGCAGGTGATCCCTTTCTTAGTAACTATCTGGTAGTAAGAGCTCAAACCTTCCTCAGAAAATGCAACCTTAAGAGTCTCAGTCAGCTCCTGTGATACGTAATTTATAATCTGCCTTTAATGAGCATGTGACTATCTCCCAGGAGTCATCAGTCTGTGTCCTGTATCCCACATGGAGGTAGGGTTTGTTTGTTTGTTTGTTTGTTTTAATAAATGTATTTGATCAGTTTTAGAGAAGTTTGGAATGTTAAGAGATCAAATAACTTTTAAAAAAAAGATTTATTTATTTATTATTAACCCAGTGCTCTGCCTGCATGTACACCCACAGGCCAGAAGAGGACACCAGATCTCACTATAGATGGTTCTGAACCACCATGTGGTTGCTAGGAATTGAACTCAGAACCTCTGGAACAGCAGCTAGTGCTCTTAACCTCTGAGCCAACTCTCCAGCCCAAAAGAACTTTTTTTTTTTTTTTAACAGGTTTTTTTTTCTGTATAGCCTTGGCTGTTTTGGATTCACCCTGCAGACCAGGCTGGCCTTAAACTCACAGAGATCTGCCTGCCTCTCCCTCCCTGAGTGCTGAGATTACAGTCACGGCGCCCGGCTTAGAGAGAACTTTTCAAATAAAATAATTGATTCTGCAATCTACACTTCAGAAAAGCCTCACCCAGAGTTGAGGTGATTGTTTCTTCCAAACTAAAGATTTTTCCCCCTAGCGATCTAGAAAATGATTATGAAAAATGGCCAAACTATTAAACATATTTTAGCTGTATGCTTCATAACCTTAAGCCCTTTGGGTGGTAAAGATTAGTCAGTTATATTATTAAACCCGCAACCTCTGCGCTGCTGAGATGGCTCTGGGGTCATAAAGGGACTTGCCTTTGAGCCTGATGACCTGAATTTGATCCCTCGAA
Organism: Acomys russatus; assembly: GCF_903995435.1. NCBI lineage: Eukaryota > Metazoa > Chordata > Mammalia > Rodentia > Muridae > Acomys > Acomys russatus. The sequence continues at coordinate 44,711,218 of NC_067151.1, read as the reverse complement.
CCCACAGGATGGAGAAGAGAGCTGACTCCCACAAATTGTCCTCAGACCTTCACATGTATTCCACGGCACACACATTCACTCTCACCCTCTTAGTACATAGATAAATGTTCAAAACAACAAGAACAACACCACAACCCGCCCCCCCCCCCCCATCTCCATTTGGTTACCTAAACCAACAGCTTTTTAAACTTCGGCCATAGCAAAGTTCAGTCCCAGAACCTGCGCTTTGGCTGAGCTTCCGCAGTCTGGAGCCGCCCCACCGTTCATGTGCTTATATATGTGCCTGCCTTTCTGTCTGACTCCCTTATCTACCAGCACCCGGCCTGTGACCCCTAGCACACTGGCAGGTCTCAGACATGTAATTGAAGACCACTGTGTGCCCTTTAAGCTGCATTGGTTGCCTGCAGTTGCCTAGTATCCTGTGCCAAATGTCTTTTCATACCAGGGCACAGGTTCAGGGTCAGTGCCCATCTGAAACATACCATTCTTACAGAGAGAAGACAAAAAAATTTTTTTTCACTTGTGGGAAATTAAAAGTGTAGCACAATGAAGAAACCATGATCAAGGAGGGGGGGACAGGGTGGAGGGGGAGAGAGGGAGGCAGAGACAGGAGGGAGAGAGAGAGAGAGAGAGAGAGAGAGAGAGAGAGAGAGAGGAGAGCGAGAGAGAGAGAGAGAGAGAGAGAGGAGAGAGAGGAGAGAGAGTGAGAGAGAGACAGAGAGAGAGAGAGAGAGAGAGAGAGGAGAGGGAAGAGAGAGAGAGAGAGAGAGAGAGAGAGAGAGAGAGAGAGAAAGAGAGAGAGAATATAGAGCCATCTGGGCAAGTCTGCCATGGCTACCTCCTGGGGCAGAGAGAAGATCAGAGACAAAAGGCAGGGCGAGGCAATTGCCAGGGCTATAAGAGCAGAGAAGACAGCAAAAGTGGTGGGAGAGCCCTGCCGGTTGTAAAAGGGTTATGTTGCAGAGAATAGGTTAGCAGGGGCAGCCTGGGAACTACCATGGGCCTCTGACATGTTGGGGGTTTATTTGAGCTCACAGAGAACTAGATGCCCTTTGTGGAGGCGGGAGGGCTGTGAGAGCCCATAAAGTAATGGCTTTTCCTGGCAGACAGGAACCCACTTTGCAAGGTTTCTGAGGAATGCTGAGTGTTTGTAGGTCAGGGTCCAGCCTGCGCTGAGGCCAAATTGCAATCGCGGGACTTGGGACTTGGCAGAAAACACGGCGCATAGATACCCACTAGCCCAAACCAATCCCAAGCAAAGCCCAGTGTCAGGAGGGCAAAGAAGTGTATTCCTGTCACCCAGATGAGTTGTGAGCCACTCTCTGGCTGCAGAAATGTGTTGTTCTCCCATATGGAAATGAGCGGCTAGGTACAGTATTGTAATCTGCCATGCCTACTGTGGGGTCTAGTCGGATTGTAAATGTCTCCAAAGGCCCATATGCTGAAGCCTGTAGTGGAGCATCTGGGAGGTGGGGCTGAATGGGAAGAAGTTAAATCCTTAGCAGTTACATCTCTGAGGGAGATGCTGAGACTGCAGCCCTTTCCTCCCCTCTCTCTACATTCTGGTAGCCATGAGGGAAGCGGTTTTCCTTCACTGTGTGCTTCTGTTGTGAGCCAAAACGAGCCCTTCCTTGTTGAACTCTAACCCTCTTAGGCATTTGGGGACAGCGGTGGAAGACTGGATAACACAGGGTCTGAGGCTAGCCCAGCTAGGGCAGTTTTGTGGCTCACTTGAGCTGGTACTTTGGGCTATTGGTCATCCATCCCTTAGCCGTGGCCCCACCCCTAAGTGGCACTGGTATTGTTGTGTTCTCATCTACTTCCCGGACACGGAGCAGCCAGAGAACAGCCATTGCAATGGGGGCACGCTGTGGCTTGAGGTGGAGGGACGAAGCCCTTCTTCTCGAAGCCTCTCCTGTAGGCTCTGACTGCAAAGGGAAGGGCAGGAAGAGAGCCAGCTTTAGTTGGGGAGAAGGATGGACGCCTTAACATCACCAGCCCGTGCTAGCACCTGCCAGAGTCTTACATCCTTTGTACCATTTTGTCCACCAGGACTTTATTTCTCAAACTTGTAATCCTCCTGTCTCACCCAGCCTCCTGAATGCTAAGGTTACAGGCTTATGCCATCATGGCTTCTAACTGCCATTATGTTAAAGCTCCTTAGGATCTGAGGGGAGCTAAAGATCAGTTCTCTACTCCATCAGCTGCCTGGTTATCCCACATATGGTTAACGTGGGACCAGATCTTCAAGGAGTTCTTCAAAGTACATGGCACATGCCAACATTTATAGAAAGCAGCAAGGTTTTCTTACGATCCTAATAATAGCAACTTAAGGTGTATGCAGAGAAGTCAGAGCTGTGTTGCTCAAACAGCTCCAAATTCTTGATCCTCACTCAGGAATATAACCTAAAAGCCCCCCCCCCCCTTGGGTGCAGAAGACCCCAGGGTTCAGCCTGCCTCTCCACTGTTGTCTTCTCCGCTGTGGTCCTCAAAGCCTGTAGTAGGGTCACTTCTCACAGACGCTGTCATCAAAGTGAAAATACCTCTCTTAAGTAAATAAGAGGCTCACTTTCTTGTCCATATGCAAACATGAATGACCATGGCCGAGAACATGGGTTCTGGTTACCATGAGTGATGTACTTTGCCATGGAAGAGATTGTACGAACTTCTATTTTATGGCTCCAGGACAACGAAGGTCACAAGACATTAGGTAGACAGGCTATAGCAGAGAGGAGGGAAGGCTAAGGTGGTAAATCTAGTCAGTGGCAATGCTGACTCACTGCATCAACCTCAAAGCCACACACTTTTAAGCCTCGCATATGCTAAGTTACTTGTCTGGCAGCCTAGTGTTCAGGCCTGGTGGAGGGGACCCTTACTATAAGTATGTAAGGCGTGCTTTCCTCTCCAAGGGGGTGCTGTAGCAAGGATGAGTGGAAGATGTAAAGAGATAAGTCAAAGCTTGTTTTCCACCCGGCCGAGCAGAGCAAAAGCAGCTGCTTTGTGGCCAGGGAGCCCTGAAGGTTTACACAAGGAAGATGGAGCCAGCCTGAGTGAACAGCCGAAGAGGGCTTTTAGAGCAGTTTGAAGGTCACATACAAGCCGGGCATGGTGGTACATGCCTTTAATCCCAGGACTCGGCAGGCAGAGGCAGGTGAGTCTCTGTGAGTTCGAGGCCAGCCTGGTTTTAAGTGAGTCCAGGACAGGCAGGACTACAAGAGAAACCCTGTCTTGAACCCCACCCTACCTCCAGAATAAGTTAAGTTCACATACAAATTGTATGTACCCTCCTCTGACTCTGAGCATCTCTAATAAGTTTTGATCTTCTTGGGGACACCCTTGGATCATAATTCTGTCCCACAGCCTTTACCCTTTATGGTGTCACCCTTGTTTCTATAATCATGGCACTAGAAATCCCAACTAAGGCACTGGATTTTTTATTCGGTTCTATGAGTTGCTATCCTGTGCTGTCTTCATTACTTTGGCTTTTTAGTAAATCCTGCAGTCAAGCAATACACATCCTCTAATGCTGCCCTGCATTTGAAGTTTTATGTTGTTTTCCCACTTGTATTGGTACAGAACCCAAGGCCTTGTCCATCCGAGCACTGAGCCTTTGACTATGCACTCTACCTTCCTGCCCTACAGAATTGCTTTGCCTGCCTCAGCCCGTTGTGAAGTCTGGAATCAGCTTGTCGATTCCCGTGAGAGTCTCCCAAGGCTTTAAAACAGTTTTTTGGAGATGTCTTGATAAGTAGCACACACTTACACTAGACTCATTACTCTCCCGTTATACAACCTCTGAATCGTTGGGGTTGCAGGTGCACGCTGCTTTGCCTGGCCTCCTTCCATGGTGTTCGCATTAAGTGCAAAACCCATGGAAAAATAATTTCAAAGCAATATATTTCCAGTTTATGAATGTGGTCATCTATTCAGATTTTCTTTCTTTCTTTCTTTCTTTCTTTCTTTCTTTCTTTCTTTCTTTCTTTTTTCTGAGACAAGGTTTCTCTGTGCAGCCTTGGCTGTCCTGGACTCGCTTTGTAGATCAGGCTAGCCTCGAACTCACAGAAATCTGCCTGCCTCCTAAGTGCTGGGATTAAAGGTGTGTGCCACCACTGCCTGGCTATTCAGATTTTCTTTAAAAATCTTTCAGCAATATTCTAAAGTTTTTGATGTGACTGTTTTATATAGTTTCTATTTCATTAGAATTATTCCTAGGCATCTTACCTTTTCCATGTTTTTGTAACATTTTTAATGTTCCAAAGGGTACTTTTGAAAAGACATGCACTACTGTACAGTAAGGAACTTGGGCAGTTTTATGTATCAGTGCAACCGTGATATGACGCAAACCCCAGTCCGGTCCACCCTCACCACAGATCCCAAATGCTTTCCCCCAGGCCCCAGCAGAGCCTCATCCCTCTGAAGAGTACTACTTGCCAATCTCCATCCTGTTTTAAGACTTCGTGTCAATGACTTTAGCTGTCGACTCCTGTATCCCTGACCTACTATAATTTATTTGAGATTAATCCAGTTTGTAAAGTCTGAAGTTGATTCTCAGGGCTGGTGGGTTGCCTCCATGTTTGAGGGCCTTCTGCTTTTCCAGACAACAGGGATTTCGTTATCAGCACTCTTGTCAGGCAGTTTAGAACTCCACTCCAGGGGATGTGACACCCATTCTGACCTCTGGGAGCACCCACATGTGCACTACACACACACACACACACACACACACACACACACACACACACACACACACACACACAAATAAATTTATTCTTTTAGTTGACAAATTATCTGTTTAGACTGTTTATGACTTGGGGCTGTCAGGAATAAGACTGTTGTGAAGATCTTTGCTAATACTGTTTTCTTGACTCACACATTTTCACTTACCTAATGTAAATACATGTGGTAGATATAGCTTTTTTCTAAATGTCAAATAGTACCAAGTGAATTCCTGCATTTTTTTATGGTTTATGATTCTTGGGTCTAGTCTATCTTTATACACCCCAATATAAGGACTTTTCTTCTGCTTGGTCAGAGGCTCTCCATTTGGGTCTATGACCCATCTCAAGTTTAGTTTTTTATTTTCTTGAAACAAAGTCTTTCTGTGTAGCTCCTTCTGGCTTTGAAGTCAAGATCCTAGTTCCTCAGACTCCCATGTGCTTTTCCTGGCAAACAGAAACCCGCTTTACAAGGTTTCCGAGGAATGCAGAGTGTGTATGGGGTCCTCTGGGTCCAGGCTGAGCTGAGGCCAGACTGCCATCTTGGGGAGTCGGAACCTGACAGTGGATGTGATCAATACAATACAACATATGGGCTACACATCTGCCTCAAATCTACATTTTTTATTGAGGCTGAGAAAGTATCTGAAAATCACTTTCTTCATACAGGTACCCACGGTCCAAGTAACATTTTAAAAGATGACTTTCCTTGTTGGGGTATGTTGAGTAGCACAAAACTAATTGTCAGGACAACTGCACAGAGCGTACAAAGAATACAAATGCCGATTTGCATTCGACACATTCTACCCAGGCCTGTCTTCATTAGTGTTTCCTTCCCTTCCCTTTCCTCTTGGTACGTCCCTTCTATCATTCCCATTACTTTAGTTGGCTGCTCTGAGGCAGAGGTTTTCAACTTTGACGTTACTTGCATGTTGGTGAGAAGATTGTGTTCCTTCCTTGTGTTGAGCTGCCTTGTGGCTTTCTGTATTCTCAGATTCTAGATTTTCAAGTCTTTTCTTTATAGGATTTGGAAAATGTATGAGCATTACTTCTGACAATCGTTTAACGTGTCTCTGAATTTCTGGTGCCCCACACATCTCTAAGGTTCTGCTAATTTTCCTTCAGTCCTTTTTTTCGGTTTTTCTTCAGACTGGGTACTTTGTACTGATGTTCACTGTCAGGTTTCAACCCCTCAAGATTGCCATGTGGGCTCAGCTGTGCCTGGACCATGATTCTATAAACCCACCCCTGAGCCACGACCCTATAAACACTCAGCATTGCTGAGAAACCTTGTACAGTGGGTTCCTGTTTACCAGAGGAAAAGCCATTACTTTATCAGCTCTCACAGCTCTCCGACTTCCACAAAGGGCATCTAGTTCTCTGTGAGCCCCCAACATGTCAGAGGCCCATGGTAGTTCCCAGGCTGCCCCTGCTAACCTGCTCTCCTCCCCTGGAACATGACTCCTTACAGCTGGCAGGACTCCCACCAATTTTTTTCCCCCTATCTTCTCTGTCCCCATAGCCCTGGAAATTGCCAGTCTGCTTCTTGCCTAGCACTTTCTCTCTGCTCCCCTCTATCCCTGAGAGGTAGCCATGGTAGACTCCCCCAGATGGCTCTGACTATTCTCCTCACCCCTCTCTCTGATCTACAATAAAACCCTCCCCTTACCATGGAGAGCCTTTGATGATAAACACAGTAAGTACATTTTACATTTCAGTTATCCACCTTTACATTTATTTTGGTTTCTATCCCGATATTTTAATTTTGTTTGAGGGGAAGGTGTCTCTCTTTGCAACCCTCACTGTCCTGGACCTTGTTATGTAGACCAGGCTGGCTTCAAACTCATAGATATACCTGCTCTGCCTCCTAAGTGCTGGGATTAAAAGTATACGTCATCACAGACCAGCTTACAGTGTAGTGGAAGTTTGGCGTTGGTTTTTTTTTTTTTTAAACAACTCAGTTATATTATGTAAATATGTTTTGTTTTAATGCCAGGTGTGGGATATAGGGCTGATTCAGATTGTCCACAGCAGCAAACTATTTGCTTCATGCGTGCTCTGATGAGAGGTGCTCTTTGCCAGCTGCAAATAGTTAATTCTGAGGATTTTGGAGAGGGGTTAAATGTTAGAGCCCAGGGGTGGGTGTGGGGGTGCGGTTCAGAGAAAGACAAAAGAAGGCTGCCTTTCCTGGCTGTTGTTGTTGCATTTGCCCCAAGGAACCCAGTGACCCTAACCAGCAGAAAGTGGCTAAAGAGAACCAAGCCCCTTCTCCCCACTAACCTTCTTTCTCTCCTAACTGGTTTTGGGATGTTGGGGGGGGGGTTGGGGTAGAGAAGGGAGAGAGATAAGAAACCCCAATAAAATAAAATAGACTAAAATAATAGTGCCTGCATTACAGCTCCAACTCTGTGCTGATACTCTTTTTGTTTTCTCATTAGGACCACAGTTACTTTCAACTTTCTGAACACATTTGCAGCTGTTCTGGGGTCTTCAGGGTGCACCTTGTGGGCGGCGAGGGATTGGTTGCTATTGACAACTGTTTTTCTTGACTATCAGTCACATTTTCGTGTTTCTTTACACGTGGATGGAACGTGATCTTGAGCTATGGGAGTGATGTTAAAAACATACAGCTGCCCTGGATTGTTTTCTCCCTCTGAATAGTTCTGAGTCTACAGTTCTAGGCAGCAGCTCAGTCACTTGCTGACTGACTATCTTGAGCTAGGGAGGTTTTGTTTTTTGTTTTGTTTTTGAGGTAGGGGAGCGTTTTAAGGGTTACTTAAGGTACTCAGTGAAAGCCTAAGAGATTTCCCACGCTCCTCAGAATTGTTGGGGTCAACTTACCAATTTTGTATTTTGTAGCTCTTATCAGCAGCTAGTCTTAAGCTCATGTAGACTGAGTCTGCTGGAGGCCTGAGCCTAGAGTGTGGTCGGTGTTTCTAAGGCATAGAATCTAGGGGCTGGCAATGTTTTAGTTAGGTCTCTCTACTTTATGTGGCCAGACTTGGTAACTCATAGCAATGCTCAAGCTCTGTATTTTTCCTCTGCTCTCACCTCTGTAGCAGCCACTTAGTTAAGCTGTCTCTTTTCCCCTAGCCCTAACCCTAGGCAGCAAAGGCCTCAGCTGAAGACTGCCGAGGGACCAACCTATGCACAAACTTTTGAACCCCTCCTCCATTTCTGCAGATTCCAATCTCTGCTCGTCCCGTCCATATGTCTTTAATTCCAGTCTCTCCACTTAGACTCCAGCCTGTGGCCCTGCATTGTGATGGGCATGGGACAACTTGAGAGTCCTTCCTTCCTCTCAGGACTGCTGCCTCAGACTTACTGAGAACAGTTTCCCAGTGTATTTTGACTAGGTCAGAGCTTTCCTTTAGCAGGCAACGAGCAAGTCCATCAAAGTCCAACAAAGAAGCCTTTGAAATGTATTCTAACCCAAGTGACAAAGATTCATATTTTTCATTTGTTAGAAAAATTCTACCTAGAGAAAGAGGTAGGCCAGCATTTAGGAATGCGGTTTCTTTCTTTTTTTTGTTTTTGTTTTTGTTTTTCAAGACTGGGTTTCTCTGTGTAGCCTTGGCTGCTCAGGAACTCACTCTGTAGACCAGGCTGGCCTCGAACTCACTGAGACCCGCCTGCCTCTGCCTCCCGAGTGCTGGGATCAAAGTCGTGAGCCACTTTTTGCCATTCCTGTGCCCGCCAGAAATACAGTTTCTCTTGAGTAATATCTATTATTCATATTGAGAAGATTTTGCTAGGTGCTGAATTGCCTTGAATTTAAGAATCTTCAGGCCTAATTTCTCTAGTGGTAGGGTTACAAGTATGAACTAATATGTTTATGTTTTTAGTGAAAGGAAGGAAAACAATCAAAGGCTACATTTTTATCCTTTATATATGCAATTGGTTATACTTAATTCTAAATTCAGCAATTCTGTGGTTGAGATTTATTTAGATGCCAGGTTCTGTTCATGTTTGAGCATTTAATTTTCAGAATATTTAAAAACAGCATAGTATATACACATACACACACAATTTCTGTTTCATTGTTCCCAAACTCCACAGTGTTCCTGTGTATCTTGGGAAAAATCTGTGTGCATGGATATTAGCTCTGTAATATTCCAGGTTACGTCATGCCATGTTGTCTAACCTACATATGTCTGTAATCCCTCTAACCTTATTATCTAATATTTATTCATATATTCATCCATTCATTCACTTTACATCTCAGATGTAGCCCCCTCCCTCCTCTTCTCCTGGTCCACCCTCCCTCCTTCTTTCCCCTCCCCCTCCCCTTCTCAGAAAAGGGGACACCCGCGACCCACCTGAGCGCATCAAGTCGCATCAGAACAAGAGCACCCTCTTCCCCTGTGGCCTGGTGAGGCAGCCCCACTAGGGGGGAGTGATGGAAAAGCAGGCAACAGAGTCCATGTCAGAGACAGCCCACACGCCCCTTCATTAGTGGACCCACGTGAAGCCTGAGCTACCTACCAGCTCCATCTACACAGGGGCCTTGGTCCAGTCCCTGCATGGTCCGTGGACTGTGCTTCAGTTTCCATAATGCCCCCTGGGCCCTGGTTAGTTGGCATTCTTGGTCTTCCTGTGGAGTTTCTGTCCCCTCCTTTCTATCTTTTCCCCCACTTTCCCATGTCTCATTATGCTACGCCCAGTGTTTGGCTGTTTCGATCCTATGCTGGGTGCACCCTCTGTGTTAGGAATAAGCACTTATGTTACATACATTTGTATGCATTTACAAACTTGTGTGTACGTGTGTCTTTTTTTTAAATCAGTGCCTGGCTCATTCCTGATCCAAACTGCTACATGCTCCTCCCTCTTGCTTCTACTATGTTTAGGTGTCCTCCACCCATGACTTTCTGCCATCTCACTACACCCAAGCCATCAAAACTCAAAACCACGTCATCTTCCAAACAGACATTACAATAGAAAATGAGCTTTGTTCAAGGAAAAGAATAGTAGGAGCAACCAGTTTAATAGCTTTAATGTGTTTACTTTTTCTCTTTTAGCTGTTCATTTTGTATACAACATGGAATTAGTCATTGCATGAATTCAGCAGTCTCTACAGTGCCAACTATACCTGCACATCAAAGGGACCAAATGACACGCCATGCATCTCAGGTGGCTACCCTGTCAACTGCTCGGAGCTCTACCCAAACCCACTGCAGCCTTGTTTCTCATGTCTCTTAGAGACAAGTATAGACAGTAGAAATAAAAAGCTCTAAGTATCTCCCAGTGCCCCGAGGTTTCAGCAAGGGTTTGACATACAGATGGGTTTGGGGGACTGACGTCAGAAAGCCTGGTTGACCTGGCTGTTATGCCACGCCAACTGGTGGGGTCATCATTATACACAATGTCAAGAGTTTTTAAATATGGCTGACACGTTATGGATCGTGGTATCTTCTGATAAACAACCCCTTCTGATGTTTAAAGTAGGATGGAAATGCTGCCAATGCAAAGAATTTCATGATGTCCAATGGCTATAAAGAGCAACTTATACAAGCCAGCATTTCCAGTGCCAGCGCAGGACAAGCTCAGAACTGCACTCACAGAAAACACCACTCAGCTGTGAGAGCTCCCTCCCTTCCCTTTCTCTGTCTCCTTTATTAAAAAGTGGGCCCCACCCATGGCCTGAATCATTTCAGATATTGGTGATGTTTCTTTTGCAAGTGCTCATGATTAAAAACAAAATCCTCAAAAGCTGACTTCATATTACTGTGAGATGCTGTTTCTTGTCAGTCAGCTCTGACTAGGCAAAAGACTGTAAGTCAATGGGGTTTAAAAAGCTTAGGGGAGAAGAAAGAGCTAGTGGAAGTTAAAAGTGATTGCTTCTTTGGTTAAAAAATGTCTGATTTAGTTTTTGGTTTTCTTTTTTTTAAACTTCACACAGAAAATAGATTTTGCTATTATTGTTCAAAGTACAAAACATAAATCATATGTTTAGAACTTGGAATGTCAGATGCTATGAGACCATTTTTGCTGTTGTTGTTAAAAAAACCTCACATTTAATGTTTGTTTGCATTTGAAGTTAAGTAATTGTACTCCTGAAATACGCTAGTTTTCCAATGCTACCCACATTGTCAGGAAGGCTAATGATAAACACTCTCAGTCCTGGTTCTCTTTCGGGGCATGAGATCATTACAATTGATAGTCTCCTGCGAACAAAAATAGAAAAAAAAAAAAAACCCAAAAAACAAAAAAACAAACCCACATGGCACAGGTTCTTGTTCCTTCCGGCCCTCTCTCTCTGGTTTCCACACTGCTGAGGCTGTGCACACCCACTGTCCCCTGAGGACTGCTTCTGCCACATTCTCTCATCACCTTCTGTGAGAAGGCAGTGCAGATGCTAAATATGACATCATGCATTATCACAGTACTTCTACTTTAGACAATTCATAGTCAAAAAGATGTTCACGTAGAAACAGAGGTAAGACAAATGGTCTAGGGACCTGGGGAGGGACAGTGCCCAAGACAACTGGACAGTAAACATGTATAAGTTATCAGACTTTAGCCAACTATGGGTTCCATGGTCTCTCCATTGGGGGTAGTCCTGCCCCCCAACCCCCATCCTGGTCCCTAAATGCTCTACATCTTAACTTTGCACTCCTCCCTCAGGGAGGACACAGGCAAGATGGCCCCAATCTCTTTGACAAAGCCACTGTTTTAAAACAGCATGGTAAGCGCTAAGAACTTAGGCGCTCTGCCACCACTCGGAAATGAAGGCGTGGCTTTCCCCAACTTTATGTCTTAATATAAAAGGATCCAGATGAAGAATGCACAGAGACTACAGGATAGAGCCTGGGCACCTGCATGAAAGTATTATATTCTTGCCTGATGCCAGAGTTTAGGATTACCCTACATGACGGAACTCTTTTGTGTTATTCTAAGCAGTCCCTATCTGTCCTTACACAGGTTGAGGCAAATTTAAAATGTACAGAGGACATCCCCCTCTCACATTAAAGATGTCTAATATATGAGTTCTATCAGGCTAATTAAACATTATGAGAGCACTATGACTTTGTATTACATGAGGAACGCTAAATTACCCCACAGTTTATTTCTGTGAAAGTGCCTGTTGTCACCCAGGTAGTCACTGTTTTCCCTGTTGACAGCTGACGTCTGGAAAATTGCCAGCATGTTCAAACCATCTCATCTCACTCAGCATCTTTAAAAAGTATAAAAAGGGACATTACTTTGAAAATGCAACCATCCTGAGAAAAACCACATCCAGGGTTTGGACAGGAATATAGAATAAGATGGTGACGTGCTGAGACCACACCTACCAAATTCCATTGGGGGAAAAGGGGAATTAGGACCCTATTTACAACCTTCACTGTTGAAAAATGAGGCTTCCTTTTCAAAGTGTCAGTTAATGTCTTTAAGAACGGCACCTCCTGCCTCTACCATGCTTCATACAGGAGTAAGAACTTACTATGGAAAGCTGCGCGTGCTCAAGATCTGGAAACCCACACTTGAGACAAGCCACTTTCAGCTCCCTGCCTTTACCCCCGCCACTCCATTCCTGGACCACGGCTTTTCCCTTTGCTTCTGCATGAACACACTTTTAAGTCATGAATGGACTGATTAAATGGTCTGGAAGGATGCAAGCTGTCCCATTCAGCATCTGGATCGTCTGGGATGTTCTGTCAATGTATGGCTTATACAGCTCCTCATGGGCACTGTGAGGATCAGGTAGATTTTCCTGCTGTCTCTAAGCTGCCACCAGAACCATTAAATAATCTGCTTGTGCAAAGAAGAAGGATTCTGGTCCTTGGAGGTTTTCAAGCTGCATTTAGATGTGGCAGATGTACTAGATTTTGTGGTTAAGCAAGACTTCTAGAATAAATGAAAATATGCCTCTAAATACGCTCTTCCTTTGCGTCATGCTTGATTTTTGGTGAAATTCTGAACAGTAAAAAAAAAAAAAATGCCTAGGATGATTTGTCAAAATGAATAGTATACGCTCTTCTCAGTGACCTTAACTCAGATTGTATGCATGATATATAGTTATTACCAAATGTATAATATGATTATAACACTTGGCTTAACAGTACACAGCTTAGCAGTGGTAAACCGAACAAATAATAGACAATGCACTGGCATTACTAACAATCTACAAAAGTTTATGTACTAGGAAACATTTAGAAACATGTACCTATAGCCAGGCATGGTGGTGCACACCTATAATCCCAGCACTCAGGAGGCAGAGGCAGGCAGATCTCTGTAAGCTTAAGGCCAGCCTGGTCCACAAAGTGAGTACAGGACAGCCAGGGTTACACAGAGAAATCCTGTCTTGAAAAAACAAACAAACAAAAAAAATAATAAAAAAAATAAAAACAAACAAACAAACAAAAAAAAAGAAAGTAAAAAAGAAACCTATACCTATGGACCCCACTGTACCAACTGTCCAGCCCTTTGTGCTCTGTAGCCTAGCTTAAGTGATGCTATCTTCAGCTTTAGTTTTATTTTGTATTATATAGGTGGTATATCCCCCTAAATATTGGGTGGAATTTTAAATTAGTGACTTTACCCCAGAGTCAATCTATGCTTTGCCCATTGTTTTGGGTTACCTGACACAACTTCCCAAGAAAACTGACGTGGCAGAGAATAAAGGAAGAGAAATGTGACCACGCCCTGTAAGTTGTCAGACTTGACCATCTCTATGAAAAACAGGGTGATATAGGGTATGAATTTCAGAACATATGAGCTCTAGATTGCAAATGATTTCAGAGTCTGGCGGGAACAGAGGAAACATAATAAATGTGTGTTAATATTAACAGGCGGCATCCCTATGTACATTAAAAAAGTTAAAATGTCAAAAGTGAATTAAAATCAAGTATGTACTTTTCCTGTTCCATTATTTTCTTTTTGTTATGTTTTCTCCTGTCAATGTTTAGACAAAAATATTTTGGTTTCATCTGGAAAGCAAAGCTACCAAAGGCTGTGACAGCACTGCTGAGCACGGCCCAGGGTGGCAGAGCCCCAACTTCTTACTCATGGGAAAGGAGGGAGACCATAGCTACAGTGTCAAGTGTGGCTGCTGGGCCTCTGCTGTGACGGCAGACTGTTGGCCATATGAAATCACAGCATGTCAGTACTGCTTCTACGCCAAGCCAGCCCTGTAGGTGAAAGGCTCAGAGCTTCTGACTTACAAGCTGTACCGTCAGTAATTCCAAAGTGGTAATCAGGTATCCATGGAAATGCCACGAGAGGCTACTCCGAGTTTTCTGTGAAAACTGGAAAAGAAGCAGCTCGCAGACCTTGTTTTAGGGTTCTGTGTGTCTCCTTCTCTCCCACCTGACACTTAGCTTGGTTATGAATTTATTTTGCACTATGAAGTATGGTTCCTCAACTCCTCTAGCAATGAAAGTAGGTATTTGGGAAAACATCATGAGACTGTATGGTCCCTTGTGTTGAGGGTCACTAGATTCCTCTGGTCCTGCCAGATGCATCCAAGTAGCCCAAAGGCCTAAAGGAAAATGAGTTAACCAGAGGCAGGTCAGATGGCCCCAGCCTACGTAAAAGTGACATAATCAGAGGCAGGTCACGGTCACAGTTCACAGTTCACAGCCCCCACATGGTATCTGAGTGCGATCTTTTCCAGAGCCGAGTCAGGAGTGCCAGTGTACCAGACTAAGAGCAATGTTGGGTGACTATTCCAGGAAGATGTGTGTAATACTGTGTGAAAGGAGGAGAAACAGCTCTGAAGTCAGGAAGAAGAGGATGAGGCGAAGAAACAAACAAGCAGGAAAATCAGAGTGTACCTGGCAAGAGAAAACGAGGTTACTCCTTTTGTGAAGCTTTCACGCATTTCCAGATACCCCAGCCTACAGCGGGGCTAGCTCCCCGGAGCCACTTGAGAGAGGGTTAAAATAGCGATGCAAGCACTCCCATGCAACTGCTGCACTTGTGGCAGATGTCCAGATCACTACACTTGCGTGACGGAAGGCGTGCTTAAGTTAGAGGGCCTGTGCAAGCTCTAGACTAGAACTTTCTCTTGGTCATGTTCTTCCCCTATACCAGATTCAAGAGGCCAGTCCCTTCAGCTCACAGCAAGGAAGAGAAGGCAACACTGGCCACCAGGAATGAGTACATACAGTCATGGGCTAGAATGGTGATCCAGATGGACTCGGGCAAGGTGGTCACATGAAAAAAATACAGGGCTTGAGAACTAGCTTTGGATTGTTCTAGGTTAGCGTAGTTTATGATTACATAACTGCAGATGCAGTGACTTCTTAAAAATCCCTTTCCCTGACCCCACCCCATTCCTGCCTGAAGAATATAAATTGCCAGGGGAGCAGCAGCAGCAGCAGCAGGGAAGTGGTTCATGGGGGCCTGGGACTGGTGACAGCTTTACTTCTAAAACACTGTAAAACCCTCCCGAAATTTGGCACTGTGGGGACTATTGGCAATAAGAACTCAGACTAGGTAGGGAGTCTGGGCAGCCTCGGGGACGATCCCAAAGCCTTGGCAGTGCTGTTTATGGACGCTTTCCATGTACTTGGTCAAATCCATTTCTCGTGCAGCTAGATTCAGCCTCCTTGAGCTGCCAGCGAAGGGGGGTGGCCAGTGTGCCCGGCCACACCTCACTGCAGACTCCCCACGGGTCAGGAAGGGAGCATTCCTGGAGGATATGGGGAAGGTAAGGGGGCATTCTGGCTTTATATGTAACTACTCAACAAATTGCTACCATTTTGCCTAGAATTTCTATCTTTAAAAAAAAAAAGCCTACAAGCCATGGGGGAGGGGAAAGGGCAAGAACAGAGTATGATATACACACACATATATACAATACTTATATATATGTGCATATATATGTATGTATATATATTCTATTTGGTTATAGTTAGAAATAAGTTACTTCTCCAAAGCAAAATTTACAAGTTATCCATAAACCTCCGTCAGAAGGTCTTGTCACTGGTGCAGTCAGCTTGCTCAAGGACTACCAACTGACTAATTTGGCAGCTTTCCTTTTTTTCTTTTCCACAATATTTTTTTTTTATAATAAAAACGTTTCTCAAATTTCCCCCTCTTGTTATACACTTTTGCATTAAGCAAGTACAAAAACAAGAGAAGTTGACCATGTGGGCTGTGAAATCTGGACCTTTCGTTAGAAGAAGGGCTGTGCAGAATCTAGAACAAGAACATCCCAGAGCAACAGGCTCATCGCCATCACTGACTGGACTGTTTCCTTCATTTCCCTTCCACCAACCCATAACACACATGGGTGTGTCCATGCCTGGCCACAGTCTAGCACAAGAGAATGTATGTTTGTATTACAACATTCTGAAAAGCAGTAACTAAGACCCTAATTCCAACGCTGAAAACACAGGATACAAAAGTAAACACATTTCCTGGGAAACCATTATTAAAGTCAAGCAAAGACAGTTTGCAGTCCTCGAGAGTCCAAGTTAATCTTTCGTTCTCCAAACTGGGATTCCAGCAAGGTGCACAGCTGCAGGACCGAGGGCTCGGCCAGGGGGTAGGGACGGCTAATGAGCGGGCCTTAAGAGGTCATGCTGAAAAATTCCCGCTCTGAGAGATAAAAACAAGGTAAGCTCTAAGTGTGGGTCTACAATGAAAATCCTGGCTGTTTGGGGCTGCTTCAGTCAGTCAAGAAGGATAACCTAATGTGTTCTATAAATTAACTTGCAAAGAACAGAGACTGGGGGAAAAAAAACCCCACAACTTTGGTGTTAGGAAGGGGAGGGCAGCAATCCAGGCCCCCAGATAACTCTGTGCTGCTTATCTCTGAGAGGCCTTGCTTGATTTCCCAGCCAGACTGCTATTCTCCCTGCCAGCAAGCAGCTCACGTTTGTGTGGGGAAGGCTACTGGATACGGGCAGAGATTTGTAACCAAAGATGAAAGGCCTTTCTCAGGGTGGGACACATGCCCCAGTTGTTTGCCACCAAATACCAACATATGGTGGCCAGGAACAGCGCTTGTGGGGGATGCTAGGCTGCTGTTTCTCCCAACACTGTTTGAAAGGAGGGATTGGGAAGGGCTGTACAGAAGCCAGCAGCTGGTGAGTACAAGCTGGTGAATCCCAGCCTCTGGCTTCCCTCTGCAACACAGACAGCGGCTCTCTAAGAAGCATGGAAATCATCCTAGCCTTACTCCTCATTGAAGATGGAAAGTCATCCTGCACCGCAATGTGCTTTCCACCCCGCCTCAGACCTTTTCTGTGGGCTCTTGGGAAGGTGGGACCAAAACCCATGTCTCCTAGGGGAGTTAGCGGCTGCCTTGTACGCATGGTAAGGCGTGAGCAAATGGTCAGGTTGCACTCCACAAGGACAGGCAAAGGGCTGGTTAACTGTGCCCTGACTCTGTTAAATTAATGATGTAAGGGGAACGGGTGAGGTCTGGTGTGCAGGAAGCTGCCACTGACTTCCTGTCCCTCAGTCTCGAAGAAGCAGGCAACAAATAATTAAAAAGTGTCGCCAGTCTCCTTCCAGGCTGCTGGACTAGTGAAGACACAAACTCGGAACGGGAAAGCATTTCCGAGGAAAGCGCCACTAGGCAGAGGGACGGCACAGCCACCACAGCATCATGGTGATGCACTGGTGATGCCTGTGGTGACTGGACTGCCCTGCCCACAAGAGCAAGAAGACACCCATGAAAGAGAGGAGGAAAAGAACATTAAGGAGAATACACGGCCTATCTTCCTTTTTGCCTCATATGTGGGATCTATGTCTACCTATGTATGCATTTCAAACACTGAGAGAAGGGTGGGGAGTGGGGCAGGGGGTGGGGTAGGGTGGAGCGGGGGTGGGGGGGGGTGGGGTGGGGACACAAACTCTTGCAGCCTCTCAATGAGGTCAGTCAGGGAAGACCCTCTGCTCACCACTCAGAAGGGATTCAAGGCCGCCAGGGAAGGGGGTGCTGTGTTGGGACGCATGACCCTAATTATAATCCCCACACTTTTTACTACAAGAAGAGAACAGTGTGTTGAGAGTCCTCTAGCTGGGACAGCTGAGACCCTGCTGCGCTCATTGCTCTTCCGTCTTGCTGCTACTCCTGAACTTCACCACCATCACCGTAATGTTGTCGGGGCAGCCTCTGTAAAAGGACTGCAGGACGATGCTTTTGGCCCCAAAGTGTGGTTCATCCAAGCGCTCCTTGATGAATCGAACCGCCTCTTCATTGCTGAAAGCATCCCACAGGCCATCTGATGCCAAGATCATGAACTCAGGCTGCAGCTTGTCCAGGTCAAAGGTCAAGATGTCTGGGTCTGGGATGACCACATTGAGGTTTTTCAGTGGATAATCCCCCAGGGATCGAGACATGGCTAGGATTCCCTGGACTCTCCAGGAGCCATTGAAACTGATGAAGCCACCTGGAAAGACAAAGTGATCGAGCCTGTTAGCACGCCCAGTGGGTATCTCTCATACTTGGTACAGTCTGGCTGTGTGGGTACCACAAGCCGGTCTGTTCTGTGTGTGGCGAGCCATAGGTACTCCTCCTTCATCTTTGTCACTGCGAAGGCCAGTGGCATCCTGCTGCAGAGCCTGGGGTATAACTCCATGCTCTCTCTCATCCTTGGCATTGCTAATGCTTGCAGGATTATAATTCAGGGCCGAGTAAGGGTGAGGACAGAGCATCGGCTTTAGCAACACGGCAGCTCAGTGGTTGACAGCATGTAGCTGCAGCATGCGCAGTGGGAGGAGAGCCATGAAGAAATACTGAAAAGCAAAGTGGACACGCAGAGAGACATCTCTGAAATCACGGCTTAGTGAAGTCACTTCGATGTATTGATGTGGATCTCACACAGAACTGGGATTAAGGAAAATCACATTTTTAAGGCATATTTAGTGACCTTGAATGAGAAATACTACTCTCTTTTGATGCTTTATTGTCTTAGCTGCCAAATGAGTATAATATGTATTCCATTGTATTGTGAGAACATAAGAAATTATTGCATAGAAATCCCCCCAGCACGGTGCCTGACAGCACATTCACTCGGTGTTATCTATTCTTTCTCTTCCCTCCTCCCCCCCCCCTTTTTTTTTCTTGGAAAGAAAGCCTCTTTTAGTCCAAGGTAGTCTTGAACTCACTATATGGCTGAGGCTGGCCTTGAATTTCTGATTTCCCCTGTCTCCACCTCCTAAGTACTAGGATTAAAGACATGCACCTCCATCTCTGGCTTCCACTAAAGCCGTGCTCTTTAAAGCTCTAGCTCCTTAAAGAAGCCAGCACTTTGCTCATTCACATATTTGTCAGATATTTATTGAATATCTACTGTGTAAAAGGGGATTTTTCGGGATATGAAAGTTATATAAGATCTAGGCCTTTTACTGACAACCTGGAGAGAGAAGTCCCATTTGTTAAAAAGTGACTGGCATCCGGCAGTGCTCCTCTGACGTCAGTGTCAGCGAGCCACTGCAGCAAGGGAGGGTGGGAGTGACTATGATGGAGTGAGCTTTAAGGGAATGGTGGGCAGAATGTCAGACAATCCCTTCAAGTATGATGTAGCGGGCAAGGGCTCTGTAGTTAGCTGTGGTTTCAATTCTGGCCTCACAAGTCTCCTGGCAGGTCCCGTTTACTGGCTAGAGAGTGATTATAACATTATGGCCTTTACAGAATGTATACAAATGTATGTGGTGCATGAGGCTGGGCTCCTAGCACAGTGACCACCATGAATGGAAGCAGATACTGATGCTGTTAGGGAAACAGCAGAGACAGAAAGGTCAACATATATAATATTTGGCTGGAAGTTCTTGTCATGCTAAGTAGGGGGAATAACGATGTCTTGAAGTCTATGGTCATAACGAACACAAAGACGACAAAACTCACCATTGTTCCTTAAGGCCTCCTAGGGCGATTAAAACAGAGATTCACAACTGGTCCAGGTACAGAAACATGAGGCTGCAGACTGCTTAGTCCTAATGGCACCTCTGTATCATTCCCACTCTGCCCAAGGCTTAGAGATCACTGAGGCAGAGGTGGCAGAAGAGTGTAAGAGCCAGAGATGGTGGATGACTATAAGGAAACTAGTTTCTTTTTAGGAAACAGCAGGCAGCTGCATATATGAACTCACAACAGTGGTGACAGCACACACAGTTCCCGTGAGATCTCACAAAATTCAAGCACAGAGGTGAGATGTGAACAGATGTGAACATGAAGTTCCACCCCTAACTGAGACATTCCTGGCAACTGGCAACTGCTGGAAGAGAGTGTCAACAGTTGAAGGCCGCGGCCCTCCATACTTACACCGTGTTCTCAGTGGACTGCCTCACATCCAAGGGAATACAGGCAGAACAAACTGGACTTGGTGGGTAAGGCAAAAAAAAAAAGCCACAGTTTAGTAGATAATGTGATGGTTAATCTTGGCTGTCAATGTGACTAAATCAAGAATACACCCAAAACAGCAGAGCGCAACCGTGAGGGATGGTCTGCAGTGGACTGTCTGAGGTGGGAAGACTCACCCTAAATCTAGGCTACACCTTCTAGACATAGAAGAAGGAAGACATTGGTTTTTGCTTGCTTGCCTTCACTCTTGCTGGCAAGTTTGCCTGTCTGCTGCTCAGGCATTACTTTGCTGGTATTAAAACCTACGTCTTTGGGATTCTGATGTAGATTGAAGACCAGCCTCATGGACTATACAACTGATGGATTCTTTGCCCTTTCACTGTGAGACAGCCGCTGTTGGACTGGCTGGACCATAGCCTCTAAACCAGTCAACTAACTCTCATGTGTTTATATATATTTATTATTATTTAATTATATATAGGAGGTGGAGCTGGAAGAAGTTGAGGGAGGAGAGTGAATATGATCAAAATTTGTATGAAAATTTCAAAGAATAAAAATATTTTTAAAAATATGCCCTTGCCTACTTTATGTGAAAGAACTGTGTAGGTCAGATTTAGTCTTGAAGAAGGTATTCAAATCTACTTCTATAAGGAAGCACTGTAGAGTAGGCGTGTGTGTCACGCATGGCAGGGAGGGCACAGAGGACAATGTGACAGTGACATTTCAAGAACACATGCTGGATATCAAGATGGGGTTTCCAGGTACATCTGTGTCCCGCCAAACTTCGCTATCTGGATCTTCAGTTTGGACTCGAGGTGAACTCTTAGGGTAGATGGTGACTCAACAAATGAACATCAGAGTGTTTGTTTTACTCATCTTGCCTGGAGCTCACCAAAGCTTGATGGGTGCTCCGAAAACACCATTCCATGTCATCAACAGAAAACCTAAGCAAAACTTTCATTCAGGATTGTTCTGCGACCCAAGCAGGAACTGAAGTGAGGGGCTTGGATAAAAGTCGGCACTTTTAGCCTCAGGTGGACAGCTTCCTGCTGGGAAGAGTCAGATGTCTACCGGGCACACTTCCTATGCTCATTGGGCAGAAGCTACCAGGCAATGACGTAGAGTCACTCTGCAGGATTACACCTGTAACAGGGCACAGGCTGCTCTGCTGCTTAGTGCATCACTGGGCTGTCAGGTTAGAGGGTGAAGGGATGCTTGCCTTCCACATGGGGGACACTCTCAGGTCTAATAACCCTCCTCAGAACTTTCGTCTCTGTATCACTTGACTGACCTGTGCCTGGAATTGAAGGACTTGGGAGGTGGAGGCAGGAGAATTGGGCCAGCCTGGGCTACCTGAAACCCCATCTCAAAAATGAATATCACCTTAGTGATTTTACATAGACCATCATAGTTAAAGCTACAGTTTCCTGACCTGCTCACCACCCCCCCCCACACCATTTCCTTATCTGCTTTCTGCATCTACACAGTAGTCACTACTTTATGATACACTATAGAACTCATTTGTCTTTGGTTGGTGCCTAACTCTAACCCTATCTTCACCTCAACCAACTTAAGAATGTAAATTTCATGAGGGCTCTCTGTGTGGAGAGCCAAGCGGAATGACTAGTGGGCTCTTCCATCTCCACGTGGGATAGTCACTGAGCTGGGTACTGAGGTACGGAGACAACCAAGATCAAGTTCTTGTCTCCAAAGAGCTCACTGTTGCATTTACCTTGGCTGGATCTGTACTCCGAAGAGCTTACAGTCAGGAAGGCAAGCCAGGTAGGAGCCAGCCATGTGCATGCTTTTTACAAGGAGCCTAATGAGACTGACTGAGGATGCTGGAAAAAGACAGAAAGGACAGCCATGCAGACCATGGAAGCCTTTGCCTCAGTGGAACACGATCAGCTTCCAACAGGACACTCCAGAGTTGAATTTTAAGGGCTATATACTTCTAATCCACTCGGAAGTGGAAGCGACACTTGCGTAGGCACTAATATATCTTTGGAGTCCACACTGGAGTTTTAGGAGTCTGGCATGGCAGCAAAGGAGCAGAGATCTAGCGATCAAATAAGACTTTAAACTGAAAAGGACTGTCCTTGGCCCTTTTGGAATCTTCGGCCATGAAGAGTGGCAAATGAGGTCCTCGCTAATTAATGAGAAACATACAGTTTAGGAATATATAAGTTTAGGAATTTAGGTCATGTCACACTGACCCCGTGTGCTGCTGGGTAACTGAATTTGCTCCCTAAAACCTCTCCAAGTAAGCACCCAGGTCACCAAACAGGACGGTAGACTTCCTTTTGGGGGGAGGGGCATCGCAAACTCACCAGCTCTTTTTATCCTCTTCCTTTCCTTGAGCTGGTAAGGCTTGTGATCGTGAGACAAGGGAATAGCATTGCCATCTTTGTCACACAAGACTCCTCGGGAATCCCCGACATTGGCCACGGTGAGGTCTTTATCGGACAGTAGCGCAATCAAACACGTAGTGCCTGCAAGACAGAAGAGAAGCAGTGTAAGCGGGGGCAGTGCACGGAGGGTCCCGTGCTCTCCCGGTCACCAGACCCTTCTGTCATCCAAGCCTCTCTTGCTAGGTGAGAGCTTTACTCCAGCTACTCTGCGACTGACCACACTTCAAATCAATATCACTCATCAACTCTGACAGGCCATTTTCTTAAACATGTCACACTGTCACTGAAACAGGCTAGAACAGCGTCGTTCTCCTAAATCACTTTGTTTCTGCTACTCTTAATTTAAAACACCACAGCCAACAGGATTCGGCGAGAATCAAAAATCAGTTTGAAGGCCTAGATAGTTGGCTCATGTTGGCATCCTCTCGCTGGTGCTGAGTCTCGGAGAAGTCCCAACGGCAAGTGTAAACGTGTATAGGTGAGGGTGGGGTTTGGCTCCCGGGGCACAGGCAGATGTCAACAAGCATGTCGTGTGGCGCTGTGACAACTAATGCTGTCGGGAAAGGTCGAGTCTGAATATAGAAAGTCAGAGCAGAGATGGGGCTAGGAAAAGGGCAGCCTGCCCCAGGTGGGAAGAACAGGTTATGAAAGCAGAAGCAGAAAGACTTATAGGGAGAAGAGAAGTGGGGTAGCGAGGGTCGGATCACGTGCTTGCCTGAAGCCCACACAAGACACACAAAGGCAAGCTTCCCTTGGCTCCTTCTGAAGTGAAGAAGAATGAAGCCAAGCGAATCAAAGAGTCTTTTGCCTCCCTCTCTGTCCTGCCTGATATTGTCAATGGTCAATGTGTGCATAGTAAGTTATGCCCAACTCACAGGGAGAGATCTTTAACTTGTTGAAACGTCCTCACTGATCTTCCTTAAAGGTCCCTTCCTCATTAAGAAAGTCATACTCCATAGTAAAAATTGAAACTGCATGTAAGTAACCTTTCAGTTTTTATAGAACAACGATAACAAGAAAAGGAAACAGAATGCCATTTGTAAACAGAGAAAATAAATATAGGTTGATACGAACAGATTAGTTATAATAATTAGCATATTCAACTGCAATTCTGTTTGAAACTCTATTCTTTTTAAATTAAAGAAAACGATGAGATGTGATTGGAGAAGGTGGGGAGCGCAAGCAAGTGCCTGTGCCCACCACAGCTCACGTGTGCAGGTCAGAAGATAACTTTGGGCAGTAGTTTTCTCCTTCTACTTTGCTGAGCTAAGATCTCTCTTGTTTCTGTTGCTTCACTGACTCCTGAACTTCTGGCTAGTTCTCCCGTCTCTGCCTTTCACCGGGCCACACAAGTACCAGCATAATAGACATGGGTTGTCATATCCTGCTTTTCATGTGGGATCTGGGGACAGAACTCAGCCCTTCATTCCTGCACGGAGGCTCTCTCCCGGGCCACTGCAATTCCAAACACCACTTAACTCAAAACTGACTTGATTGAAAGTGCTAGCCCATGAAATGTTGGTTAACTTAGGATAATAATATAAAAAGTGCTGTGAAAATGAGAATGGGGGGGGGGGGGGAGACTGGGAGAGAATATGATTGATTAATCCTAATCTCAGATATTATCAGAACAATTTAAAAAATTTTTTTATTGTTTTAAATTTACAGGTGTTTTGCCTGCCTGAATGTTAGTGATGCCCCATGTTTGTGTCTGGTGCCTATGGAGACCAGAAGAGGACATCAGATCCCCTAGAATTGGGGTTATAGACTTTGTGAGCCGCCACGTGGATCGCAGGAATTGAACCCAGGTCCTCTAAAAGAGCAGTCAGTGTTTTTACCTGCTAAGCCATCTCTCCAGATCAACAAAACCTTTTCCCATATAATGTATCTGATTACGTTTTCCTCTCCCTCTATTTCCCTCAGCTGGGCAAGGCGGTGATCTGTGAGTATAGCACAAAGTCAGTTAGGAGTCATTTCATTGCTGTTCTTTTAGTGAAAATTTGGTTTTATCCTAGATCCCTGGGACATCTGGTTTCAGGTTCTTGGAAACCAAGTAGTGTTGGATGTGGGTTCTATCTCATGGTCAGGCCTTAAGTCAAATCAGATATTGATTAGTCACCCCCACAAGCTTTGCACCACCATTCCACTAGCATATTTTGCAAGAAGAGCACTATTGCAGATCAAAGGGTTTCTAGCTGGGTTAGTTTTCATCTTTCTCTTTTGGTAGCATGTGGAGTACCTTCTGGCACCAAGAACATTACCCCACAGGGATAAAGGGTCTAGGCAGGCACCAGCCAGACTTCCCCATGTTCAATAAAATATGTAAGTGTTGTCTTCAGCTTTAGATGCCTGGCCATCAGTTTATGAAGAGCAACTTACAGCCTTGGTGAGGGCTTGGGTTGTTTGGGGTTCCTGAGATACCCTTTTGGCTAATAATTTAATTAGATGTAACCCATTCCTAGCTCTGGAAGCTTCATTAGGTGACAAGAAATGTTTAGTTGGGTTCTATGTCCCCCATTTTTGGATGATTTCATTTAGGGACATATCTCAACATAATAAAGGTAGTTTACAGCGACCCCATAGCCAACATCACATTAAATAGAGAAAAACTCAAAGCAGTTCCACTGAAATCAGGAACAAAACAAGGTGTCTGCTTTCTCCATACCATTTCAATATAGTACTTGAAGTCTTAGCTACAGCAATAAGACAACTGAAGGAGATCAAAGGGATACAAATTGTAAAGGAAGAAGTCAAAGTATTGTTTTTTGAAGATGATATGATGATACACATAAAGGACCCTAAAAATTTCACTGGAAAACTATGTATGATAAACATGTTCAGCAAAGTAGCTGGATAAAAACTTAACTTAGAAAAATCAGTAGTCTTCCTTTATACAAATGACTGAGAAAGAAAGCAGCGAAAACCACACTTTTTATAATAGCCTTAAATAATATAAAACTTAGGGTAAATCTTAACCAATCAAGTGATGGATTTGTATGATAAAAAAACTTTAAGACATTGAGAAAGAACTTAAAGAAGATATCAGAAGATGAATAGATCTCCCATGCACATGGATCAGTAGGAATAATATAGTAAAAGTGGCCATCCGGAGCCGGGCGTGGTGGCGCACGCCTTTAAGCCCAGCACTCAGGGGGCAGAGGCAGGCGGATCACTGTGAGTTCAAGGCCAGCCTGGTCTACAAAGTGAGTCCAGGATGGCGAAGGCTACACAGAGAAACCCTGTCTCGAAAAAAAAAAAAAAAAGTGGCCATCCTACCAAAGTACTCTACAGAGTCAATGAAATCTCCATCAAAATTCCAATGCCTCAGATATTGAAAGAATTTTCAGTTTCATATAGAAACACAAAAGACCCAGCAAAGTAAAACAATCCTGGAAATAAAAGAACTCAAGGAGCTATCACTATCTTCCACCTCGAATTGTAGTACAGAGCTAATAATAAAAACAACTTAAGATTGGCACAAAAACGGACACACTGGTCAATGGAATTGAATTGAAGATCCAGACATAAGCCCACACACCTATGCTCACATGGCTTTTGGTAAAGAAGCAGTTGAAAGGGGGGCTATGGGAACTGAGTTTTGACTGGTGACTAGGAACTAGCCAGACAGCACTGTTAGGGAAGATGCTTGTGTGACGTGCATGCATGTGTGGTGGTAGATCTGAGAGAATTACCATCTCTCACACATGAAACAGATGTTATAATAAAAATGACGATTAGGACGTCTGACAGGGTGAGTCCAAATACATGTCGCCGCTCAGTATGGAAATGTGTGATGTCAAGAAATGGCAAACATTACTGACTCGTAGATATTAACAAAGGCCGACACAAACCTCAAGAAAGCTATGAGAAAATGAAGCAAGTCCCCAAACAGACCTGACATTGTCACAAGTCACCTGTGATTAGTGAATCCACAGTGGCGATCTGGATCATTGCACTGTGCCCAATTACAGCACTGTAGAAAGGAAACTACCAAGCCTGGGTTTCCTCTCACTGCTGCCAGGTCCCGTGTTAAATCTTTTGATTTTTTTAAAAAAACTTTTTCCCCACTGTGGGGAAAACAAACACAGGTGAGTGCTCTACCACAGAGCAACACTCCCAGCCCAACCTGTTTAATACATAGAGAGTCAGGAAATACATTAGTTTATATTTACAACAAAGATTCTTAGCTATAAGATCTTCCATTCCGAGAGCGCAGTCTACATGAGGCCAAGGATCTCTTACAAACGTGAGGCAGTGTCTTAATAATATGGAAGAATCATAAGTTAGGCCATAACTTAAGGATAATTAGCAAATAATGTATTGAACTTACAATTTTAAAACAGTTTTACTTATTTTATGTGTGCTTATCTACATGTATGCCTGTGTTGTGTGTGTGTTTGTGTGTGTGTGTGTGTGTGTGTGTGTAGGGGGAGTAAATAGAGTCCAGAGGATGGTGTTGGATCTTCTGGAACTGGATTGACAGAAGGTTGTGAGCCATCATGTGGGTGCTGGGAACTGAACCTGGGTCCTCTGCAAGAAGAGCTAGTGCTCTTAATGGCTAAGCCATTTTTTCCAGTTCTGTGACTACATTTTTCTTTTCTTTCTTTCTTTTGTTTTGTTTGTTTGTTTGTTTTTAGGAAAGACTGTTTCCCTAAGAACTGCAGTTAGTCAGCTGGTGGTTTTCATACTGTGGTGAAGTGTGAATTCTCAGAGCCTATAGAGGGCACATGAACTGGACAAACTCATCTCTCATCCAAAGCCGTTAGTTTACTTATGCGTATGAGCCTTTTGTCCGAGCATATGTACACATCCCATGTGCATACCTGGTGGCTACAGTGGCCAGCAGAGGGCGTCAGATCCCAGGAAATTAGAGTTACAGATTTTTGTGATCCCATGTGGGTGCTAGAAGTTGAATCTTGGTCCTCTGGAAGAGCAGGCAATACTATTAACCATGGCAACATCTCTCCAGACCCTGGATTTACACCTAGTTTCCAAAGTGAATAAATGTTGCCTGGATCCCAGAGCCCTTAGAAGACAACTTTTAAAAATTCAAAAGCTCATGGAGGTGGACTGATATGAGTCCAAGGCCAGCCTGGTCTACAATGTGAGTCCAGGACAACCAAGGCTACACAGAGAAACCCTGTCTCGAAAAACCAAAAAAGATTCAAAAGCTCTCAGAAATTACATTGTTGCTTTTGCACCACAGAAGTTTGTTTGATTCAGGTTTCAGTTGGTTCAGCAGATGGCAAACAGGCTCCTACATTGCTTCCTATTGAACTTGCCAAACGGCATAAGTTATTTATTACAATTGAAAATATGAAGCGGTATTAGCTTTGTAACATTTCCAGAGAAACTGAACCTTGGAGGTTCTGAAAAAAAAAAACTTTGGATGGAAAACACACACACACACACACACACACACACACACACACCACCTACCTTATGGCTCCGACATTCAGCCACCCTACTTGCTAATAGGACTGAAAAATAAGAACCGTGGTCATTTTCCATAAGGCTACTCTTCGGTTTTTAATTTCCCAAGAGGCAGAATCACTGGAGAAGAATTTCCACACGAATTTCAGACTTAACTGGAGAGGGCAGAGCTGGGGAAGCACTTTGGCTTTTCGAAGGGAGAATAAGATACTTACTATACTGCTACACGCAGCTGCTCACCTGCCCCTGCTGTAGCTTCTCTCTGCAGCAAGGTGCCAAGGAGCAAATGGCTACAAGACAGATGCACTCCTCAAAACTGCAGCTTGTAACAACAAATACTTATGTCATGACAGTTTCTGCGGACCGAGAATCCTGGGCGGCTTCTCTGGGTGGCTGAGCCTCTGGGTCACGCGTGAGGTTGCAGTTAAGCTGTCAGTCATCTCACAGGCACTAAGGGAGGATACACTCCAGTCTCATTCATATGGCTTCGGGTGGGCTCACTTGCTCACCATGTGGCGGCTCTCTACCAGCTGCCTAACTGTCCTTGTGACATGGCGGCTCATGTCCCAGGGCAAGTGACTAGGTATAGATGAGGGCAAGAGTCCACTCCGAAGTCAAAAGCCACAACCCCCCCCCCTTTTTTTTAATTTTTAAATAAACCTAATATAAGAAATATCATCCCACCCCTTCATTCCTATTCCTTTAGTATAAGGTAGTGACTAAGCCCGGCCCATGCTCATGTGGAGAAGGGGAGACAAAGAATTGGCATATGTTTACTACAGAGCCAGGTAATAACAACCTGGGTCAAGATGATTTAAGAAGACTTTTGTTTTGCATATTGACGACTTCTTCTTCTTCTTCTTCTTCTTCTTCTTCTTCTTCTTCTCTATTTCTCCTTCTCCTTCTTCTTTCTTCTTCCTTTGCGTTGATTTTTTTTTCTTTAATGCTACACCAACATATTATTGGTAACTTGAAATTTAATTTTTTAAATTGTTTATTTATTTACTTTAGGTCCTGGTTGTAGTCCCCTCCCTCCTCTCCTGCCATATGCACCTTCCCTTCCCCACCCCCATTCTCCAATTCCTCAGGAAAGGGGAGCTCCCCTACCCACTGATGCCAGTTCATCAAGTCACAACAGGAGTGAGCACGTCCTCCTCCCCTGTGGCCTGGCCAGGCAGTCCCATCAGGGGGAAGTGATAAACAAGCAGGCAACAGAGTCCACGTCAGAGACAATCCCTGTTCTCCTTTCTAAAGGACCCACATGAAGCCTGAGCTGCCCATCAGCTACATCTATGTAGAGGATCTAGGTCCAGTTCATGTATGGTGCTTGGTGGGTGCTTCAGTCTCAACAAGCCCCCTCTGGGCCCTGGTTAATTAGCTCTGTTGTTCTTATGGACCACGGAGACTGAAGTGGACACCCTCTAACTAGACAAGTGGAAGGAGGAGAAAAACCAACCAACTTCTATTCAGAACACACTCTGCCTACAAGACATGCAGAGATAATGGTAGAGCAAGTAGAGACTGAGGGATCCAACCAATGCCTAGCTTAATGCAAGACCCACTCCATGGGAGAGAGCCAACCCCTGACACTGTTAAGGATACTCTGCTATGCTTGCAGACTAACAGAGTCTAACAGAGTTGAGAAGCTCCACCCAGCAGCGGTCTGAAACAGATGCTGAGACTCACAGTCAAACATTGGGTGAAGCATAGGGAGTCTAGTGGAAAAGTGGGAGGAAGAAAAAAAAAGGACCTAGAGGTGACATACTGACTTCTTTTCAGATCCCCAAATGATGGGCTCCACAGGGAAAGAAATAATCCTCATCAACTCAAGAAATGGTCACAGGGAATTTTATAGTGGGCACTTAGGGGCTGGCAGGAAAATGGATTTGTCACATCACCCTTAGTCTTCACGGGAACACCCCAGCTCACACTAGCTGTATGACCTCAGCAAGTTTTTAATCCCTGAGACGCTCATCTCCACTAAGTTAGTGAGTCTAGCATTCCCATGTAACAATCGATCCTGGTGGGTCCTTGAGCGGGTAAACTGAAACAACTAACGTGAAAGTCCTGTCACCCCGAACACTCAATGAACGCTATTTCTTGTGTGCTAAACGTTAACTCTGCACGTTGTCGTGTTAAATAGGAGCCGCCGCCCACCTACATACCATGGCATTTTGGTTTGCACACGTGCATGCTCCAGCAGCAGAAAGGAAGTGGCAGAACATGTATTGTATCATGGTAGTACTCATGGGCTGGGGTATAGAATACACGAGTCCATCAAGTGGAAATCAGTCAGCCTTCTACTGGTCTAGATGACCCTCCTGAATCCACGCTGAGCACAGTTCATCAGGATTGCTCCTGTTACAACAAGCTTCATGCTACGGAGTACAAGCTTACTAGTTAAAATTGCGGCGAGCATCCTGATAAGTCTGCATTAGGCCCGGGTGAGCTCTCCCAACATCCTGCCATCTGCAAGAGTGTTGTCAAGCATCCTTGGTGATGCAGGTGGGAGGAGTGGTGGAAAGGATGGTACTGAAATCCCGGTCCTTTGTGGGATGACTGATTCTTACCAAGAGTCAAGTCTGGTCCAGCCCTTTTAGAACTGATTTTCTTCTGAACTCCTGGGCTCCTGCTTTCGCTTTTCTCTCTTGCCTAACTGCCCACTCTCTCTTCATAATGTAGTTTGTAGAAGCATCTTCCTCCATTTCTTCCTCAGGTCTTGTTCTTGGGTACTTTTGTCCACTGCTGCATCATCTTGTCTAGGAGAGCCCCTGTATCTCACCACAACCGCCTGCATGCCTATGCTGAACAAATGTGTACTTCCGGCCTGGGCGTCCACACTGTCCCGTAAACCATATGCCTCGCCTTACTGCTCCTAATTCAGAAGTCTATGGGTTCTATATTTCTATAGGAACCTCAAACATATATGCGCGTTCTCTCTCTTACACACACACACACACACACACACACACACACACACACACACACACTATCTTTTCACATCTTCTTTTGATGCCAATGGTATCAGAATCCAGAGGCAGACCTGGGAGTCAACAGTGGCAGCTCGTGGTCATTTTGTAGTTAGGGGATAAGCATAGTGGTTGGCAACACAGGCTTCGGGTACCGTTCTCAGTGTGACTACATCCCAGCTGAGTGACTGAGCAAGGACCAGAAGGGAGAAAAAACATATTTGCTAAATCCTAAGCGACCGAAGCTAAAACTGAGGCCAGGCTGACCCTCAGGCCCTCATGGCACGTACAGGAACGTCTCCTGACCTGCAGGCTTTCTGAACAGCATGGTGACATACCATTGCCCTATTCTTAGTAAAGGCTCATATCTTGTCATGCTTTCTAACAGCCATCACAGCTTCCTCAACCGTTGTACCAGGCTTCTGGCTTTTTCCCTTTATAAACTCCCTGCTCACTCAGCTCGAGAAACCTCTTTGAACCTGTAGTCACATAAGTTTGTGTCCCTAGCGGGGTCTGAGTGGCTCAACAAAAACATTCAAATCCATCGTCCAGGTCTCCTTCTCTTGGGTGAGAACAGCCTGCAACAGACTCATGTCTTAATACCATTCATTACAATGGCAACAACTGGGTTGCAGGGAAAGGACCATGGCCGACCATAGTACCGGGACATAAGATGCCCAGAATTGCTGAGTGAGGGTCTCCAGTGACACATTCCACTCTAAAGCAGCTAGAATGCTCAAAACAGTCAAAATAAGATTTTTCAGAATTATTATTATTATTATTATTATTATTATTATTATTATAAATATTCAAGGCTTTCATCAGTCGAAGGGGTTTATTCAAGGAGAGAAGAAAGGCCAACTCTTGGTATAAGAGTGAAATTTGTGGTACTTTAGCTCATTCGCATCCATTGCTCTCCAGGCAGCTTGCTAGCTCTGTAGCCGTCTTGAGGGCAAGTGGCTTCACAGTCTCTGTGCTTATCAGGAGCTGCATCTTACCAGAAAGGCAGTTTTAGAGCTCCCTACTCCCAAAGAACCCAACCCCTCTGGAAAACTATAGCAATCTGATCTGTTTGGAGCACCTGGAAAAGCCTTGTTTTATTTTAATTTTATTTAACTCAGAGCTGTCTCAGGAGGAAACTGCTATCCTCAGGGCACTGGCTAAAAATAATAGGAGCGATTACTAACAGTGCAGCTGGATGGTAAAAGAGAGAAAACAAAACTCAAAAGAAGAGTCAGAGAATAGTCCGAACTTGGCATCCTATAATTTATTACCTCGAGCTGACCTAGTTTTGTACAAGCAATAAGTGAAAAAAAAAAAAAAACATTTTAAAGCAACAACAAAACAAAAAGCAAACTGTCCTGGCTAGTCTTATGTCAACTCAACACAAGCTAGGGTTATCTGAAAGGAGAAAACCTCAGTTGAGAAAATGGGTCCATAAGATCCAGCTATAAGGCGTGTTCTTAATTAGCGATTGAGGGCCCAGCCCATTGTGGGTGGTGCAATCCCTTGGCAGGCAGTCCTAGGTTCTCTAAGAAAGCAGGCTGAGCAAGCCAGTAAGAAGCATCCCTCCATGGCCTCTGCATCTGCTCCTGCCTCCAGGTTCCTGCCCTGTTTGAGTTCCTGTCCTGACTTCCTTCAATGATGGAAGTGTAAGCCAAATAAACCCTTTCTTCCCCAACTTGCTTTTTGGTCACAGTGTTTAATTGCAGTAATAGAAACCCTAACTAAGACACAAACCAATGAAGAAACAAAACAAAAAGAAAAATAACCCTGAACCAATCAGCCAACTGGATGAACAAACAAGACAAAGAAAGAAAGAAAGAAAGAAAGAAAGAAAGAAAGAAAGAAAAGAATGACTTTTTCACAGGAGGGAAAGAAGTAAACAGAAACCATGACTGAGGCGGCACAGAGTAAGACTTAAAATATACTATACTAATTATAATGTCTTAAAAAAACAAAGGAAAATTCTACCCAAAGAATAAGGTGTGAGTGTAATACCAAACAGAATGTCAACAGAGACAGAAATTCATTTTTTTTTTTTTTTAATGATCATACTACCATATGCAAGTTCTGGTTTCTCTTTGTACAGTTAAGGAAACCAAATTTTCAAAAGAAGGCGTCACTAGTGTATTAGAAGATGTAGAAGATTCAGCAAATGTGAAGATGGGTGCCAGTGTACAGGCAATTCCATTGGCCTGGCCCTAGGGACCATGCAATTGCTTACCTCACCTGCCTCCTCCGCCAGGTGTGCACCTGTTGGCCTCTATCCCTTCCTCAGGTCGGGCCCTCCCTCCTTTCCCCTCCCCCAACAAACCTCTTTTACACCAGATCTGTTGCACGGAGCAATTTCTCAGGAACACACTCTGGCATGGGCCTGCTAAAGGTACCCCCCTCGCCACATTGTATTTCATAACAATGGGTGTGTTGAGATCATTCTGAAAAGCAAAAGCTCTGTGCTCTCCAGGTAGGGTAAACTCACAGAGAGCTGACTAAAATGTCTCGTAATCAAATCTTAAAAACCAAAAGTTGAAAGACAAACAATTCATCATGTATAAGGAATCCTCAGAAAGACTAATAGTCAATTTATCACCAGAAACCATGCAGGTCAGAGGCGGTGGGACCCAGATTCACCACGCCAAAGCAAGAGTGTTATCAAGAATGGCCAACACATCACTCTTACAATCATTTTGGACAGCATGACCGTGGCAACTATTATAAAAGAAAGCACTTAACTGGGGCTTGCTTACAGTACCAATGGTTCAATCCATTGTCCTCAAGGTTGGGAAGCATGGCGGCACACAGGCAGACATGGTAGCTGAGAGTTCTGCATCCAGATGAGCAGGCAGTAGGAAGAGAGAGACCCTGGCTTGAGCTTTTGAAACCCCAAAGACTACTCCTTGTCACTTCCTCCAATAAAGCCACACATCCCCCAACAGGGCCTCCGAATCCCTTCAAGTAGTGCCACTCCCTAATGACCAAGCATTCGAAGATATGAAGCTATGGGGGCCATCCCTGTTCAAACCACCACAAACATGCTCTCACAATCTTGTGAGAAGATTCCAGGAAGTTTCTAAATTTCATTAGCAGTTAATAAAGTTGTTTGTGCAGAAGTGTATGTAAGCAAGCAATACTTCTTTTTATGTGTATTTGTTTTGTTTTTGGTCTTGGACATAGGTTTTAAATGGATAATGTCTACACCAGTTTTATTAAAATAATTATTTTTTTTCAACCCCCCCAAGACCCACTAACCCCTATTTATACATATGATCACCCAAGCATGTGTATTTTGACTACGCTAATATCTCTTGAAACTCTAAATAATCTTTCCCAGAAAGCACAAGTCAGGCATCTGCGTGCTTCTTTAGGAAAGGAAATGTGTTGCGAGGGACAAGCTCGTCAATGAGAAGTTAAGCACTCCAGCGCTTTCATTACATCATTACTTCTGCACACAGACCATGTGAAGGGTGACACTTAATGCCACTGGTCCTCTTGCACAGAGGCTGCCTCTCCCTGCCCTTCTTCTGGTTTTTTCCTTGTGCCATGGCCACATCTATCCAGTTTTAGTTGAATGGAGAAGACGACAATATCACAACCATCTACAATGTTAAGTTGGGGGTGGCAAGTGACCAATGTGAAATGAAGGGAAAGGGCACCAACACAAGGAGCCCTTTACATGAAATCTCACACAGCAGGGCCAGGAAAGTCACCCCTAAACACGGCACCCTGGGGCCATTTTCACCTTCTCATAGTTTACTTCACCAAAGCAGCAAGCATTCATTTTGAACAGTGGCAAAGGGGCGGTGACTAAAAACCTGTCCTAAATGCAAAACCAACATGACATTTTCTTACACACACACACACACACACACACACACACACACACACACACACACACACACACACTTTGTTTTTGTTTTCAACTGAAGCTCTAAGCGAACAACTTTCTTGTTGAGATTTAGAAGAGCAGAGAGAATCAGTGCTTCCTTGGCCTACATTTCTTCAGCTGTGACTGATGGATTTGGCTAGTACTCTAATCTTATTGGAAAAAGCCGAAGCACCATAAACAAATTCTTTTTGATGATGACAATTCATTTTCATCAAATTCATCTAATTTTATCCTCGCTCAGTTAAAACAGCCCAGGTGTGCAGAGCTCACTGTAGAACCAGGTCCACCATGAAGGCAGATTCTCAGCATCCTGTTTAACACAGCCATTTCCAGACAAGGGCTGTGGTACAAGCAGAACACGCTCTAATCTCAGAACTCTGGAAAGCACCAGCCTCAGAGACAGCTGCAGGCGTCAGTGACAAATGGTTGCTTTGCCCTCCTGCCACTATGGATGTTTCAGGATGGCGTTTCTGACATCATATTCAACGGCTGTAGGAACAAATAAATGGTGTGTGCTTGAGACCTAAAACACAAAAGAAGTCAGCAACAGCCTGACTCAAACTACAACTGGCTTCCTTGGTTTTCCTTTCTAAGGACTGACTCGTAAATCAGTTAAAAAGGAGCGTGTCATTTCTGAATGGTAATTTCATTATAGACCTAGAGAATCTACCCGACTGTAATGAAAGATCTTATCTGCACATGGTTATGTA
Organism: Acomys russatus; assembly: GCF_903995435.1. NCBI lineage: Eukaryota > Metazoa > Chordata > Mammalia > Rodentia > Muridae > Acomys > Acomys russatus. Next base: position 44,675,832 of record NC_067151.1, on the reverse strand, counting down.
TGAGCACGCAGAAGACAATGGGAAGAGTGGGCGTGTGGCCACAGGGAAGGAAGTTCTGCCTCCTCCCACAATTCAGCTGCTTGTCCAGAGAGCCAAGCAGTTGCTGTGCCCTAGTTTGTATCCACCTCTTATTGCGTTTCATCTTTGGAGTTGTGTGCGGCACAGTTACTGCTCAATATAAAAGAGGGGAGGCGCCTGTGTTTTATATTGGCCACGGTTACAACGTCAGTAGCCCACTCACCTGGCCTTTGATGAGGGCCTTTCTTGGGGAGAAGTATGAGAGGCTTTTGGGAGTGTAGATTTAAATTGTCAGAAGCAGCCTGCTTTTTTATTTTGAAAGGTATCAACACCAGTCCAGACTCAGAAGAGGATAGTGCTAGGGAAATTCTAGAAAGGGAGAGAAAGGGTAGGCCAAAGCCAGGCTGGGCACAGAGTCATTTAGCGGTCACATACGATATGTAACCAATTCTATTGTGTAATTAAACTTACTGCAAAACTAGCAGCTTCAACAGCCCAAATTTATTATCCCTTGAGTGCTGGGAGTCTGGCCCCAGCTGTGCCCTTAAGGCCTCTGCTTAGTCTTCCAAAGCTACAGTGAGTGTCATCAGAGCTGGGGTTTCTACCTGGAGTTTGTGGGTCTCCTTTAAGTTGACTCACGGTGTTGGCAGAATTGGGTTTCTTGGGTTGAAGGTTTCTATTCACTTGACAGCTTTTGGCTAAGGATCCCTCCCGTGCCTAAGCAAATAGCCATCTTATGACATGGCAGCTTCAAAGCCATCTAGAGCAGGAGTCTTACAAAATGTAACATCACCTTGGGATCCTTGTCCCATCCCATTCCTCATGATAGTCTGTCTAAGGGAGCGGCCAGCCCAACATGTCCCCAGACCCCTCACCCATATATGGGTCACGCCCAGGATGGGGCCATAATCTTTGGTGCTATTTTGGGATCCAGCTACTGTACGGGGTTTGAGGAAAGGCCAAAAGAAGGCTGAGCCGTTCAGGGCTCTAACGGAAAGCATGTTGATTTTTCTTTTGTAGTTACTTCAGACTGTTATTATTCATTAAAAGGGTATTTCTTGGGGCCGAGGAAATAGCTCAGTGGATAATGGAGCTAAAGGCACCTGCCCCTAAACCTGATGACCTGAATTCAATCCTTGGGGACCACACTGTACAAGGAGAGAATCGTCTCCAGCAACATGTTCTCTGACCTCCAAACATGCACTGTACTTACTGCACATGCCCATAGTAAATAAAAGCATATGTATAGTTCTCTGACTGCACGACATGAATATGGAAACTCATTCATAGAAGATCTCACATGAGCAGGGCGTGGTGGCACATGTTTTTAACTCCAGCACTTGGGAGGCAGAGGTAGAGGTAGAGGCAGGTCTGCGAATTCAAGGCCAGCCTCGATCTACATGATTAGTTCTAGGTCAGCCAGGGCTATGCATAGAGACCCTGTCTTAAAGGAAAAATTAAATAAATAGAAAAACACAAGTGGGAAAGTAGGGAAGTGGAACTTGGGGTAGTAGTTGCCTGGAGATTGTGTTCAATCAGCACAAGGACTCTCTTCTTAAACTTGTTTGCTTGGTTTTTTTGAGACAGGGTTTCTCTGTGTAGACTTGACTGTCCTCGATTCACTCTATAGACCAGGCTAGCCTCGAACTCACAGCGATCCGCCTGCTTCTGCCGCCCCTGGTGCTGGGATTACAGGCGTGCGCCACCACGCCTGCTAGGACCATTATTTTCTAAGGGAAGAACAATGTGGACCTTCAGAAAAGCCCCAAAATATTGGCAGCTCTTTCATCTGGGTACAGAAAACTTGGAGATCTTTGGAAAACAGTAAATTAGGTGAGGAAGTAAAATCAGTACTAGCTCGGCATCACCAGTTAAGCTGACAAGCTCAGTCTGTTCTCAAATGAAGTTTGTGATGCTTCCTGTCATCTTCCTCAAATTTTTAGAGCTGTGACAATTTCTGTGTTTTTGTATTCTGTGGCATTCTAGTCTTTCTTTAATTCACCATGGCAATAGTGTTTTTTTTTTTTGTTTTGTTTTGTTTTCTGTTTTGTTGTTTTTACAGAGCATCACTATGTAGGCGGTGCTGGATTCAAGAGTCAGATCCTTGTGTCAGACTCCTGATACTGGGATTACAAATGTGCTAAGTTCACATGAGATGTGCCCCGTCACCCCAGGCATTTAAAGACTTGGTCCCTGTCTTAATGTTGTATTGCTGTGAAGAGACACCATGACCACGGCAACTCGTATAGAGGAAAGCATTCAACTCAGTCTTACGTACGGTTTCAATGGTTTATTTAGTCCATTATCATCATGGCAGGGAGCATGGTGGCACAGAGGCAGACACGGTACTGGAGAAGTAGCTGAGAGTTCAACATCCTGGTCCACAGGCAACAGGAAGACATCAAAAGCCCTGGCTTGGGCTTTTGAAAACCTCAAAGCCCAAACCCATTGACACATGTCCTCCGTCAAGGCCATACCTACTCCCCCAAGGCTCCCAACACCTCCTAATCCTTCCCAAGTAGTGTCACTTCCTGATGACTAAGCATTCAAATTTATGAGCCTATGGGGGCCATTCTTATTCAAAACAAAACAGTCCCCAAATGGCGGTGCTGTTTAGGGATGCTCAGACAATGTGGCCTTCTTGGAGGAGGCATGCCACTGAAGATGGGCTTTGAGAATGTACAGGCTCCTGCCATTTTAGTTTGATTTCTCCACTTCCTGCTTGCTATTGAAGATGGAAGCCCTTAGTTTCCAGATGTAGTTGCTATTCCTCCACTCTGCCATCATGGACTCCAGCCTCCTGGTGCCACAATCTCAAATAAATGTCTCCTTTGAGACGTTTCCTGGGTAATGGTATTTTACCACAGTAATAGGAAACTAACTAATACAGTAAGCATGTGCCACTAGGGCGAGTGTAAAAATAGACTTTAGTTTGCAATCATGCGGGGAAGAATTTCACCGTTAAGAAGGGTGAGAATATGCTCTCACTCTTCCTTTCCAAGAAGTGACAGGCCAATATGAAAGACTACGAATCACCTCTACTTTAAAGTGAGACATTTCACAAGCTTGTTCCCAGCGAGAAGTACCAGTGGAGTGTTTCAGACAGGCTCTTTGATGATCCTTGAGACAGCTATAGACAAGAGAAAAACCAGAGTGTACTGTTGTTAGTCACAGCAACATTCCAAATATCCCCTCTGGAGCGCAGAAGGCAGAGTCCTTTCTCCTGAAATGAAGCCCAGCCTGCAGTCAAGTGGTCTCTTAATGGCTCTCTGGTTAGTCTCTCAGGAAGGTTCCCAACCGTGGACAGGGTTATAATTCGAACCACTCTAAAACAGGAACGAGGAAAGGTGCTCTCGGAAGGCTAACTTGCCCCGCTCTATGTCCGGTCAGATGCCTCTTCCTGGTGGTTACTCTGCCTTCCCACTACAGCCTGGTTGCATTATACTTTACCCTCTAGTAGAGACACCACAAAATAAAACCCTTCTGCCAGAAGCAGTTGCTTTCATGCCTCATGGTCTCTGAAGAGAACTGCCTTTTAGATATTGCATTCTGGGTGCCCTGAGAGCACCTGAAATCCGGGCGAACATCCCCTCCTATCTCTCTCCCTCATGCCACCTGTCCCCTTCCTCAACACCTGCATCTTGGTTAGAACATCACCATCAACCCACTGACCTAATTTAGAAATATGAGAAACAAGTTTGTCACATCACAGTAGAATGATCTGTTTGAATATCTATTTCATTCACAAGACTAATAATTTCTTGGGGAAATATGATGGGCCTCTCCTACAATAAAATACCATGCAATACCAAATAAAATATTTAAAACAGAGGCCACAGTCTAATGAACTTAACTAGCTAGGACAACACTATCCCCCCTCTTTTTTTTTTAATCAGTCACCTGCAGTTCTCCAGTCAACGAAATGATAGTGTTGGCGAAGCTTCCACAATGTGTTATCACTTGGCACAAAAATTCTGATTTTTTTTTTTTTTTTAAAGCACGGTAAATAGTGACTCTGAATGTATCTCATGAGGCTAAATGTCATATTGACATAACTGCTTCTCTTGGTGACCTCTCACCGATTAAGGTGACAGTAGGGCTGGTTTTCGGACCATAAGGTTCCTTCCATAGGATTTCCCCTAAGTGGGTGGTGGTGGTGGTGGTGGTGGTGGTGGTAGGGGATTATGGTATTTTTTTTTACTCTTCAAGGCAGGAACTGCTTCCACAAGTTATACAACCCGAAGGCGTGTCTTAGGCTGGTTGATTGTCAGTTGCAACGTTCATCCCTTCTAATTAGTAAAAGCGTCATGCTTTTATCTAAGCCGTGTGCCGGACCATATTTGGCATGGAGGCTGACTGTGCACACTGTGCTGCTGTTAATAGCCAGTGCAAACAACAGCTAAACTGATGTGTACTGCAGAGCCAAAGGGAAACAGCAGGATAAACAGAGAACGCAGTTAGGCAACAGAAGGCCTCCACGGCCGCTCAGCTGGGCCAGAAGACACCCTTTGTCTAGAGACGGACCCCAGGTGCTTGGTGTTGGAGTTAACTCAGAGGAGTTAATTAGTAAGCCAGCTGGGGCAGGCAAGTTAGGAGCAGCTTAGAGATGCAGAGTGCATCTTCTGATCAGCTCAGTCAGCCCAGGAGAGATGGGAGCCCATCTGTTGGGAGATTCCCGTTTTGGACGCAGATCACATCTGAAAACTGGTTTTTATTACATCTGGACTACGTCTAGGCTCTGGCAGTGAGGTCTGAGGAAGGCCTGGCACACGCCCATAGCACAAGCATGTGTCAGACCTCATTGAGGTGCCTCTAAATAACTGCTTAACTTTCTAGCTGGTTTGGGAGTCCCCCAGTGAAGGGATCATCACCAGCGTGACCCCAAAAAGAAGGCAGGGTCTGCAAGAGGCCAGCAGGGACAACCTGCCAAAACCTGGGAAACAGAGCATAGTAGGCCTCCTAAAGAGTCACTGTACACAGACTATGTATGACTAAGGTGTGTATTCCACTGCTTTGAATGTACGTCTATGGGAAGGTGTTCAAGGATTCACTTCAAGATGCTCTCACTCTCCTCCCCCTGCTAACTGCGCTCTATACACACCCGGGAGACTGGTGGTCCCCTAGTTTATACTGGGACTTTCCACAGACTCCCCCCCCCCTTCTGTATATGGAAGAAAGCCGGGGCAGACTGCTTTCCTTCATGAATAATGGAGGAATTCCAGCTGCCTGGGCGGCAGTACATACAAACATCACCTTCCAGACATAACCAACGGACACCATGACCAGGAGGCGAAGGCAAGACCAGAGAGAAGGGAGAGGCAGTGCGTACATTCATTTCTACTTTCATTAAAAGTCTCAACTTCTATCAGGAAAATGGCGCCTGTCTTTATGAGCTGACAGTATAGAGAATACAGACATAAAAACAGAGGCCATGAATATTTTCCATTTGGGAGTTGATGTTAGAAGCAATCAGTGCTGGAAAATGACACACTGAACTCGAACATTTTCTGTAATATACTTTTAGGAAATCGTGAATCACAGAAGGCATTGCTTCCTGGGCTTAACTAACAGGCCAGAGTGGAGCAAAGTGTTTGGCTTTAGATAATAATAGGGCATCTGCCTTGCAGCTGGAATCAGGTTTTGCTTTTATCACTTTCTAGTTACATTTTTTCCCCCTTAAAGCTCTTTGGAAGGAACAGAAAAGGGCATTCTATATATAGCTTCAATTCCTGACTCAAGGCTAATTTGTAGCGAGTGCGAGTGGCTACAGGGCTGGGCTGTAACAAGTGAAATCAAGAGGCTCACCCGCATCCAACAATTTCGTCTTCACTTCAGAGGCCTCAGTAAGGTTGTAACTCATTATCGGGGATCAGGGGTGAACAGAAAGCAGGAGGCGACCATAAATCTAGTACGGCTCAAGGTCTAAATACTAGTTGACTGGGATCCTATTGAAAAACAAACACTGATAATAAATGGAAATAAGAAAACAGTAAAGAAAAGAGAAGAAAAGAAAAACACGGATTAACTCTGATGCCTGTGATTTGATCGCTGCCCCTTGGCAGGGCGGCCTTGGAGGCACACAGAGGAAGGGGATGAAGGCTACCCTGATGAGACATGATAGACTGTGATCAAAACGGTGAGGGAGGAGGTCCCCCATCAGAGGCCTAGGGAAGGGGGAATATGGCTGAAAAGGGAGGGAGGGTGGGAACTGGAAGATAAGAGCAAGGGGATAACAATTAGGATGTTATGTGAATAAATGATGATGATGATGATGATGATGATGATGATGATGATGATGATGAAGAAAAGCAAACACTGCATCTCTAATTAGTACAGGTTAACATTGCTCACATGTATGGCGGCAAGTTTATTTCTAAATATTGCATATGTAACCTTACACAGTAGCTGTTGAGCCATTCCAAAAGGAGGAAGAATAACCAAAAACTTCTGTGGAGAAAACACTGTGGGCAAACTTCTAGCTCACTGGCCTTAGGGCACAAGTCCAAGATCATGAGCACTCGAGTAGCCAGGAGGAAAATCACCCTGGCAGCCAACTAGAGACCTGAAAAAACTATTAGCACCGACAGGCCAAAGATTCAGTTGCCACTGCATTTGTTTTACATTTATTGCATAAGTTTTACTTTCCTGTATCCTGTGCGCGTGTTCTGCGGCATGTATGTGAGGGTCAGACGGTAACTAGTGGCCAGCATCCTCTCCTTCTACCATACAGGCTCTGAGGAAAGAAACTGGGCAAGCCTGGGTCATCAGGCTTGGCAGCAAGTACCATTACCTCGTGAACCATCTTGGCAGCCCGCATGAATGTTTTCTGAGACTACAGTCTCCTATATATACTATATATAATTGGCTCTGGCTACTTCTTTACTGTGTCGCCTCTTCTGTGTTAATCCCACCTTTGAGTGGCATCCTAGGGTTCAGTCCACAGAACTGATAATTACACTTATTATGAGGCTAGTGGCACCCAGTCTACAGACTTTAAATGTCATGTATACACAGAAGACTTCTAGACTTTCATTTCGAGCCCCGCCTTTCTTTTCTTTTTACTGAGCTTCCGACTCATAGATCACGCTGCTGACTTACATTACACCCACATCAGATACGACACACAGACGACCAAGCTCTCTTTGCAACACTCCTGCTTTAATATATAGTAACTCCACCCAGACGGGTGCTTTGCTGGAAAGACCACCGCCAACAGCCTCATTAAGAAATATTTCTCTAGGTAAGAGAAATATAGGAGATAGGGAAATAGAAGGATCCAGAGGGCCCTAGAAACCTACAAGAAGAGCAGCGTGATGGGTGGATCGGGGCCCAGGGGAGTCTGCTCAAACTATTACACTAACCAAGGACAATGCAAGCAGTAAACATCGAACCCCTGATCTAGCCAATGGACAGGACATTCTCCAGAGTTATGTGGAGAGCGAGGACCGACTCTGACATGAACTCTGGTGCTCCATATTTGACCACTTCCCCTTGGTGGGGAAGCCTGGTGGCACCCAAAGAAAGAATAAGCAGGCTACAAAGATGAGACTTGATAGCCTATGACCATACAGTGGGGGAGGAGGCCCCCCTCAGTCATAGACCTAGGGGAGGGGAATAGGGTGAAAGCGGGAGGGAGGAATGGGAGGATGCAAGTGAGGGGATAACAATTGAGTTGTAATCTGAATAAATTAATTAAAAAAATGGTGTTTAGGAAGTGAATACGTACAAGAACGCGGCTGTATCAACTAACTCAAAGTGCACCAAAGACTTCTACCTAAGCCTAATTGTTAGACTAAGACATCTTGAGGGGCGAGCACCTCAAGGTCCAGGCAGAGGCACGGACTTCTGGAAGAGTCTTCCTAGTTAAGAAATTAAGAGCAAGAACTGATCTATGTGATTCCAACAAACGAAACAGCGAAGAAGCAGCCTACAGATTGGGAGGGAACTTTTACCAAGTATCCATCTGACAAGGGATTAAGATCGAGGATATGTAAAGAACTAAACAATTAAGCAAATATCAGCCATCCAAGAAATACACAAAGAAGTGTTCATCGTCCACAGCAACTGGGAGAAGGCGAGTGTAAAGTGCACTGAGATTCCCCTCTCACCCAGCCAGAACGGCCAGCATCAAGAAAACCAACAACTGTCGGTGGGAGTGTGCTCACACATGTCTGGGGAGAGTGTAAACTGTGAAGTCACTAAGGGAAATCAGCACAGAAGTTCTTCAGCCATCTGAAAACACAACTACAACCTGATACAGCTATACTCCTGAATATATCTACAGCCTAAACACAGCACAGAGATACCCACACATCCATGCATACTGCTGACAGTTCACCATAGGCAACATACAGAATCAGCCAGCTGTCCACCAACAGGTGAGTGGATAAGAAAATGTGGTAATTAACACAACGGGGTGTTAACAAAGAACAAGTTATGTTATTTTCAGGAAAATGGATGGAACTGAGTATCAGTATGCTTAGTGAGGTAAGACAGACTCAGAAAGCAAATGTGGCATGCTTTCTCTCATGTGGGAAACATAAGTCATATACACATGCCTATATACAGTATCATATCATATATACATGACATGCATATGACAACAAAATAGAAAGGGGTCTATTACAGAGAAGTGGCAGAAGTGGTGAACAGGAGAGAGTGGCGATGAGTGTGGACAAAGCACAAGATATGGATGATGACATCACAATGAAACTCATGATTTCATATGCTCATTAACTAAAAAGAGGAAAGGGCTGGAGAGATGGCTCAGGGGTCAAGAGTGCTATCTGCTCTTCCAGAGGTCCTGAGTTCAATTCCCAGCAACCACACCCTGGCTCACAACCATCGATAATGAGGGCCCATGCCCTCTTCTGGCATGCAGGTGTACAGGCAGGTAGAACACTCATATACATACAAAATAAATAAATAATAAATATTTTTTTAAAAAGAAAAAATAAATAAAAAAGAAGATCAAACCCAGGTCGGCAGACTCGGCAGACAGTGACTCTACCTGCTGAATGTACCTCGCCAGCCCTTGTACTTGTTTCGACTTCCCTTCTGTAGTTTATTATTCATTCTGCCAGGACATCCATTGAGATCAGTTACCATTGCTTCTCTGCTCATATCCTCTGGTGGCTCTTACAGTGCACACGGTAAAAGTCTAACTCAGTGTTCTGCTTCCTACTGTTCCCTAACTCGGCCTCCCACTCCTTCCGCCTTCTTCACTTTTTTTTTTAGCTATACCAGCTGTTCTGTTCCTCAAATCCATCAAGCCATCTAGTGTGGCTCCCGCGCCACCGCTGTACCAAGTCGAGGGCGAGGGACTGCGGATTTAACTCATGCACACACAAGCGCGCACACACACACACACACACACACACACACACACAATAACACAGCGGGTCCTTCGTGCTAAGAGAGCAGCAGCCACAGCAACAGCCGCGGCAGTAGTTTATTCTTCTCTCCAGAGTTCCAAAGAGCCTTCTTATAGGCAGCAAAACAGGAATCCTCCTCCCAGGTGAAATCCCTCAAGAGGTGATTGCACACAGGAGGAAAAGTCTCGAGGAAGGGAGGGGCGCGTTCTCAGAGCAGTAAACATGACTAGCTAACCAAGATAAACACAGACATGGAAGCTGCTAGAAACAGGGCATGAAACAGCAAGACAGGCAGGCAGCCCAGTCGGGCCTGGTTCCTACAATCTAGGTCTTAGTGTCTTACATATAGATACCCATCACCCATGTTCCTTCATTGTCTCCAGACACAAGCCTAGCTTCAACTTCTAAGACCCAGGCATTCCTCTTTCTTGCCTTTTTTTTTCTCTTAAGAGCCCTTGGTACCAGTGACATGTGTATATATTTGCTAATATCTATCTTCCCTCATTAAAATATGCTACGGGTATGAAGGTTTTGTTCTTTCTGCTGCTCGGTAGCTAATGACTATGATTTGCCTCACGCTCTGGTGGGGGCGCGATTTTGCCAGTTGCAGACAGTTTCCGTGATTGTGTGACACTTGGAATTCTGGGGACTTTTCAGGGGGTATATAAATGCTAGGGCCCAAGAGGCGGTGTGGGTTGCTGACTGGTTGTTGGTTGCTTTGGGTGATGGTTTGTTAAGTAGTTGTGTGCAAAGAAGGAACAACAACAAGAAAAAATTAGATACCTTGACGGGCGATCCAACTTGTCCCAAGGAACTCGATGTTCCTAGTCAGCAGGAAGCAGTCTAATGATAATGTCACACCCTTTCTGACCCCTGACTTTATTCAGGAATCTCTTTCCTTTCCTATCTTTTTTTTTTTTCTCTCATATCTAGTGTTAGGGGGTTGAAAGGGCGGAGAAGGGCGGAAGAGAGAGGGACCCACAAGTAGCAAATGCTGGCTACAAAAAGGTATCCTCAAGTACAGGACGGAAGAATGTAATTCTGAGAAACCTTTTAAACCGCCATTGCCTTCAGTCATGTACTCACTGATGACCCCATCAGGCTCCAGTAGACAGATCCAAGTCAGGAAGGAGAGGGGAAGAACAGGAAGCGGAACCAGGCTGTATGACCTGAACATCCACCACAAGGCTCCAACTTGAGTTCCATTACCTTTGCCAACAGCTCTACAAACTGGAGACTGTATTGGAAGTTTTTGGTTTCTTTAAAGACTCAGTTATGTTAAATAAACATATTTGTCTTAATCCCAGGTGTGGGATATGGGGCCGATTCAGATTGTCCAAGCAGCAAACTATTTGCCTTCTTGCAGGCTCTGAGACAGGCTCTTTGCCAGCTGCAGACAGTTTAATTCTGAGGACTCTGGAGAGGAAATAAATGCCAGAGCCTGGGGGTGGGGGCTCTGAGGAAGAAAGGCGGCTGATGATGCTCTCCCTGCTGCTCCCAGCTGCTGTGGATGCAGTTTGACAAGAAGAAATCGGAGATGTCCTGAAATGAAGATTGGACTTGACCCAAGGAACCCAGTGATCCTGACCAACAGGAAGTAGCTAAGGAAAACTACGCCCCACTCGCCCCACTAACCTTCTTTCTCTCCTACCTAGTGTTGGGGTATTGGACGGGATTGGGATGGAGGGAAGGAGAAAGATATAAGGAACACAAATAAAATAGTTTAAAAAAATAGATCCGACAAGACTGTAAAGCATAAGCCTGTGGGGACACTTTTCAGTTACACATCACAGATGTGGTCTTTTACAAAATGAACCAGGTACAAAAGAAAAGCAGAATTTTGAGTTCGCAGGACAGTTCAGAGTCTAAGGAAGTAAAACACCATCACCTGTGAATTTGGCAGAGATAATACTAAGGTTCCGAATTCATAAAGTAAAAAAACGCAAGATTGAAGTTTTAGACAGAGAAGTAAAAACAAACAAACAAACAAACAAAAACCAAACAACAACAACAACAACAACAAAAAACAAAGAGTGAACAAGAGAGACACACTTTCTAATTCTGTGACAAGATTGTGGCTCACCTGCTAGTCTGCATGCAAGCACCTACAATGTTTGTATGGGTTACTTTATCAGTTTATT